>NW_004443973.1:3384776-3422281 GCF_000243295.1 Trichechus manatus latirostris | reverse complement strand
CCAACCTTTTGGTTAGCAGCCAAGCTCTTAACCACTCCACCACCAGGACTCTTTTAAAACTCATCTTATTTAAACCTTATAGTCAGTCACCTGTAAGACTGACTCAAAGGAATTATTATATCTTGGTTTTATTTGCAAGATCACACAACTACTAAGCAGCAGTCAGAATTAGAACACAGCCCAATATTTTCCTTCTATACTTCCAACAGGATCCATGCTTAACCTGAGAGAAAAAAATAAACTCCATTGCCACCAATGCAAGCTGCCTTTGAGATCCAGACAACATTAAGGAGAAAGAAAGATCTTCAATAACCCCTAACCTAATGTGCACTGTGTCCGTGATACATAAAGATAGCCAACATTTAAAAGTATTAAAGCCATCACTATTTAGGTTATGATTGTTAAATCAGCTGTGAATACATTAAACTATACTATTATCCTACCTATATTAGCAATTTTTTGGCTCACCTTTGTCTCCAGTTCTTGGGAGGTAACCTGTAAGCTGTTAGAATTTCCCAAGTGAATGGAATGTCTTTGTTATTCATGGTGGGCCCTAAGAACCATAGCTGACAGTTTATGCTAATGAGTTGACTCAAGATGGGAATTGGTCTTGTGATTAGGGGGATAGAGCTTTGAGCCATGTGCTATTAGTCGGCCTGAGGGGAGGGGAAGGGAGCTGGAGATTGAGATCAACCGTATGACCAATGATTCAATCAATCATGCCTGTGTAATGAAACCCTAATAAAATCTCTGGACACTGAAGCTCGAATGAGTTTCCCTGATTAACAATATTCTGCATATTATCACACATAGATGTGCCAGGAGGAAGGCACATCCTGACTACATGAGAAGAGGACAACAGGAAACCACATTTGGGACCCTTCCGGACTTTGCCCTATGCATCTCTCGTTGGCTGGTTCTGATCATATTCTTTTAATATAATAAAATTGTAATAATAAGTTTAGTGCTTTCCTGTGTTCTGTGAGTCACTCCAGTAAATTATTGAACCTGAGAGGATAATGGAAACCCTCAAATTTGTAGTCAGTAGTCAGAAGTGAGGGTGGCCTGGGGCCCCTGAACTTGCAGCTGCTGTCTGAAGTGAGGGCAGTCTTGTGGCAGACTGTGCTCTTCAGCTGTGACATTTGGCTTAACTGAATAGGTTAAATGAATAGGTTTTTACCTTTCTAGAATGGGAACATTATTATCTTTTAACTCTCCAGGAACCTTCCTTGGACTCTATAATTTTTTTTATATATATTGCTAATAGGAGCTTTGAGATCCTTCCTATCCCTTTTGGTACTGCCAAGGCATTATCCGTAGAAAATCTGTATGGACTGGGAAGAATAGAGATCTGGAATTTTCTTACTGCCTCCTCACATAGCTTTTTCTATGATTTTGCCTATAATTTGTTGCTTTTCCATATTTATTTGGAAATCTTGTCATTTTGAAAAAGTGTGTCAGCAAAACCGATTTTTGGATGTTGTTTGTACCTTCACAACCTGAAATCATGGTGCCCCTAGGAGTGAAATAGATAGGAAATCTACTAAATATTTACTTGATCTGTAGAAGCAGATGAATTCTAGGTCAAGTAAACAGCAGTCTAACTCAAATAGCCAGAATAGAGAGTCATGGTCCCTCAATCAATTCCAAGACTTGAGTGAATTTAAAGACCCACAACCCCTTGAATGAATGGGAGGATAAGTCCCCTTGTGGAAGGACTCCAATACACTGACAAAAACTTATACTGTTAATCTTTCTCCCAGCCTTCCTCAAAGGAATCTATAGCCTTTTACGAGAGTGACTGTTCATTGGGGAAAAGGAAATAATCAGACTTTTTGGAGATTACTGGATACAGGTTCTGACCTGACACTAATTCCAGCAGACCCAAAACATTGCTGTGGCCCACCAGTCAGAGTGGGGGCATATGGAGGTCAGGTTATTAATGGAGTCTTAGTGCATGTCTGTCTCACAGTAGGTCCAGTGTGTCCCCAAACCCATCCTGTAGTGATTCATCAGTTCTAGAATGCATAATTGGAATAGATACACTCAGCAACTGGCAGAACCCCCACATTAGATCCCTGAAAAATGGAGTAAAGGCTGCTATGGTAGGAAAAGCCAAGTAGAAGTCATTACAACTGCCCCTACTTAGGAAAAGAGTAAACCAAAAGCAATATCATATTCCTGGAGGGATTGCAGAGATTACTGCCACTATCGAGGACTTGAAGAATGCCGGGGTGGTGATTCCCACCACACCCCAGTCAACTCGCCTGTTTGGCCTGTGCAAAACACAGATGGACCTTGGAGAATGACAGTAGACTATTGAAAACTTAACCAGGTGGTGACTCCAATTGCAGCTGCTGTTCCAGATGTAGTTTCATTGCTTGAGCAAATTAATACATCTCCTGGTACTTAGTATGCAGTTGTTTATCTGGCTAGTGCCTTTTTCTCCATACCTATTTTGAAGGACCATCAGAAACAGTTTGCCTTCAACTGGCAAGCCCAGCAATACACCTTCAGATGCCTACCTCCAGGCTACATCAGCTGTCCAGTCCTATGTCATAATTTAGTCCGCAATGACCTTGATCGCCTTTCCCTTCCACAAAAGTCACACTAGTCCATTACAACAATGGCATTATGCTGATTGGACCTAGTAAGGAAGAAGCGTCAATGACTCTGGACTTATTGGTAAAACATTTGTATGCTAGGGGGTAGGAAATTAATCTGACGAAAATTCAGGCACCTTCTGCCTCAGTGAAATTTCTAGGGGTCCAGTGGTGTGGGGCATGTCGAGGTATTCCTTCTAAAGTGAAGGAGAAGATATTGCATCTGGCTCCTCCCACAACTAAAAAGGAGGCACAATACCTACCTAGTAGGCCTCTTTGGATTTTGGAGGCAACATATTCCTCATTTGGGTGTGCTACTCTGGCCTATTTATCAAGTGACTCAAAAAGCTGCTAGTTTTCAGTGGGGCCCAGAACAAGAGAAGGCTCTGCAATAGGTTCAGGCTGCGTGCAAGCTGCTGTGCCTCTTGGGCCATATGATCCAGCTGATCCAATGGTGCTTGAAGTGTCTGTGGCAGACAAAGATGCTGTTTGGAGTCTTTGGCAGGCTCCTATTTGTGAATCATAGCACAGACCCTTAGGGTTTGGGAGCAAAGCCCTGCCACCCTCTGCAGATAACTACTCTCCTTTTGAGAACCAGCTTTTGGCTTGTTACTGGGCCTTAGTAGAGACTGAACAATTAACCATGGGACACCAAGTCACCATGCGGCCTGAGCTCCCCATCATGAGCTGGGTGTTGTCTGACCCATGGAGTCATAAAGTTGGATGTGCATAGCAGCACTCCATCATTAAGTGGAAGTGGAATATATGAGACAGGCCCAAGCAGGACCTGAAGGCATGAGTAAGTTGCATGAGGAAGTGGCCCAAATGCCCATAGTCTCCACTCCTGTCGCATTACCTTCCATCTTCCAGTCTGCACCTATGGCCCCATGAGGAATTCCTTATGATCAGTTGACTGAGGAAGAGAAAACTCATGCAGGTACCACTCAAAAGGGGACAGCGGCAGCACTACAGCCCTTCACTGGGACCTCCTAAAGGACAGTGGTGAAGGGAAATCCTCCCAATGGACAGAACTTTGAGCAGTGCACCTGGTTGTTCACTTTGCTTGGAAGGAGAAATGGCCAGATGTGCAACTCTATACTGATTCATGGGCTGTGCCACTGGTTTGGCTGGATTGTCAGGGACCTGGAAGGAACATGATTGGAAAATTGGAGACAAGGAGGTATGGGGAAGAGCTATGTGGATAGGCCTCTCTGAATGGGCCAAAGAAGTGAAGATATTTGTGTCTCATGTAAATGCTCAACAAAAGGTGACCTCAAGAGAGGAGGATTTTAACAATCAAGTGGATAGGATGATGCATTCTGTAAAAACCAGTCATCCTCTTTCCCCAGCTCCTCCTGTCATTGCTCAATGGGCTTATGAGAAAGTGGCCATGGTGGCAGGGAAGGAGGTTATGCATGGTCTTGGCAACATGGACTTCCACTCACCAAGGCTGACTTGGCTACAGGCACTGCTGAGTGCCCAATCTGCCAGCAGCAGAGACCAACTTTGAGTCCCCAATATGGCACCCTCCCTCGAGGTGATCAGCCAGCAACCTGGTGGCAAGTTGATTACATTGGACCACTTCCATCATGAAAAGGGCAGCATTTTGTTCTTACTGGAATAGACACTTACTCTGGTATGGATCTGCCTTCCCTGCACACACTGCTTCTGCAAAAAATACCATCCATGGACTTACAGAATGGTTTATCCACTGTCATGGTATCCCACACAGCATCACCTCGGAGCAAGGGACTCATTTCACAGCAAATGAAGTTCAACAATGGGCCCATGCTCATGGAATTCACTGGTCTTACCATGTTCCCCATCATCCTGAAGCAGCTGGCTTGATAGAGTGATGGAATGGCCTCCTAAAGACACAATTACCACACCAGCTAGGTGGCAACACCTTGCAAGGTTGGTGGAATGTTCTCCATGAGGCTGTATATGCTCTAAACCAGAGTCCAATAAATGGTGCTGTTTCTCCTATAGCCAGGATTCATGAGTGCAGGAATCAAGGGGTGGAAATGGGAGTGGCATCACTCACTATTATCCCTAGTGACCCACTCGAAAGATTTCTGCTTCCTGTACCCACAATCTTATGCTCTGCAGGCCTAGAGGTCTTAGTCCCAAAGAGAGGAACGCTCCCACCTGGAAACACATCACTGATTCCATTGAATAGGAAGCTAAGAATGCCTTCTGGCCACTTTGGGTTCCTTATGCCTCTGGACCAACAGGCAAAGAATGGAGTTACCATTCTGGCTGGTGTGATATATCCTGATTACCAAGATTACATAATGGAGGTAAAGAAGAGTATGCCTGGAATGCAGGAGATCCCTTAGGGCATCTTTTAGTACTACCATGCCCTGTGATTAAAGTCAATGGAAATCCAAAAACAAAAGAAAACAAAACAAACCCATTGCTGTCGAGTTGATTCTGACTCCTAGCGACACTATAGGACAGAGTAGAACTGCCCCATAGACTTTCCAAGGAGTGCCTGGTGGATGCAAACTGCTGACCTTTTGGTTAGCAGCCATAGCACTTAACCACTACGCCTCTGAAATTTCCATATGAAAATGTTTCAACAGATCCAACCTTGGGGTTGACATTGCAAAGGTTTTTAGAGGCTAGATAACCAAGCAAAAACCTGTTGCCGTTGAGTTGATTCTGACTCATAGCAACCCTATAGGACAGAGTAGAACTGCCCTACAGAGTTTCCAGGGGGCCCCTAGTGGATTTGAACTGCCAACCTTTTGGTTGGCAGCAGTAGCTCTTGACCACTACGCCACCAGGGTTTCCAAATGGAAAACTACAGCAACCCAATTTCAACATGACTACTAATAGCCCAGATCCTTCAGGAATGAAGGTTTGAGTCACCTCACCAGGCAAAGAACCACAACCAGCTGAGGTGCTTGCTGAAGGCAAAGGGAATATGGAATGGGTAGTGAAAAAATGTAGTTCTAAATACCAGTTACAACCATGTGACCAGTTACACAAATGAGGACTGTAATTGTTATGAGTATTTCTGCTTTGAATGTGTGCATCAAATATTTTTGTTTTCTTCACGTACAAAATATAAGATGAAAACAGGGCTAGTGCATTTTTGGTTGTGTGTGTGTTTGTTGTATCATGTTAGGTGTAAGTATGACTTTATAATTGTCTTTATTCAGAGATGATGTATGGTTTAAGGAGATGTGTACAGGTGCCAACTTGACAAGGCGTGGACTGTGATGGTTAAGGTTGTGTGTCAGCTTGGCTGGGCCATGATCCTCAGTGGTTTGGCAGTCGTATGATGTTATGATTACCTCCATGATGGGATCTGCCAAGAGTAGCCAATCAGTTGAAAGGGAATTTCCTTGGGCATATGGCCTGCATAGAATATAAGTGGGCATTCTGGCAAGGCTAGTGGGCTTTTTGCTCTCGCTGGATCCTGCAGCTGGCTCCTGTTTGTCTGACCTCTGGTTCTTGGGATTTGAGCTAGCAGCTTACCTGTGGTCTTGTCTGCCGATCTTGGGATTCATCGATCTTCGCAGCCTGTGAGCAAGAGCCTTGCTCTCTGACCTGCTGATTTTGGGTTCGCCAGCCCTGTGGCTATGTGAATCAGGAGAAGCATCTATACTGATCCATGGACTTGGGACGTTCAGCCTCTACAAGTGTGTGAGCCATTTCCTTGATATATATCTCTCTCTACATATATTTATATGCTTTACTGGTTTTGCTTCTCTAGAGAACCCAGCCTAAGACACCACGCATGTCTTCTAGTGCTTGCATGTTTTCATTTTTTGAACCATGTATATTTCTTTTACTGTGGTAAATATATATGTAACATAACATTTCCCATCTCAACATTCTTCATATGTACAGTGCAATGACATTAAGTCTGTTCATCGTGTTATGTAACAATCACCACGATCCATTTCTACATTTTTCCGTCACTCTTAACAGCAGCTCAGTGTCCTCTAAGCAATGAGTTCCCTGTCCACCTCCCTTCTGCCTTCCCTGGTAAACACTAATAAATTTAAGTCTGCATATAAAAAAAAAAAATTCTTTAAAGAAAGGAAAACAACAGTAAAACTATATTACCTTTTACGTGTAATAGTCCATCTTAAAGTTTCTAAGTTAAAAGAGTGTACCTGTCTTTTCACTGAACTTTCTGAAATCTGCTTTCCTAGTTTATTACTTTTTATGGTCTTTGAGTTATAGGCAAGTACAAATTAGACAAAATATGGCCAAGAATACCTTCATACTGCAGAGAAACAGTAGTGATAAATGAGTTTAACCAGATGTTTTTTCTCTTTGGTTTAAGCAGAAAACCTAGGGAAATACTCTTCCCAATCCATACAGATTTCCTATGGGTAATTCTTTGGCAGCACCAAAAGGGATAGGAAGGGTCTTTGTAAAAGTAACCCATTATTTAGCAAAGTTTGATTACTATTATTTCTGGCATGCCAATACCTTAGAATTATTATTCCATATGATGGAAAATTTGAAGATATACATGAAATTTATTACATTTCCAATGTATGCAGACTTCGTATCTTTAATAGCTGACGTTTTATATGTATAAAGGCTTAGCAGGCTACTCTTATCAAAAAGGTGAAGCCTGACATGTAGAAATAAGTCTTATCATTGTGAGTCAGCTACCTCGGCAGCTAACCAGTTACCATCATGCTAACTGGAGACAAGATTGCTAATATAAATGCTGCTTCTACCAAAATCACTCTGCCTGTTGGCTAGACAACAGGCAACAAGGAACTGGAAACTTGACAAGGAAAATTAATTTTGTTATTAAAAGGAAAAATAAAAATGTTGCTGTTGAGTCAATTCCAACTCATAGTGACCCTACAGGACAGAATGGAACTACCCCATAGGGTTTCCAACGAGCAGCTGGTGGCTTCAAACTGCCTATTTTTTTGTTCACAGCCGAGCTCTTAACTACTACACCACCAGGGCTCCAATTTTGTTATAGTCAGATCTTTTCTGTACACAGTATGGTGATGCCAAACCAACAGATTAGACAATTATGATCTTTCCATTTGTTTCATCATCCAATCTCTTTCTAAAATATTTTAGTCACCAGAAATGTGAAGAAAAAGCAACATGTTAGGGCTCCATAAAACATTTTTGTTATTTTCTAAGAATGAGGTCTACAGCACAGGTAAAGATAAGATAAAAAGTCATTTCATTTTGCACACAGTTGTTGCTTAATAATTACTTCCAGCTGCAACAGTGTCGATGTTCTTGAAAAGCAATATGTCCCACTGAGCAAAGCAAAAATAGAAAAATAGAGATTAAAAAAATAATTACCGGTAAAAATTTAAAGTAGAGATAAAATATTTCCCAGAGAAAAAATGTTTGGACATTACAAGTCAGACAAAGTTCTAATCTCTGTAATCTACAAGAAAATCCAACACCTCTACAACAAAAAGACAAACAATCCAATTAAAAATTGGGCAAAGGAAATGAACAGGCACTTCACCAAAGAAGACATTCAGGCGGCTGGCAGACACGTGAGGAAATGCTTGAGATCACCAGCCATTGGAGGGATACAAATTAAAACCACAATGAAATAGCATCTCCCCCAGGCATTACTGGCACGAATCAAAAAAACTGGAAATATCAAATGTTGGAGAGGCTGCGGAGAGACTGGAACTCTTATGCACTGCTGGTGGGAATGCAAAATGATACAACCATTTTGGAAAATGATGTGGCACTTCCTTAGAAAGCTAGAAATAGAAATACCATACAATCCAGCAATTTCACTACGAGGAATATATCCCAGAGAAATAAGAGCCATCACACGAACAGACATATGCACACCCATATTCATTGCAGCATTGTTCACAATAGCAAAAGATGGAAACAACCTAGATGCCCATCAACAGATGAATAGATAAACTGCGGTACATACACACAATGGCGTATTATGCAATGATAAAGAACAATGATGAATGTGTGAAGCATCTCATAACATGGATGAAACTGGAGGACATTATGCTGAGCAAAATAAGTCAACCACATAAGGACAAATATTGTACGAGACCTCTACTGTAAAAACTCATGAAAAAGTTTACACACAGAGAAACAATCTTTGTTGGTTATGAGGGATGGGAGGAGTGGGAGAGGGAAGACTAAATAGACAATAGATAAGTGGTAACTTTGGTGAAGGGTAAGACAGTACACAATACTGGGGAAGCCAGAACAGCTTGTACAAAGAAAGGTTATGGAAGCTCCATAGACACATCCAAACTCCCTGAGGGACTGAATTGCTGGGCGGAGGGCTGTGGGGACCATGGTCTCGGGGAACATCTAGCTCAATTGGCATAAAATAGTTTATAAAGACAATGTGCTACATTCTACCTTGGTGAGTAGCGTCTGGGGTCTTAAAAGCCTGTGAGCAGCCATCTAAGAGACTCCACTGATCTCACTCCTTTAGGAGCAAGGGAGAATGAAGAAAACAAGATACAAGGGAAAGATTAGTCGAAAGGACTAATGGACCGCATCTACCACAGCCTCCACCTGACTGAGTCCAGTATACCTAGATGGTGCCTGGCCACCACCACTGACTGCTCTGATCGGGATCACAACAGAGGGTCCTGGACAGAGCTGGAGAAAAATGTAGAACAAAATTCTAACTCACAAAAAAAGACCAGACTTACTGGCCTGACAGTGACTGGAGAACCTCTGAGAGTATGGCCCCCGGACACCCTTTTAGCTCAGTAATGAAGTCACTCCCGAGGTTCACCATTCAGCCAAAGATTAGACAGCCGCATAAAACAAAATGAGACTAATGGGGCCCAACAGTCCAGGGACAAGGACTAGAAGGCAGGAGGGGACAGGAAAGCTGGTAATAGGGAACCCAAGGTTGAGAAGGGACAGTGTTGACATGTTGTGGGATTGTTAACCATTGTCATAAAACAATATGTGTACTAACTGTTTAATGAGAAACTATTTGTTCTGTAAACCTTCATCTAAAGTACAATAAAAAAAAATTAAAAAATAAATATTTCCCAGAAATTCCCCTAATGCTAAGTATCTTCTCCAATTACTTTTTATTACATTTTAGAGTTCACTAAGAATTCCAAAAGTGTAGATTGTTTTGAAGAACCACAAGGGCCAATTAAATTTGACATTTCAAAATTGTATGTTACAGGGAACTAGTTACTTCTCGCTGTAATCTTCAGGTTTTTTTTTTTTTTTTTACAGGAAAAGAAATATTTATATCTAAACTGATAATCTGCTAGTGGTCATTACTTGCAGTTTCTTTTGTATATTCTCTAACAGTTTTATTTAAAGATAACTTTTGGTATTTTTATATCATTACCACAATTTAAAACTTTTACATTTCTTTAGTTAGAGGATGAGATTTTTTTATTCCATATATGTTTCTTTTAGAATTAATTTCAACCTCATATGTAGCAAGATTGCTTAACCCATGTGGTATATACTGAAAATATATGTCCCCATATCAACAACTCAAAACATTTCTTTCCATTTGCCTTTCAGAGCATTCTCTATAATTCCAAACTTTTCCATCCTAGGCACTGAAGGGATCATGTTAAATTACTAGTAGTTTAGTCAGGAGTTGATGCTATTAATACCAAGACGATTTTATTTATCACATAGCAAGATGTGCTCTAAGAGTATGTTTTGATAGAGGTAGACAGGAGGGGAAAAAAGCACCCAAAGTCAGAACATACGCAACTGCTAGCTCATATTACAGACACACACACACACGCGCGCGTGCACACACACACACACGAACCTAAGACCAATGTCCATTACTGGATCTTCTTCTCCCTGACTTTGGTGTTAGAGTGCCCCATGGCCTAATTCTTGGACCGCTGTCTTCACGACTACAATCATACTCTTGGTGATCTCATCCAGTCCTGTGACTTTAAATGCTATCTATAAATGAACAACTCGTAAATTTTTATTCCCAGCCTCAACTTCTACTCTGAATTCCAGGCTCATAAATCCAACTGACACCTCCTTTTAGGTATGGAATAGGGACCTAACATGTCCCAAGCCACTGTGTGAATTTTCCCCAAGCCTTCCCCTCCCATAGTCTTGTCTATGTCAGTAAATGGCACTTCTCTTTCTCTCAATGTTCAGGCAACCTTGAGGTCATCTATGCTTTCCCTCTTGCTCTCATGCACCATATCCCAACAGCAAATCTGGTCAACTCTAGATGCAAAATATGCCCAGAATCTCACCACTTTATCTTCACCTTTATCACTGTAACCTAAACCACCACCATCTCTCACCTAGCTTGTTGAAATAGCCCTCTATTCAACTCCCTGCCTCTACCTTGCCCCCAAGAATGTATTCTTCCTACACAGGAGCCAGTGGGATAATTTTAAAATGATTCAAATTGTTCCACTCATATGATCCCTCATAATAAAATCTATGTTCTTTATCTTCCCCCTCCCACACCTATCCTCCATTCATCCTCTTGGATCTCGTCTCTCACCCTTCACGTCCTCAGTCACTGTTCTCTACACTGGCCTCATTAAAAAACAGTTGTTTTCATAGATAAGTGGTATCTTGGGTGAAGGGTGAGACAGTACACAATACAGGAGAAACTAGCACAACTTTTACAAGGAAAGGTCATGGAAGCCCCACAGACACATCCAAACTCCCTGGGGGACTGAATTGCTGGGCGGAGGGCTGTGGGGACCATGGTCTTGGGGAACATCTAGCTCAATTGGCATGACACAGCTTATAAAGACAATGCTCTACATTCTACCTTGGTGAGTAGTGTCTGGGGTGTTAAAAGCCTGTGAGCAGCCATCTAAGATACTCCACTGGTCTCATCCCTTCTGGAGCAAGGGAGAATGAAGAGAACAGGATACAAGGAAAAGATTAGTCCGAAGGACTAATTGTCCACAGCTACCAAGGCCTCCACCGGACTGAGTCCAGTACAGCTAGATGGTGCCCGGCTACCACCACTGACTGCTCTGACCAGGATCACAACAGAGGGTTCTGGACAGAGCTGGAGAAGGATGTAGAGCATAATTCTAACTCACAAAATAAAAGACCAGATTTACTGGCCTAAAGGAGACTGGAGAAACCCCGAAAGTATGGCTCCCAGACACCCTTTTAGCTCAGTGGTAAAGTTACCTCTGACGTTCACTGTTCAGCCTGGGAGTGGACAGCCCCGTAAAACCAAATGAGACTAACGAGGTACAGGAGTCCAGTGACAAGGGCCAGAAAGCAGAAGGGGACAAGGAAGCTGGTGACAGGGAACCCAAGGTTGAATAAGGATATTGTTGATGTGTTGTGAGATTGTTAACCATTGTCATAGGGCAACATTTGTAGTAACTGTTAAATGAGAAACTATTTTGTTATGTAAGCCTTCATCTTAAGTGAGAATAACAGCACAATTCAAAGATCGTAGTCAGTGTCACTGAATTGTGCAAGTAGAAATTTTTGAAATAGTGTATCTTTGGCTATGTGTATTTTCCCCCCCCAAAAAAAAGGTTGAGAAGTTAGAGGGTTGATATGTTGTGGGGTTGTTAACCAACATGTGTACTTCTGTTTCATGAGAAACTATTTGTTCTGTAAGCCTTCACCTGCAGTCCAATAAAAAATAAATAAATAAGTAAATAAAAACAGTTGTCTTCTAGTCAGATCTGACTCATGGTTATCCCATGTGTGTCAAAGTAGAACTGTGCTCCATAGGATTTTCAATAGCTGATTTTTTGGAAGTAGATCATCAGATCTTTCTTCAGGGGCACCTCTGGGTGGACTCTAATCTCCAACATTTTATTTAGCAGCCAAGGCCATTAATCACTTGCACCACCCAGAAACTCCCTGGGACTTTTTTTTTTTTTTAGGACCAAAATGTATGGGGCCTTTTGGGGCATGATATGGACTTTGGATGAGTGACGTGGGAAGCCACTGAAGGTTTGAGGCAGAAGAGTAATGTGATTGGAAGTATTTTTTTTTTTTTTTTATTGTACTTTAGATGAAGGTTTGCAGAGCAAACTAGTTTCTCATTAAACAATTAATACATCCAATACACCACATGTCAACACTCTCCCCTTCTTGATTTTGGATTCTCCATTAGGAGCTTTCCTGTCCCCACCTGCTTTCTTGTCCTTGCCCCTGGGCCTGGGATTTTTTTGTTGCTGTTATTGTTGTGTGCCCTCGAGTGGATTCCAACTCACAGTGACCCTATATGACAGAGTAAAACTGCCCCATAGAGTTTCCTAGGCTGTGATCTTTATGGGAGCAGATCTCCAGGTCTTTTCTCCCGTGGAGTCACTGGTGGGTTCAAATCTCTGACCTTTTGGTTAGCAGCCAAACACTTTAACGTTACACCACCAGGGCTTCTCCTGGGACTTCTTACTCCTCCTCAAATAAGTGATGCATACCCAACTTCAGGATATTTGCATTTGCTTTTCACACTGGAAATGATTGTCCTCCAGCTACCTACACACTTTATTAATGCAAGTCACTGCTCAAATATCACCTCATTAAAAAATTTTTTCTTGAACACACTACAAAATAGTATTTAACCCTCCACTCCCCTTTTCTAGCTTTTCTTTTGCCCATAGCACTGACCATCATTTGTGTATATGTATCTTTCTCTTGCCATTAAACTATTAGTTTCTAGAGGTCATACGCTTTGTTTTGTTCACTGTCATCTCTCTAAAGCCAAGAACAGTTACACACAGTAACTACTTGTTGAATGAGCGAATGAATGGATTTCTGATTGCAGCCAGGGGCTTTGGATGATCAGAGGGTAATATGAGTGCACAGAAAACCTTGCAGAGGTATACAGAGACAGCAGAGAAGCTGGAAATGTATGAGTTTTGAAGATAACCTTTGTCTACTTTACATTTTTTCTAAGTTAGATCTGTATCACTTATTTTCAGTGTGAAATGTTAGAGAGCCTCCAAGTTCCATACTATTCGAAGAAGATTACTTAAATACTTTTGACAATACAAATGGAGTGTGATGCTACTACTTCCATTCCTACTCATGTTTTTTCTTTAGCTATGTCCTCTTTGATGCGGCTAACATATTATCATCATTTTAGCTTTGGCATGTGAGATATTGTCTGTAGTATAGTCCCCAAATTTATTTCAGTCCTTTTATGACACCATAGTAATCAGGCAGATGCTGTTTTCTCTACTTGTATTCTTGGTTCATTTACAAGGACAATTTAATGTAGAAGCTCAGTGTTTTCATTAGGTTGTGTGTGAAAACAGAGCATGAGATTGGGATTTGGTTGTATGTGGCTTATTCTGGAAATTATCACAGGAAGCAGTGATGAGGGAGCAGGTGGAGTGAGCAAAAAAAGAGAAAGAGCCAGTGTAATGGGTTGTTATTCAGGTCATTGCCATGAGCAACAGAGTCTCAGTTCTGCTGGGACTTCTTGAAGAAGCCCTATGAAATGCCTCTCAGAGTTGTCCGTTTGAAGACAGAGTCTAGAGCAGGGGTAGGCAAAGTATGACGTGTGGCCAAATTTGACCAGCTGCAGGTTTTTGTAAATAAAGTTTTATTGGAACACAGGCATGATTCTTTGTTTACTTATTGTCTATGGCTGTTTAGGGGCAACAATGGCAGAGCTGAGTAGTTGCCACAGAGATGGTACGGCCCATAAAAACTGAAATAATTGCCAGCTGGCCCTTTTCAGAAAAAAAAAAAAAAAAATGTGCTTGACCCCTGTTCTAGAGCTTTTATCCTCAATTTCCCAACCACCATTGTTGGAGGAATGCCCTTCTTCTTTAAGAGTATCGATTAACTAATCTCCTGTAGAGTCAGAGCAGACCTAGCTGAATGTGGGAAGCTTTCTGCATGTGCCCCAGCAGGACACTTTTAGAAGTTACAAAGTGAGTCTGAGCTGGAAAAGAACTGCCCCTCACAGCTGAAATCAGAAACTAGCCATGATGTGAAGCATACTCCAAAGCATCTACTAATCCTGACTGGGGGACATGTCAGCAAGTTTGGGCCCTGTTAAATGAAAATCTATTTGCTGATGAAAATATTGAACTGATGAGGATACTAAATGAGACTGACCAAAGCAATTATTACAAACTGATTGACAAGCTGATTGACAATAGCAATTTTATTAATGTACAATGAAGCTGAGTTACCCTAACCTCCTCATAAATTACTTACATTCTCTTGCAAACCATTGCCACTCAGTTTTGTTGTTTTCTTTTGTATTTATTGTCTCCAGATTTATCTGTTTAAATAAAAAATTGGTACTTAATGTAATAAATAAATATTATAGAAACCTACAAAGAAGTGAAAATTTATCCTAATTTCTTATCCCACTGCCAGTGGTTAAAAGAAAAAAAATGATTTGTGGTTCGGTATATAATCTTCCAGATGTTTTATTTTTTCTCTTTGAATGTACATCTACTTATATATAATTTTAAAAATAAACTATCCCAGCTGTTCACTAACTTGCTTTTTCCAAATATAGTATATGCTAGACCCTCTTCCATATCAATACAATAAAGAGTCCTCATTGTTTTTAGGAGCCCTGGTGGCAAAGTGGTTAAGAGCTCAGGCCGCTAATCAAAAGGGTCAGCAGTTCAAATCCACCAGCCTCTCCTTAGAAACCCTATGGGGCAGTTCTATTCTGTCCTATAGGTTGCTAGGAGCTGAAATCGACTTGAAGGCACACAACAACAACATTGTTTTTAACAGCTTTATAGTGTTCCATGGAATGGATATGCTTAAACTGATTCTTCTGTTAAAATTTTTTGCTATTAAAAAAAGTGCTCAAAATAAATAAAGAAAAATAAAGAATGGTGCTCCACACACATAGTGCCCACACCCTGGTTTTTAAGTACCATTCTCCATAAATGGACTCAGGACTCCTCCAAGAAATGGTGATTCCAGGGCTAGGACAAGGAGAAGACAGGTAAGCCTGGACTCTATTGTTCTACCAGAAAGTAGGAACCCAAAATCTATTGCTGTTGAGTCTATTCCGACAGATAGTGATCCTATAAGACAGAGGAGAACTGCTCCATAGGGTTCTAAGGCTGTACGTCTTCATAGAAGCAGACTGCAACATCTTTCCTCTGCAGAGCAGCTGGTGGGTTCAAATTAACAACCTTTTGGTTAGCAGCTGAGCGCTTAACCACTGCGCCACCAGGGCTTCTGAAAGTAGGAAAGTACTCTAAAAATGACTGGCAAATGTCCAAAGGTTATAGAAACTAGCTTGAAGAGAGCCCATTTACCAAATCTGATACAATTTGAGCACTGAAATAATAATAATAATGTTAATAAAGATTATATCTTATTCAATAAAATTAGAATCCATTAGTCCATGCTTATATAAGTAAAAAATAAATAAACAGGGGAGAAAATAAAGCTGTTTCTTACAATAGAAGCAAGCTAAAAAATGTAGAAGAAATGATGGAATTAGAAAATCACCATACAGCAACCATTATGTTAATTGATTTAGGTATGAATCATAACTGGATATTGAAAGTAGTGGGTGAAAGTTTGAGGAGTAATGGAGTATTTGTATAACATCAAAGTAAATAACCACAAGATACTTATTAATTACAAAAAGAAAAATTAACATCTTTACATTAGAAAAACCTGGCAGACAATACCTTAATTGCATGATGGGATAGTAATGGGACAAAGCTTCAGGAAGTGCCTCCTGATATGATGCGCTAAGAAAAACACAACATTACTTCTGTGGTATTTCTGCATGACATGAACCTAATCGTGAGAAAACATCAGATAAACCCAAAATGAAAAAAATTCTACAAGTAACTGGCCTGTACTCTTTCAAAAATATCAATGTCATGACAAGCAAAGAAAGATGAAGAAACTCCTCCAGGTTAAGTGAAACTAAAGAGACAAGACAATGAATACAACTCATCATCCTAGATTTTCTTTCTATAAAGGACATTACTGGGACAACTGAGGAAATCTGAATAAGGTCTCTAGACAAGATAACAGTATTGCCCCGATACTAATTTTTTAATTTTGATAGATATACTGAGACTATATAAGAAAATGAAGAGAATGTCTTGGAATTTCAGGAAATAAACAATGAAGTTGTTTGTTATTGTGTGCCGTCAAGTCAACTCTGACTCACAGCAACCCTGTGTGACAGAGTAGAACTGCCCCATGGGGTTTTTTTGGCTGTAATCTTTGCAGAAGCAGATTACCAGGTCTTATTCATGGAGCTGCTGGGTGGTTTTGAACCACTAACCTTTCAGTTAGCAGTCAAGCACTTAACAGTTTGTGCCACCAGGGCTCCTGAGACAATGAAGTAGTTAGAAGTAAGGGAGTACCCTGTCTGCAACTTACTCTTTCCAACAGAAAAAATAATTGTGTGTGAGTATGTGTGAAAAGAGAGAGAGAGAGAAAGGAAGAATAAAGCAAGTATAGTAAAATGTTACTATTTGGAAAATCTGGGTGAAGGGCATATGGGAATTCTTGGATTATTCTTGCAACTTTTCTGTAAATCTCAGATGATGTCAGTAGTAAATTTTATAAACTGTGCTCTAGTGATCTTTAAGGAAACCCTGGTGGCATAGTGGTTAAGAGCTATGGCTGTTAACCAAAAGGTCAGCAGTTTGAATCTACCAGGTGCTCCTTGGAAACCGTATGGGGCAGTTCTACCCTGTCCTGTAGGGTTGCTATGAGTCAGAATCAACTTGACTCCAATGGGTTTTGGTTAGTGAAATTCAATCCATGTAAATATTCGTATCATTTTGAAGGTGTTTCTGGAGGATAGATTCCTAGAAGTGGAATTGATGAATCAAAGAATATACACATTTTATGGGAGAGAAACTGTCAAAATCTCCTACTTTACCTCTGTGTGCCATTTGACACTCCACAAATGACACAAGAGATAGTGCATTTACTGACACCTCAACATCAGTGAACACTGCCGTTCTTCTGAGTGCAAGCCTAATAACTAAGAAATCAGATCTGTCGCTGCCCAGATTTGCAGTGCTTTGATTATTAGTGAAGTTGAACATCTTTTCATATATCCAATAACCATTTGAATTTCAGTCTCTTCTCTTTAAACTGTCAGTTCACACACTTTACCATCTCAAGTATCATTTTTTTCTTAACCATTTATAAGAGTTATTAATATATTAAGAGCAGTAAACAACATAATATTGGTTGTAAATGTTATTTACACTAGTTGATCTTTTGTCTTTAACTTTTTAATAGTGTTTTATAATTTTCATATACTCGAATCAATCTTTTCCATGTGGATTCAGGATTTTATGTCATGTTTGGAAAAGTCTTCTCTACATCCAACAGTATAAAAATATTCTACATTTTTCTGGAATTTTTGTTGTTTTATTATTTAGCATTTAAATCCATTAAAGCTATTTTATTTTCTGGCCATTATTAAAACCTTCCTTGATGGATAGTAAACTGAGCTGATATAAAACTTTAAAAGTTTAAATTTTTAAAAGTTTTAAGTTGATACAAGGGAAATGTATAATAATCTGTAAGCCAAATGCTCAGCATGATCTATGTTTAAAACAATTATGTTACAAAATAGTTCAGTTTCCCTAACTTGCTAAAGATTTATGACTGATTTGAATCCCAAGGACAGATATGGTAGATTCTACCCCCTATCCCATGCCTACTCAAACAGATGATATGATGTGTCGGAAAAATGCTGACATTCTTCCCAAATAAGCTATCTTTTCCCAGAAATAATATCATAGAGTAAATATCTGCCTGGAGAGAATCTAGTTGTTTTCTGCTTAGTTGGGGGCCTGGCAGGCAGCGTCAGTCCCTTTGATCCCTTGAAAGCGCATGGGCCTGTGGGCTGCCATCCTCCTGAAGAATCCTGTCATTCCCTGTCAATCCATATTAGACAAGTACAGTGTTTTGTAACAATTTATCTCCTTCAAGGTGATTTAGTTATTTTCTGTCAAGATTATGCTAGGGGATGTCATTACTTTTGTCCTGTCAGTCTCATTATTTTTATTGCCAAAGAATGTTGTCATTTATTTTCACTCATAATCCATCTCTCTGGGAAAAGATTGTATTAATACTTTCACGCTGGGTAAAAGCTTTATTTCTACATTGGAGAACATAGAAATCGTGTTTCTGCCCATGTTCTTTGAAGATACTGACACCAATAAATGATAAACAACATTAAGAAAAAAAGACTCTTAAAAACTAGCAACATGTTATTTGTGGAACATTTTGAAAAGAAAAGAGAACCTTTATGAGTATTCAATTACACGTAAATTGACACCTTTGGATCATGCAATATGGGTTAAGGGGAAGTCTTTGGGCTCAGACATTGTTGGCTGAGTAAACTTGAATGTGTTTTGCCTAATCTCTTGTAGCTTACTTCCCTGGTCTGTAAAATAGAAATAATAGTACTCCATAGTGTTGATATAAAGCTCTATTTAGGTAAATCCATGGAAAATATTTGCATACTACTTGGTACATATTAAGAACTCAAGGAGGATTAGTCTTCATCATCATCATCATGATAAATAATCCTTATACATGGTGGCACAGAGGTTAAAAGTTTGGCTGCTAACCAAAAGGTCAGTGGTTCAAATCCACCAGCTGCTCCTTAGAAACCCAGTGGGGGTAGTTCTACTCTGTCCCTTAGGGTCACTAAGAGTCAGAATCGACTCCATGGGAACAGGTTTTTTTTTTTTAATACATTGCAATAATAACTATCTAAAATAAGATTCTAAAATAACATAGTTTATCCTGACAAGTATTATCTATAATATGCAAATACCCTTGAACAAAATATTAACAGATATTGATGAAACCAAAGACTTCTCATTAACTTATGAACTATTAAAACAAGGAAATCTGTGATAATTTTACAATTACAGCAATTAGAGTGTGGTATTATAAATGGTTTACAAAACATAAATTTTAAATATGGCTTCTTTCCCAAGTGTTTTACAATTTGGCAAAAAAACCAAGATTCACTATTTTTTTTCACATCTAACAAATTCCTTAATGATCATATACATGAAGAGAAAGCTATGAATATATCAAATGTGATGTGCAACTTTGTAGAAATTTCATAAATTATATTGATTTTTAGAAGTCTGTCATATTGTGTAACTCATTAGAAGTGGTACATGACGGTGGCTAAGAGCATAGACTTGAGCCAGACTGCTGGGGTTTGCATCCCAGCTCTGCCATTTACCATCGATGTGACGTTAGAGGAAGTATTTAACCTCTCTGCAAGATGTCTAAGCTGTAAACGGTGAATAATAATGGGAGAAGTAAACGAGTCATTCTACATAAAGAGCTTAGCCATTGTTCTTCTTTGAATCTGAAGGAAAGAAAATACAGTTCCAACTTATAATAGTTTGGAATACTTTAATATGGCTTTTGTCAAGTCAGGCCCTTACATAAAATATTTTTCATTTTTGTATAACAGTACTGACCATAATTGCCTTTTTAGCCAAAGAGGGTTGTAATGGAATTGCTGATAAAATGGGATGCCTTATAAAGTTCTGCAACCCTTGTAACTGGAAGCATTCAAGCAGAGATTGGGTGACAATTGTCACACAGTTTTGTATGGGAAATTCATTCCTACTTTAAAAGATCCACCACCACTAGGTGCTGCGGAGCTGACTCTGATTCATGATGACCCCCTGTGTGTCAGAGTAGAACTGTGCTCCACAGGGTTTTCAATGGCTGATTTTTCAGAAGTAGATCACATCATCAGGCCTCTCTTCCCAAGCACCTCTGGGTGGACTTGGACCTCCAACCTCTCAGTTAGCAGCCTGAGTGTGTTTAACCACTTGTGCCGCCAGAGACTTTAAAAGAAAGATAGACCAAATGACAACTAAATTAGTTAGCCTCAAACCAAAACCAAACCCAAGTGATTCCAACTCATAGCAACCCTATAGGACAAAGTAGAATTGTTCCACAGGGTTTCTAAAGAGCAGCTGGTGGATTCGAACTGCGGACCTTTTGGTTAGCAGCTGAGCTCTTAACCACTGCACTACCAGGGCTCCTTAGTTAGCCTAGCTAGGCTAATTAACTTGGGAACCCTGAGCTTTTATTATCTGTTTCCTAATGTGATAAATCAGTCCTTACACAACACACTTATTAATATTAACTCAAAAAATGCCCGAAAGAGAATATTTTGGAGGGCTTTTCTCAATATTTTCTAGTAACAAAAATAATTCGGTTCTGATCTTCCTTTAGCCACTCAGAATAATCAGTAGCCAATGCATTAAATACAAATAAACTAACAGGACACACAATTCTCTTTTGAAAAGTAGAACTACTCTGAATTACACAGAAAAGAAAAATTTCCCTCGGATAAAATTTAAAACATTATATACCACACCAAGGGGAAAAAAAGCATTGTATTTTTATCAGGGTGAGGAGATGGGGAAGCGTGTGAAGGAGGGATTATAAAGAAGCATGAGAAAACTTTTGGTAGTGATAAATATGTTCATTATGCTGATTGTTTCACAATACATATATGTCAAAATTTATGAAATTGGACATTTTAAATATGTGCAGTTTATTATATGCCAATTACACATCAATAAAGCTTTTTAAAATGTTAATTTGACTTTTTTATATACTGTTGAGCTTATTTAGTTTGGATATATTAGTTTCACTTAAAAAATAATTACAATAATTTCAAAAATATGACCAACAACAACTAATGTTTATTGAGCACTTTGCCAAACCAGTTATTATGCTAAGCATTTTACTTTTGGTTATCTTATTTAACCCCACAACAAAAACCAGTCATTAATTAGGTAATACTAATAACTCCATCATATTCAGGAAGAAACCGGGACTTCAAAAGACTGTTAACTTACCCAATATGACTGTTAACTTACCCATGTGGAAAGTGGCAGAAATGGGGTTTGAGCCATGTGCTGTGGCTCTAGGGCCTAAGCTCTTCACACTACCTAAGTGAGGGGTGAGAAAGGGCAATCCACCTCACTCCTGCTCGGTTCTCCAGTCTTGTCCTTCAAAGCTGCCCTTCCTCCATACTTTAGCCCATCCCCATTTTTATGCCCTCCTGGTAAAGACCAACAAGCCAGCTCCCAGGATGGAAATCAAGAGCACCACCATTTGTTTATATTTCAGTAGGTTACATATGTGAGAAAAAACTTGTGAAAGACTTTAAAATTTATGGAGTGTTTGGGCTAGTTCATACATCTGATAGTCTCCAACCTTGTCTTTGATTAGGCTATTTTACAACTCTGTGGTGATAAGAGGAGCCCTGGTGGCTCGGGGGTTAAGAGGTCAACTGCTAACCAAAAAGGTAGGCAGTTTGAATCCACTAGCTGCTCCTTGGAAACCCTATGGGGCAGTTCTACTCTGTCCTACAGGGTCACTATGAGTCGGAATTGATTCGACAGCATACATTGACCTGTTTTGCCAGTTTTCCATCTATTTGTAAATTTCTTTCAGCCTTCCTCATCTGACTGTAAATGTGTAGTACTTTGAGTCCTCTTTTGAACTGACTGGCTCCTTCATTAATGAGTTAAATAAAATCTTTGCTCATTTTATATTTGTATAAGTCACAATTTTTTTAGTATAATTTTGTTTATTGTACTTTACATGAAGGTTTACAGAACAAATAGTTTCTTATTAAACAGTCAGTACACATATTGTCTTATGACATTGGTTAACAACCCCATGACATGTCAACACTCTCCCTTCTCGACCTTGGAGGACTTTTTTTTTTTTTTTCTTGGTGAAAATATACATAGCCAAAGTTACACCATTTCAAAAGTTTGTATGAGTCACAATTTTATCCTCATTTTAAATTTATCCTTTAACATATATGTTATATAATTATATATTATAGTATTATTTAAAACAATCTTTTAATGTATGTTACCTAACAGAGCAACTCACTTAATTTAGTAATTTCTTTCTAACCATGTCTAACCATGAATTTCCCTCCTGTGGAGGCCTGCTGGCATAGTGGTTAAGAGCTAAGGCTGCTAACCAAAAGGTCAGTAGTTCAAATCCACCAGCCTTTCCTTGGAAACCCCATGGGACAGTTCTACTGTGTCCTGTAGGGTTGCTAATCAACGGCAACAGGTTTGGTTTTTCTCGGTTATATTTTCAAGAGAAGCCCTGGTGGTGCAGTGGTTAAAGAGCTTGGCTGCTAACTGAAAGGTTAATGGTTTGAACCCACTAGCCACTCCATGGGAGAAAGATGCAGCAGTCTGCTCCTGTAAAAACTACAGCTTTGAAAACCTATGGGGCTGTTCTACTCTGTCCTATAGGGTTGCTATGAATCCGATTCAGTGGCAATGGGTTTATGTACTTTCAATGGCTGTGAGAATTTCAGTTCTAATATAAGATAATGGTTAGCCCCTCCCATTGCATCTGATTGGGAAAGTGAGATTTGGGAGAGGAAAATAGAGACTAGAGGTAAAAACTGAAGTGGAGAAAAGGGGGGAGGCTTTTTTTTTTTCATTGAAGGCACAAAAAGTTTAAAAAGAAGAAGAAGGAAAGTAAATGCGAACATTAGAACTGCCTTCTTGTGATGTCTGTAAAGAGAAAGGAAGTAAGCCAATCGCATATTCGTTGGCTTGAAGTTCTCACAGAAAAAGTTGAGACCTTGTAACACTGAGTATTTGAAAAGAGTAAGAAATGCTGCTTTATGATGATGAGTATATTAAATACAGAAGATTCAAAGCATTTTCCAATGAAAGTATCTAACTTTCTACTCTGCCCCTTGGTTAAGACAGTGAAGAAGTGAAACAGAAGAGATGAGAAAGTCTGACCAAGATGCAGGGTCCTGGAGCATAAGATTAAATAACTTTGGACTCAGAAAATCAGACAGGCTTCAATACATTCAGCACTGAACAAAAAGATTCTTGGTATTCAGATTACCTTCAATAAACAAAAATAAATCAGTAGGTATCTGGTTAAAATTGAGGGAGAGGGAAATTCACAAAGTTTCCAACAAGGAAAAGAAGTAAATGGGCATTAAATATGTAGTAACTATTATTACCATGTAAGGTATATAAAATATCATTAATGATGTCCTTATGAATAAATAATGTTTTATCTGATATGGCATTCAGAATATTTAACAATCTTATGGCATGTGCATGACCCAGCAGAAAAGATTCCGGGCATACCTGGAACAAGGTTCTGGAGGCCCCTGCTGTGCCTGACATTGACTTTTTGGTTGTTGGATCATGGGAATTCCCATGGGCCACAAGGGAATAAGTAAGACCACTGGGGCAAGGATCTGACACTTAGAAGGCATGGGCCTGTAGCTATTTACAAATTGTGTGGAAGTCAAACAAAAACTTATATGTGAATGTTCGTAGCAGCATTGTTCATAATAGCCAAATACTGGAAATAATCCAAATGCTCATCAACCGATGAATGAATCAACAAAATGTGGTATATACATACGACGGAATATTATTTGGCCATAAAAAGGTATGAAGTTCTGATACATGCTAAAACCTGAATGAACCTTAAAAACGTTATGCTAAGCGAAGTAAGTCAGTTACAAAAGGACAAATGCTATATGATGCCACTTATATGAAATGTCCAGAATAGGCGAATCTATAGAGATGGAAAGTGGATTCGTGGTTGCCAGGGACTGGGGGAAGGAGCCCTGGTGGCACAACCATTAAGCACTCTTCTATCCAAAAGCTTGGCAGGACCCATCCAGCAGTTCTGTGGGAGAAAAGATCTAGCGATCTGCTCCCGAAAATATTACAGCCTAGGAAACTCTATGGGGCAGTCCTATTCTATCACATGGGGTCTCTACGCGTCGGAATCAACTCCACCCCACCTATCAACAACAGCAGGGGCTAGAGGGAGGGGAGAATGGAGAATGACTCCTAATGAGTACAGGGTTTCTTTTGGGGATGAAGAAACTGTTCTGGAATTAGATATGATGGTTGTACAACCTTGTGATTATATTAAAATCATTCATACACAAAAAAGTGTATGAAAATATTTCACTATTTTAAATAAAGCTGTCTCTCCTAAGTCCTTAACAATGCTCACCTAAACAGAAAAGGACAAACAGTTTATGAGAGAATTGGTCACTCTCTAAGTTAGGAATGTGTATGGCTGCAAATAATAGAAAACCCTACTATAGTGGCATAAACAGAAGAGGTTTTTCATGTCATAAAAAAGAAGACTTGCTGTGAGCAACCCAGGGCTTGGACCACTGTGTAGTGATATAATCAAGGATCCAGCCTCCTTCTGTCTTTGTCTTTCCACCGTCCTCAGTAAGTCGGCCATCCTCATCATGCTTGTTGTCTCTGGTTGCAAGATGGCTTCTGCACTCCCACACTTCACAGCTAAGTTTCAGGATAAAATAAGATGGAAGAGTGAAGGAGCAGTGCCTGACTTAGGAGTGCTAAAACTTCTGACACATCCACAGCAGACCTCTGCTTGCCCCAGTTTGGCCAGAATTGTGTCATCTTACCTACCCTAGTAGCCAGTCAGCATCAAAGGTTAGTATTTTTAGTGACGCACTATGTTGCCTTGGGGAGCCTTTGTGGTGCAATGGTTAAGCACTCGGCTGCTAACCAAAAAGTCGGCAGCTCGAACGCACCAGCGGCTCAGCAGGAGAAAAGACCTGGCGTTCCGCTCCTGTAAAGATTAAAGCCTAGGAAACCCTGTGGGGCAGTTCCACTTTGTCACATTCGGTAGGTATGAGTCAGAATCGACTTGACAGCACACAACAACAACACGTTGTATTGAACAAAATGAGAGCTTGTTAGAAGGGGAAAACAGCTATTGGCTGGGTTGACAACAATGCATACCACACTCGTCTAATACCTCCAAAACATTTGGATAGAATTTGCTCTATGCATGAATTTTTAACATTTATGGAAAAGTCTTAAAATGGCAAATCCAAAGTGCAGTTCATCCTGCTGAGGTTTTAGAATAATGTATTGTGTCACTCAGTAAATGTTGTTGTATTCAAATTTCACATCTGCAAAGATATAAATAATCACAACCTCATGTTTAAGTGGAAACCGGTATACTACTTACAAGCCATTTCCAAATATGTATAACTAATCAAATTCTAAGCCAAATTTCTTCATCCATGCAGAAGAAAAACACTCCTCGTTGATGATCATATAAAACCTTTTCGTGAACGTAACAGTAATTTTAGAAGAATTTGAGGAGAGAAAAAGGACATAATTTAAAAATTTAAAAACTATCTTAGATGAGGTAATCAAATATGAGGGAGCTTTCAACTTAAAAAGAAATTTAATTTCAGAGTAACCTGCCACTTTAAGGTAGTTACATTTTGCTTCCTGGTTCTGTCTCTTTTCTAAGGTGATCTTCAGTTTCCATTGTGTCTTTCTTTTTGTTTGACTTTTCATTCTTCCTCCATTTTGAAGCAGAATTTTTACAAGAGCTCTAGAGAGGTTGTTTTTCCAACATCCCCAATATTATATACCTCTATTCTAGAAAAATGGGATCCTCATCTGCCTCTGCGAAATGCCTTTTCATAGATTTTTGTACAGCAATTGCAATGCAATAAGTTATTCTCCCAGTTTAAAAACATCTATGATGAGATAAAATGTAAGCGTTCATTGGAGAATAACCCTTGAAAATAATGTTTGGGTATTGATTTATTTAATCTGAATCCCAGTTTGAGAAGGAAAGAATTCTCTGCAGAGTATTCTTTTGGTAGCCATTATACTGTTCAATCCTCTCCTCTAAGTGCAGTGGAGAGTAGAGAAAAATCAGGTACAGTCCGACATAAATACAGTTGAGATGCAGACATATAGTGCTTTAATGCCTCAATCAAAAACTAATTGTTTCTTTAAAAAAATATATAGTTGATTGGTTCTCTAAGAAATGAAAGCAAAAGGTAGCTTTCTAGTGAAGGCATTTCTAGGAGAGATGTTCTTTTTATATTTAAGCCATACGTACATGCAGTTCAGGTTAAGTCACTGTAAACAGACTGAGATACTGATTACGTAGGTTTAAGCCCGTTAACCCTAAAATTTATGTCACTAATGGCCAATGTGTGGTAGTGGCCTTTCCTTCTTTCTCAAAGCCCAGGCAAATGCCTGCTTGACATTAATTAGATCTCATGAGTCAGCTACACCTAATCGAAGACAGGTTTAAACTTGGCCAGAATTTGGTGAAACGATAAAATGTGATATCCTGTTAGTGAGATTATAAATTGGTTCAACTTTCTGGAAGATCATTTGGTAATGTATCAAGAGTCGTAAAAAGGTATAGCAGTTCCACTTTTCATCCACAACTGATTACCCACTTTGGATAAAGTAGATTTCTGTACAGAGATGTTATATCACAGCATGTTTAATAAATAAAAGAAATGGAGATAACCTAATTATTAGGTTATTAGGAAATAGCTAATATATGCTTATGATCAAAGATAGGATGAAGAAGTTCGAGTTTGAAATAATATATATCATAGGACCTGAATTTTTAAAATTATACATACAATGAGACCTAACATGGAAAAATTACCTAATCGAAATTGAACAATGCAGCGGTCTTCTCTAGGTAAAGAGTACATACATCTTTCTGTGCAAACCTTGTGCACATACCTAGTTCATTGCTTTGAATAAATTTTTAACATAGAAATAATCCAATAGGAGTTACATTATTTTTTTAAGTATTTTGTGTCATATTTTCAAATGGTCATCCAAAAGTGTTATATCAATTTATATATTTCACCGTAGGCAAGCTAATTTTTACTTCTTTGTATTTCTTTATTATCCAAATTATCTACATTAAACATGAATATTTTAATAATTAGAAGTATATACTTATAGACATATGAGAAATGACTGTGAAGATATAATATTAGAAATACAACCAAGTAAGCTGGAAAACCTCTTCCTTCAATAGTTAGTTTTGGAAACTCCTAAGACCCAAAATTAAATCCACACATTAACCTTCCTTTTTTTAATTTTATTTATTTTGTTGTTATTGTTGAGAATATACACAGCAAAACATACACCAATTCAAGAGTATCTACATGTACAATTCAGTGACATTTATTACATTTTTCGAGTTGTGTAACCATTCTCACCCTCCTTTTCTGAGTTGTTCGTCCCCCATTAACACAAACTCACTGCCCTCTAAGGTTCCTAGCTAATATTTTGAGTTACTGTTGTCAGTTTGATCCTATATAGATAGTTCTTAAAAGAGTACAATGCTGAAGGCAGACATTTTTTACTAGTTAAACTAAACTATTGTTTGGTTTTAAGAAGACTTCAGGGAATATTTTTGGTTTAAGGTTTAAAGGTTATCTCAGAGCAATAGTTTCAGGGGTTCATCCAGATATAATTCAAGAAAGGATACAACAAATAATAGATATACAATAGATATGTGCCTTTCCTATTATAGGTCTAGTTCCACTATTAAATACGAATGAAGGAAAACGGATTAATTACATACAATTGCTTTCAACAAGGATTGGAAATTTCTGCTACACTTCAGACATGGATATTAATCTTTTTTTTTATTTTTGCTAGTTTTTCAAGCCATATGAGATTTGAAATCTTGTGTTCCTAACTAAATTACTGTTTACTCATTGAAGCAAATCAGCAATAGAAGGTTACATTTTCAAGGTAATATTAGCTTAACTTCGAGTTTATTTTAAGGAAGTGTGTTGAATCACCTAGAGACATATGTTAGCAAGTAAGTAGAATGTGGTTAACCCAATAATTAAAAGAACATTATTTCCCCTTCAGTTAAGAAGAAAAGTCAAACGATGCTAGAAGTAATAGTTAAACAGAATAGGCAATATCTATAGCAAACGATTGTTTTCATTTTGTGTATTTTGATGGTGAGGAATCTGAATTGTATTTAGAAGCAGGGTATTATCCTGACCCGAATTCCCAAAGTAGGCAAAAACCATAACAGTTTTAATGACTGTTAGATGGATTGTGCCCACAATATTTTGCTTCCGAAGTCACCTCTTCAGAATATAAATTCATTTTAAACTTTTGAGTTTAAAGATTATTTTAAGGACTTCTTTCTTTGCTACTTGTTTTCATCACCTAAATTTCTGCGCAATTTTACTTGTAATATGCTGCTACTTTGTTCTATTTAAAATATATCTGAAATGCAGAGAATATATTTTTGGTAGGCAGCCTGTAAGATGGCCCCCAATGATGCCAGCCTCCTGGTATGCACACACTTGTGTATCACCTCCCCTTGAGTGTGTGCTAGGAGCCCTGGTGGTGCAATGGTTAAGAGCTCGGCAGCTAGCCCAAAGGCAGGCAGTTTGAATCCACCAGCTGCTCCTTGGAAACCCTATGGGACAACTCTACTCTGTCCTATAGGGTCACTATGAGTCAGAATCGACTCTACGGTTTGGTATTTTTTTGTTCTTTTTTTTTTTTTTTTTTTTGAGTGTGTGCTGGGTTCAGAAACTCACTTCTAACAAATATAATATGATAGAAGTAATGTTATGTCCTTACTGAGATGAGGTTATGAAAAGACTGCTGCTTCTGTCTTCAATGGGTCTTACTCTCTCTCTTGCTTTCTCTTCTATCACTCCCTGTAGGGGGAGCCAGTTGCCATATTGTGAGGCAGCCCTGGAAAGGCACATGCGAGCAATCATGGAAGTGGAGCTTCTGAAGCTTGCCAATAGCCAAGGAAGTAAGCTCAGAAGCTATGCGCCTGCAGATGAGATTGCAGTCCTAGCTGACAGCTTCTGCCTTGAGGCAGAACCACCCAGCTAAGAAACTCCCAGATTTCTGAACCACAGAAACTGTTAGATATTAAATGTTCGTTTTTTTGGCCACTAACTTTTGGGGCAATTTGTTACAGAGCAAAAAAGAAAAAAAAACACAAACACAATATTGTGTGCTATGTAGTGCATGAGTTTTCTTTCCACCTTGTAATTTGCTCAATCATTTTTTGAGCGTTGGGAGTAAGGATGCTATTTTAAATTTGGTTTTCTGTGGAAAAATTCATCACTTTTATAGTCACACAGTCAGATTTTCAGGGGAGATTTCTATAATTAACTTTAGAAGACTGCGATGCCCCATTGTGTCCTTGTGATGTAGTTAAATTCATTTCAAAGATCTTGGTGAAAGCCCTGGTAATGCAAAAAACCTAAAACTGCAGAATTTACTAGGTATAAGAGTCATGCCAATCAGTCCTGGTGGTGCACTCAGCTGCTAACAGAAAAGTCTGCCAATGGAACCCACTAGTTGCTATGAGTCGGAATCTACTCACCTGCAATGGGTTACGGGTTAAAAGCCATGCCACCATGCTTATGTGCGTATATCTTAAAATGTCAAACACTTCCACACATTGGAGGCATCATTTAATATATTATTTAACATATGACTCACTTACCCCTTCAATCATTCGCTTTTTATTAATTCATTTGGAAAGCATCTGTTGTGTTCCTGTTAGGTCCAGGTATTATACTTAACAATGGGGATACAAAGTGGAACATCACCAATGCTACCTTCCAGAAACTTAAGGTCTAATGGGGTAGACAAACCAATAACAATTACAATGTTAGTCGTTAGTCGCCGAGGAGTTGGCTCAGACTCAGTGACTTATGCATAACAGAATGAAAGGAAACATTGCCCAGTAGGCACCATCCTCACAATCATTGGTATGTCTAAGCCCATTGTTGCAGCTAATGTGTCTATCCATTTCATGAAGGGTTTCTCTCTTTTTCACTGACCCTCTGCTTTACCAAACAATCAAAGGTAATAATTCACAGAAATACATTTTGCTCAGGGTGCTGTTAACACAGAGGACGGAAGGAGGGGCTGTAGGAGGATGAGAGAAGCCTTCCTTTAGAAAGTCACGCCTGAGTTTGAAGAATAAATAGGATTTAGTCAAATAAAGAAAAGCAGGAGGAAAGTATTACAAGCAGAAGAAAGATGTGTATCAAAGCACAGAGGTGGAATAGAGTATAGCACTTTGGAGGCAATTCAAGTTGTTTAGCATGGCTGTAAGGAAAAGAGTATGTGGTGATGGAGCGGTGGTAAGAAATACAGCTAGAGGAACTGACAAGGGCAGTTTTTAAAAGAGTTTATGAACCAGCCTAAGAATTCAGATTTTACCAATTTGTTCCCAGCAGACTAGCTACATTAGAATCACCTGGAACACTTGTTCAAACTACAGATTCCCACGTCCTACCCAAGATCCATTGAATCAGATTCTGAAAACAGGAAATTAGACCTTCTAATAAGCTCTCTAGGTCTGTGTGTCTAAAACTTGAGTAACACGAACCATTTTTATGGGAAAAACAAATTATCACTGACCACCAGCAGTTCAAATAAAATATAAACAAACAATTTTCAAAGTAATGACATTTAAACCTAATAACATCAATTTAGAATGTAGGATGATGTTTGCTGAACTAAACTGCTACTCTCACAGTGAAATGGCTCTGCCTGCTACTGCAGCGCTAGCACTTCAGAATTTAGTATGTTGACGTGATTGTGTTCCATGCGATTGACAGAGCACTCACCACCTCTCCTATTTGAACTGCTGTGAATTCTAATTAACGCAGCTCACTTTTTGCGAGGTCATATGACCTTCACTTCAGAATTTTTTTTGGCTATTGAGTCTGCGTACACGTTAGGATTAAGTTCACTTACAGGTGACTAAAAGCCCCAATAACTAATTTAAACAGGATCAATGTTTATTAGTCTCTTCTAAAAGTCTGAGAAGGTAATCTGGACTTGGGATGGTGCTCCATAGTGTCAGGGACTCGGGCTCCTTGTACAGTATCCTGTTGCTCTCCCCTAAATAGACCTAGATGAGCCTAAATAGCTCATTATCTAAGAAGACTGCATCAGCTCCAGGCATGAAACAACATTCCACACAGCAGAATAGGGAAAAATAAAAGAAAGTATATGTTTCTCTCTTTAAGGATGTTCCCCAGAAGTTGTATAAGGAGTCCTGGTGGTGCAATGGTTAAGAGCTTGGCTGCTAAAAGATTCAAACCCACCCAGCGGTTCTGTGGGAGAAAGACCTGGTGATCTGCTTCGTAAAGATTACATCCAAGAATACCCTATGGGGCAGTTCTACTTTGTCATATGGGGTCACTATGAGTCAGAATGACTCCATGGCACCCAACAACAACCAGAGATTGTACATACCACCTTCAGTTGTATCCCATAGCCACATCTAGCTGCAAGGGATGCTGAAAAACATAGACTTTATTAGAGGTAGTCATGTCTTTCTATAACTGAGGTAAAAGGGGACAAAAAATTATTGGCAGATTATTAGGATATGCCTTGCAATCTCAACCACAGTTCACTTTTTTCTTTTATCATTAGCCAAGACTACAAACAGCAATACTATTTGTTATGCATGCTAGCATAAGCACAAAAATAAACAAGGACACTGAATAAGGTCGTCATTGAGGTGATGGAGACAATGCTTGTTTTAATTGTCTTAGATCGTCATGAAACTGAAAATACAAAGATCAAATTTTTTTTTGCTTTGTCAAGGGGTCCATGAAATGATGGGATTCCAGTTTAAGCAAAACTGCCAAGGTGACTCTAAAGCACTGCCACACTTGAAAATCAATGCTAGATAATAAAGATCCATTAAAGAATTTTAAGCAAATTTATGTTAAGAAAAACATTGGTTCTCAAAGTAGGAGGGGCTATGGAGAACCATGTCCAAATCTGGATGGATTAGTTTTTTTAATAAAAGCATACCTCTATATCTCTTGTTTTTTTGATATAAACGGCAGAAAGTAAAGTTTAATAAGATCTCAGTGGAACTGCACAGAAAGTAAAGGCAGAAAACATTTTAGAAGGCATGGTTTAAAAGTTTGATAAATGCTGGGTTAGGTAGATTGCTCTGGCAGGAGTGTAAACATTAGTTTGAAGATTAGACCAGTAGTAGGGAGTCTAGTAAATAGGCTGTTATAGTTACACAAAGGAGAAGGTAAAGTGCCAGAGCTGTCTCTGAAGTGAAAATGAAGAGGAGCAGGTCTTGGCTGACTTTAAATTTTCTGGCTTGGACTCTATAGACGAGCTTGCCATTTACCAAGTTACTGGGGAGATACAGTTATCATTTATTCTTTCATTCATTCACTTATGAAACACTTTTAAGTTTCAACTATAAGTCACAGGCTATTCTACATACAAGGAATACTCTGTGAATAAAATAATTGTGATCCCTGCCCTCTCAGAACCAACACTCTAGTGATAGGGAAAAACAAATGAGCAAATAAATATTTATTTATTTTTTAATTGTTCTTTAGATGAAGGTTTACAAAACAAACTAGCTTTTCATTAAACAATGCATGTATCGTTTTATGACATTGGTTAACAACCCCACGGCATATAGATACTCTCCCTTCTCAACCTTGGGTTCCCTATGACCAGCTTTCCTGTCCCCGTCTGCCATCTAGTCCTTGTCCCTGGACTAGTGTGCCCCTTTAGTCTCATTTTCTCCTATAGGTCAGTCTAATCATTGGCTGAAAGGTGAACCTCCAGAGTAACTTCATTACTGAGCTAAAAGGGTGTCTGGGGGTCACACGGTATTTCTCCAGTCTCTGTCGGGCCAGTAAATCTGGTCTTTTTTTGAGTTATAATTTTGTTCCACATTTTCGCCAGCTCTGTCTGGGACCCTCTATTGTGATCCCTGTCAGAAGAGTCAGTAGTAGTAGCTGGGCACAATCTAATTGTACTGGACTCAGTCTGGTGGAGGCTGTGGTAGTTGTGGTCTGCTAGTCCTTTGGACTAATCTTTCCCTTGTGTTTTCAGTTTTCTTCATTTTCCCTTGCTCCTAAAGGGGTGAGACCAGTGGAGTGTCTTAGATGGCCACTCACAGCTTTTAAGACCCCAGACGCTACTCACCTAAGTAGAATGTGCAACATTTTCTTTATAAACTATGTTATGCCAATTGAGCTAGATGTTCCCTGAGACCATGGTCCGCATGGCCTCAGCCCGGTAACTTGGTCCCTAAGGAAGTTTGGATTTGTTCTTAGAGCTTCCATGACCTTATCCTGAACAAGTTGTGCTGGCTTCCCCAGTATTGTGTACAGTCTTACTTTTCACCAAATTTACCACTTATCTATTGTCTATTTAGTGTTTTTCCATCCCCACCCCTCCCCTCCCTCATAACCATCAAAGATTGTTTCTTTTTGTGTGTAAACCTTTTCATGAGTTTTCATAGTAGGAGTCTCATACAATATCTGCCCTTTTGTGATTGACTTATTTCACTCAGCATAATGCCCTCCAGATTCATACATGTTGTTAGATGCTTCGCAAATTCATCATTGTTCTTTATAGTTGCATAGTATTCCACTGTGTGTATGTACCGTAGTTTGTTTATCCATTCATCTGGTGATGGGCATCTAGGTTGTTTCCATCGTTTTGCTACTGTGAACAATGCTGCAGCGAACATAGGTGTGCATATGTCTATTCGTGTAATGGGCACTTATTCCTCTAGGATATATTCCTAGGAGTGGAACTGCTGGATACTATGGTATTTCTATTTCTAGCTTTCTAAGGAAGTGCCATATTGTTTTCCAAAATGATTGTACCATTTTACATTCCCACCAGCAGTGCATAAGAGTTCCAATCTCCCCACAGGCTCTCCAACATTTGTTATTTTCTGTTTTTTTGATTCGTGCCAGGAAGGCCAGGGTGAAATGGTATCTCATTGTGGTTTTGATTTGCATTTCTCTAATGGCTAGTGATCCTGAGCATTTCTTTATGTGTCTGTTGGCTGCTTGAATGTCTTTTTTGGTGAGTGCCTGTTCATTTCCTTGGCCCAGTTTTTAATTGGATTATTAGTCCTTTTGTTGTAGAGGTGTTGGATTTTCCTGTAGATTTTAAAGATGAGATCTTTGTCACATTTGTAATAGCCAAAAATGTTTTCCCAGTCTGTAGATTCTCTTTTTACTCTTTTGGTGTCCATTGGTCAATGTATCTGTTGTTGTACCAGTACCAGGCTGTTCTGACTACTGTAGCTGTATAGTAGTTTCTGAGGTCAGGTAGTGTGAGTCCTCCTACTTTGTTCTCCTTCTTCAATGATGCTTTACTTATCCGAGGCCTCTTCCCTTTCCTTATAAAGTTAATGATGTTTTTTTCTGCCTCTTTAAAGAATGTTGTTGGTATTTGGATCGGAATTGCATTGTATTTGTAGATTGCTTTGGGTAGAATTGTCATTTCACAATGTTGAGTCTACCTATCCATGAGTGTGGTATGTTTTTCCATTTATGTCGATCGCTTTTGGTTCTGGCAGTACTGTTTTGTATTTTCTTTGTACAGGTCTTTTACATCCCTGGTTAGATTTATTCCTAGGTATTTTATTTTTTTAGGGGCTATTATAAATGGTATTGTTTTCCTGATTTCCTTTTTGTCATTCTCTTTATTGGTCTATAGGAATCCAACTGATTTTTGTGTGCTTATCTTGTATCTTGCTACTCTGCTGAATCTTTCTATTAGTTCCAGTAGTTTTCTCTTGGAGTCTTTTGGGTTTTCCATATATAGTATCATATCACCTGCAAATAGGGACAGTTTTACTTCTTCATTACCAATCTGGATGTCCTTTATTTCTTTTTATTGCCTTATTGCTCTAGCTAGCACTTCCAGCACAATGTTAAATAGGAGTGGTGATAAAGGACATCCTTGTCTTGTTCCTGTTCTCAAGGGGAATGTTTTCAGCCTATCTCCATTAAAAATGATGTTAGCTGTTGGTTTTGTATAGATGCCCTTTATTATGTTGAGAAATTTCCCTTCTATACCTATTTTATTGAGTTTTTATCAGGAATGGGTGTTGGACTTTGTTGAATGCCTTTTCTGCGTCAATTGAGATGATCATGTGATTCTTTCACTTATATGGTGGATTACGTTGATTAATTTTCTAATGTTGAGCCATCCTTGCATACCTGGTATGAATCATACTTGATCATGGTGTATTATTTTTTTTGATTTGATGCTGAATTATATTGGCTTGAATTTTGTTGAGAATTTTTGCATCTGTATTCATGAGAGATATTGGTCTGTAATTTTCTTTTTTTGTGGCACATTTGCCTGGTTTTGGTATCAGGCTTATGCTGGCTTCATAGAATGAATTCAGAAGTGTCACTTCCTTTTCCAGGTTCTGAAATAGTTTGAGTAGTACTGGTACAAGCTCTTCTCTGAATGTTTGGTAGAATTCTCCAGTGAAGCCATCTGGGCCAGGGCTTTTTTCTGTTGGAATTTTTTTTTATTACTTTTTCAGTCTCTTCTCATGTTATGAGTCTGTTCAGATTTTCAACATCACTACGTGATAGTTTGGGTAGGTAGTGTGTTTCTAGAAATTTATCCATTTTTTCTATGTTTTCAAATTTGTTGGAGTATAGATTTTTATAATACTCTGTTATGATCCTTTTTATTTTAGTTGGGTCTGTTGTAATGTCCCCCATTTCATTTCTTAGTTGGGTTATTTGCGTCCTCTCCTGTTTTTCTTTTGTCAGTTTGGCTAGTGGTTTGTCGATTTTGTTGATCCCTTGAAAGAACCAACTTTTGGTTTTGTTGATTCTTTCTATTGTTTTTCTATTCTCTATTTGATTTATTTCTGCTCTGATCTTTATTATTTCCTTTCTTCTGGTGACTGTAGACTTCTTTTGTTATTCTCTATTTGTTCAAGTTGTGTAGCTAACATTTTGATTTTGTCCCTTTCTTTTTTTTTTTGATGTGTGCATCCATTGCTATAAATTGACCTCGAGCACTGCCTTTACTGTGTCCCAGAGGTTTTGGTGTGATGTGTTTTCATTCTCATTTGATTCTAGATATTTTTTTACTCCATCTTTGATTTCTTCTATTACCAAGTGGTTTTTAAGCAGGGTGTTATTCAGTTTCCATGTAATTGATTTTTTTTTCTGTGCTGTTCCAGTTGTTAATTTCTACTTTGATGGCATTGTGATCAGAGAAGGTACTTTGTATTATCTCAATGTTTTTAATTTGTTGAGGGTTGTTTTGTGGCTTAAGATGTGGTATATTCTGAAGAATATTCCATGTGAGTTGGAAAGAATGTGTACTTTGCAGCTGTTGGGTGGAGTGTTGTATATATGTCTATGAGTTCAAGTTGGCTGATTTTGCCCTTTAGATTTTCTGTATCTTTGTTGAGTTTCTTTCTAGATGTTCTGTCTTTTACTGTGAGTGGTATGTTGAAGCCCCCTACTATGATAGTGGAACTCTCTTTTTCTCTTTTTAGTGCTGTTAAAGTTGGTTTTATGTATTTTGGAGCCCTGTCATTGGGTGCGTAGGTATTTATTACGGTTATGTCTTCATGATGGATCGTCCCTTTAATCATAATAAAGTGTCCTTCTTTGTGTTTTATGGTGGATTTTGTTTTAAAGTCTATTTTATCTGAGATTAGTATTGCCCCTGTTGCACTTTTTTGGTGGCTGTTTGCTTGATGTGCTTTTGTCCATCCTTTGATTTTTTAATAAATTTACATCTTTGTTTCTAAGGTGTGTTTCTTGTAGACAGCATATTGATGGATCTTGTTTTTTTATCTATTCTGTCACTGTCTGTCTCTTTATGGATGCATTTAGGCCATTTACATTCAGTGTAATTATTGATAGGCATGAATTTATTGTTGTCATTTTGTAGTACTTTTTTTGTGGTGCTGATGATTTCTTTGTTCCTCTTACTCCCCTGTACTGAATTCCTTTTGTTTGTGGATTTTTTTTTCATTTCCTTTGTTTCTGTAGGTTTTGTTTATACTGAGACTTTATGTTTTTCTGCTTTATTTTGATGAGTACGTTTGTTAACTTTCTTTGTGGTTACCTTGATTGTATCTCACATCATTCTCAGGTCTCTTCATTTTTTCCTCATTCTTTTTTCTGATTTTTCCTTAAACAGAGTTGTATCCAAATGTTTTTCTTCAATTTCACTGATCCTGTCTTCCACCATTTCAAACCTGCTCCTCAGCCCTTCTATGACACTGTCCATTTCTGAAATCTTGTTGTTTATCTTTTGGATTTCTAATTGTTGTTTT
>NW_004443973.1:3362386-3384676 GCF_000243295.1 Trichechus manatus latirostris | reverse complement strand
CTCAGCCCTTCTATGACACTGTCCATTTCTGAAATCTTGTTGTTTATCTTTTGGATTTCTAATTGTTGTTTTTGTATAATTTCTAGTTGTTAATTTATTTTGGCATTTTGTTCCTGTATTATTTTCTTGAAGTCTTCCATTTTTTTGTCAGTATTTTCCATGAATTTGCCTATTTTTTCCTCGTTTTTGTCTGCTTTTTGCTTCAATTTTGGTTAGCTCTAAATATTAGAGATTTAAATTCCCTATCAGGTAGTTCTAGTGCCTTTTCTTCTACTGGAAAGTCATCAGGTGTTTTATTTTGGATGCCTACTGGAATTATCCTGTCCCTTTTTTTATATGTTTTGGTATCGTCTGCTGTCTTTGGGACATTCAGTTGTTATTTTCTTTGTTTATTGATTGCAGATTTGTTTGTTTCATCCTGCTTTTTGTTTTATTTGGTTATGGCTGAGCAGGTGGGCTGTGCATCCTTTTTTGTTTGCTTGTCTGTGGACATGATATTTTTCACCTTCTTGTTCAATGGGCAGGGCCAGTCACTCAGCTATGGTGCAGCAGGGCAGATCCAGCTGAAGGGGAGTGGCTGGGATGGGTTGTTTGCAGCATGTACTGGGACTGACAAGGTGAGCCAGGGTCAGTGCAGGGCAGGTTCTGGTAGTCCATGCCTGTGCTGCTCAGCAGTGCAATGTTCAGCACATGGTACAGATAGGCAAGGGGGGGGAGGGGGAGGTTGTGATGTGTGGAGCTAGGTTGGGTATGGAAAAGAAGAAAGAGAGGAAAGAGAAACAGGAGCAAAAATAAAAAAGTGCTGATGGAGCCCGCCGTTGGAGTGGAGAGACGAGAAACTGAGAAATGAAGAAAAACAAAAAGGAAAAAATAAAATTAGAAAAAAAAACGTGCCTCCAGGAATCTCACCAGCATAGCTGTGCAGATCAGGGAAGGGCTCCCAAGCTGAGCAGTACAGTCTGGCTAGAAGGGGTAGAGATGATACAGAGCACCTGGTATTCAGGAGACAGGAAAAGAAGGTTAGTAGAAAGAGATGAGAAACTGAGAAATGAATAAAAATAAAAAGGAAAAAAGAAAGAGAAAACAAATAAACCAAAACAAAAAGAAAAAAAAAAAAGCCCCCAGGGATCCCACCAGCATGGTGGTGTGTCCAGGGAAGCAGTTCCACAGCTGAGAGGCACTTCACAGCCTGTCAATTAAAAGCAAAGATGGCACACAGAGTCAGGTGTTTGAGAGAAAGGAGGAAGAGGAGATGAGAGGCAGGGAAGAAACCAAAAGAGACTGAAAAAAGCAACACCAGCAACAAAGAAATGGCTGTGAAGAAGCCAGCCTGTATGGGCAGGGCGAATCCTTGTGGCACAGAACCGGTGCTTCCCATGCTGTGGTCATGGACCACTGGGAAGCCAATTGGCCTTCTGGGAAGCCAGGAATCGGCCCGCCAGGAAGCAGCAAATCAGCCTTCCACGAAGCCAGGAATTGACCTGCCGGGAGGCCAAAGATTGGCCAGCTGGCAAGTGGTGAACGTCGAGCAGGGGAAGGCAGCGTGGAGGGGGGAAAATCATGTCTTGCTGGTTACCGGGTGCGCTGTCTCCTGCTGGGAGCTCCATGAATCTGCTTTCCCGTACTCCCTGTCTGCCGATATCCAACAGGAGTCCAAGATAGTGGATCCATGCTGCATTAGCTGATAGGGGACCTCCGCTCGTAATTCTCCTTGCTGTCTGTTCTCTGTCAGTTTATTATTCCATTCGGGCTTGGTTGATGTCTTTATCTCTTCGTTGATGCTTAGGGTTCCAGGACTAACATTTGTCTCTGTTTTACTTAGTTTTTTAGGTCTTTGCTGTGGAAGGACAGCGTGGTGCTTCTGTCTATAGCACTACGTTGGCTCTGCCTCTCAAGCAAATAAATATTCAATTAAAAATTGTGGTAAGAAGAGTGCAGGGAAAAACCAGAGTGCTAACAGCGAGTAAGTGAATGTGTATTTGTGTTGTTGGGGGAAATGATTTCCATTTTAGACATATATTTATTTTTGGGTGACTTAACCCTCTGGAAAAGTCCCAGTGCGGTTGTATACAAAGACTGGAACTTGGAGGAGAAGCTGGCCTTGGAGTTAAAAATGTGGGGTTCATCAGCATACTGGCATTAGTTAAAACCATGGACCTCAGTTATAACACAGAGAGAAAGTGTGTAGGGTCATCAGCATTGATTATTTTGTTCTGAGAATCTGTTGCTTTTTATACTGGTACAACTTTTAAAAATAATTTCACAATAATTTTCATTAAATTATAATATTAGCAACCACAAAAAAATTGTTACTAATGGAGTACAATGTGCTTTCAGAAGTTTCTTTTGGTAAGTGTGTAAGACTGAGAGGCAGTTAAGCTAAATGCTTAAAAACACTGAATGTTGTGAGAGCTGCCTGGTTTCAAATGTAGGCTTTGACACTGCATGACTTACTGTAGAAGTTAGTTACTTAACATCTTCAAACTCTTGGTGCTTCTTGGTGAAATGGTGATAAACCTTGTACATTTATGGTAAGAAAAAACAAGAAAATGCAGATTAAGCCTGCAGTATGCTATACTAAAACACAGTAGCCCCCCCCCAATATTATTCTTATCAATATGAGCATCAGTAGTGGTGGCAGTAGTAGTAAATACTTGTTCTGTAACCGCTTTCTGAAAAACTGTGGGATATTTTGGGCTATAGAATTATCAATACACAGATTATTTTCTGGCTAATGTTACTGTTTCTCATATAACTAACAAAAGAGATTTTGTTTCTTTCCTGCATTTGAGATAGGTACATGCGAAAAAGAAAGAGGAATGTGGAAACGGCAAAAAATAATGTCAGGAAAAGGCGTGTCCTCTGCCATGGAGGGAGCCCTGGTGGCACAGTGGTTAAGCGTGGGGTTGCTAACTGAAAGGTTGGCGGTTCAAATCCACCAGACACTCTATGGGAGAAAGAAGTTGCAGTCTGCTTCCATAAAGATTTACAGCCTTGGAAACTCTATGGGGCATACGCTGTCATATAGGTCTCAATGAGTTGGAATCAACTCGCTGGCAATGGGCTTGGTTTTGGTTTGGTTCTGCCATGGAAGCTCAGAATCTTAGGATTTTTCAAGATTTACATTTGCTCCGGTGGCATCAGATGCTTGTTATTGCCAAGAAATGTGATTGTTTACCATTTAGAATAAATATGCAAACTTTTATTCATTATTTCAGTAGTAGATTATTTTAATATGGAAATGTTATTAAATTTTCTCAGTTATTTGCACTGAGTGTGAGGGAGCTGAGGCAGCAGAACACAACCTTAGTTTGTGTTTATCTTTACTCTTTTATCCATTTAACTATTTTTGCCATGAGCATGTAGTATTTTTATAATTTAGGGAATAGTTAATTTAAAAATGATGCTAGTAGTTTTTTTAAGCTACACAAGAAAAGCTATGAAAGAAAACATTTTAGGTTATACTAACAATATGTGCCTCTTGTCGAATCCTAGAAATGTTACCTGATAAAGAATATAAGTTGCATTCCTTTTTTCTAAATGAAAGCAAGGTTTTTATAATCTAGTTTATTGCTTTGGTGGCACAATAGTTAAGTGCTCAACCATTAGCCAAAACGCTGGTAGTTTGAACCCACCCGGGGGTGCCTTAGAAGATAAGGTCTGGTGATCAAAAGATCACAGCCTTGAAAACCTATGGAGTGGTTCTAGTCCGCACACATGGGGTCTTCGTAAGTTGGAGTCCACTCAACAGCGCTTATCATTTATTAATTATTAAAAAACAAAAAAACACCAAACCTGTTGCCGTCGAGTCGATTCCGATTCATAGCCACCCTATAGGACAGAGTACAATTGTTCCATAGGGTTTCATAGGCTGTAATCTTTATGGGAGCAGAAGTTTTTCATTTTAACTCTGAGTTTATAAATTTTCTTCATCAAATTTTAAATTGTTGCTTTTCATATGTAGGTTTTTAATCCACTCAGAACTTAATTTTGTGCCTAAAGTGAAGTGGGAATCCATTTTTTTCCCCATATAGATGTTCTAAAGTTAAAAACTGCTACTATGTAATACAGGAGTCTAACGCTTAGGCTGTTGTCCCTGGGGACTAGAACCTATTCACTGAATGGCATTTATTGAATAGGCCTTCTTTTCCCCAGTGATCTACAATGCCAGTTTTTTTCATGCTTTGCTCTATTTATGTCTACCTGGCCTATTTGGCTATCCCTAAGGAGCTCTGGAAACCCTGGTGGTGTAGTGGTTGAGAGCTACAGCTGCTAACCAAAAGGTCAGCAGTTTGAATCCACCAGGACTCCTTGGAAACCCTATGGGGCAGTTCTACTCTGACCTATAGGGTTACTACAAGTCAGAATTTACTCGATGGCAATGGGTTTTTTTTTGTTTTTTGTTTTTCTTAAGGAGCCCTGGAGCCCCGGTGGCGCAGTGGATAAGAGCTTGGCTGCTAACCAAAAGGTCGGCAGTTTGAATCCACCAGCCACTCCTTGAAAACCCTATGGGGCAGTTCTACTCTGTCACATCGGGTCACTATGAGTCTAAATTGACTTGACGTTGTACCTAACAACAATACTAACACCACATTCTCTTGATATACCTTTTAGTCTTGATATTTGGTAGAACATGTCTTTTCAGCTTATCTTCAAAACTACCTTGGCTACTTCCAGGCCTTTGTTTTTTCATACATATTTTAGAGTTGGCTTGTTCAGTTCCACACACACAAATATAGCAGGAAAGTAACAATACAACCAGCATTGTAATTGAAACTGCAAATAATTTATTGTATGATTTGGAGCAAATTGATATTTTCATGATATTGAATCTATATATCCATAAATACGGTAATCCTTTTCATTTATTTTGATCTTTTTTGCTGGTTTAAATTTTCTTTTTATGAGTCATAAAAATCTTGCACATACTTTGTTGCATTTTTTTGTAAGTAATTTTTGTTGAAATTATATGCTGTGTCTTTTTTAATAATTATTTTTCTACTTGTTTCTTGCAGATATGTAGGAATGCAACTCATTTTTTGGTGTTTCTTTTGCTAACTCTAATAATTTGGCTAAAATATTAATAATGGGAGCCAACACATATATGGCACTTACATGCCAGGCATTTTTCCAAGCATTTATATTTTTTAAAAAATCACTTAATCCCCATAATTACCTAATTACAATAATATGGGTTATATTATTATTCTCATTTTAAACAGATGGAAACTGAGACAGAGAGAGTTTAAGAAACTTGCCCAAGAGTAAACAGGTACTAACTGGCAGTCAGTATTCGAACCTGAGCTCCCTGGCACCAGAGTCTGTGCTCTTAACTACTAAGTTATCATGCTCTTCTGTAAAGTGTCTTGGCTTCTTTATGTTGATAAATATCTGTGAATAATGACAATTTTATTCCTTGCTTTCTTATCCTTACATCTTATATTGCTTTTTCTTGGGCAGCTGCTATAATCATCAATGGAACACTAAACACAAAAACCCTTTGAGAAAGCAGGCAAGTATTACAGCTATTTTATTTATCTGTATTATCTTATTCCTATTTTACAGATGCAGGAATTTGTCTGTACCTAAGAGTTGAAGCAAACAGGCTGAGTGTCACACGACTCAAGTTTTTCAGCTACAATTTTATTTATGTCTATTTAATTCTAAAACCTGTATTCCTAACCATTATATTCCCAGTATGTCTTCACTGCATGCATGAGTGTACGCCTGCAAAACTAAGAGCTAAAATAATTTACATTCCTTTTGACGTTTTAAACAGTAGTCAAACCATTCTTAAAAACAAAAAGAAAAATTCGCACTGAATCCCAGTAAGTAAAACAAATAAAAATGAGATTGCTCTGGAAAAACATGCGGTGGATGGCCAGAGCTGGATTCATTCCATCTACTCCATCTACCCTGGCAGCCCCCCTTGAGGTAGCTACGAAATCCTGTAGTGCTTGGAACCGAATCTGAAACCACTGATTTAGAATGTCTCCTCTTCTCCAGACATATAAGTAGATGTTTGTCTTATTAGAAACTGATATTTACAGGACAAATCCTCCCTATACTCAAGTTCTTCCTTGGCATTAGGTGGGCAATGGGTAGGTCAGAGTCACCGGATACCATTTACTGAACCTCAGCAGCAATGGCCTGAGTGCCAGCACCAAGGTTGTTTTACCAGCTTGTTTTTTTTTGTTTGTTTTGTTTTGCTTTTCCCCACAGTGCAACTGATCCTCCAGTTGTCTGATAGCAATTCAGTAGAAGGAAGAAGAGACCTTGGAAACTCTCTTAAATTACATTTCTATATGCTTCGACAACAGCTGATCTCAGGAATAAGCTGCTGAAAAGAGGGGGCTTGAGCATCTGTTGAGAGATTCTTAGTAGCCTTTTTTTCTCTGCCAGTCTGAGTGTCGTTTTTCACCTGGATTTTCAGACAATGTTCTACAATTAACGGGGAATATTCATCAGTAGTTTGTACTTTTCTGTCTAGGAGAAGGCTTTCTGTAGAGAACATTCTACACAAGAAATAGGTTATTATATTAATCAAAACTACTTCATTGTGTTATGCCTTTGTGTGTGTGTGCGTGTGTGTGTGTATGTGTGTGGTAGTCATAGGCACTTCCTTCTAGGATCTAGACATCTTAGAATATGTCACAACTTTAATGGATATCTCAGGAGTCTCACAAAGAAAATTGTCCTACTTAAATTTAAAATACATGTAATAGCTATGTTATATTATATAAATATACATATATATAATATATACACAGTCTAGTGAGAAAATATGTATTTATATATACACTAATGAATACCCTAAGCATATGTGGTAAGCTGAATAATGGCCCCAAAGATATCAGATCCTTATCCCTGGAACCTGTGAATATTACCTTATATGGCGAAACAGGCTTTGTGGATTGATAAAGTTAAGAATCTAGAGATGGAAGGATTATCCTGGATTATCTGGGTGGGTCTTAAATGTAACCACAAGTATCCTTATATGAAGGAGGCAAAAGGAGACTTGACTCAGAAAAGAGAAGGTAATGTGACCACCTCAGCAGAGAGATTTGAAGGTGTTATGCTGCTGGCTTTGAAGAAGGGGAAAGGGGCCATGAACCAAAGAATTCAGCTCTAGAAACTGGAAAGAGTAAGAGCCTTTGGACAGAGCATGGACCTGCCAAGTTTATTATTTTACAGTTCTGTAGGTTAGAAGCCCACTCAAACTGATTTCAGATTTCTGTCCTTCAGAATGGTAATAAAACAAGTATTTGCTGTTTTAAGAAGCCAAGTTTGTAGTAATTTGTACCAACAGCCATAGGAAACTAATACAGTATGTTTTGGGCATAGGACAAGAAAAGATGGGGAGAATCAAAAAATTGCAGCAAATAATGGTAAGATGTCCTAACTCCAAAGCTCTGAGAGTTACTGTGCTAGGAATTTACAATCTAGGGATTTTATTTTTGTTGTTATAACAATGTCCCTCTTTTTAGGGGACTTTAAAATTCACACACTAAAATCTATGAAATGCAGCCAGTACAGGGGTTCCCAAATGATTGAGCAAAGAATGATGCTAGTATAGGATTTTTTATTAGTCCTTGGATGAAATGAGAAAAATAAAGACAATGTGATGTTTTCTCAAAATTAAAATTATTTAAATATTTCTTTTTTTTTAAATCTTTCATTTTTTTTATTGTTGTACTTAAATGAAGTTTACATTTCAAGCTAGTCTCCCATACAGAATTTTTTTTTTTACATACATTGTTATGAGACCCCCCCAACCGCTCACCCCATTCTGCGACAGCACACTCCTTCCTTCCACCCCTGATTCCCCATGAACATTCAACCAGCTCCTAACTCTCTCTGCCTTCGCATCTCACCTCTGGACAGAAGCTGCCCCTTTGGTCTCTTGTATCTACTTGACTAAGAGGCACATTCTTCACGAGTATCACTTTATGTCCCACAGTCCAGTCCAATCCCTGTCTGAAGAATTGGCCTCGGAAATTGTTTTAGTTCTGGGATGATGGAGAGACCAGGGGCCATGCTTTCCAGGGTGCCTCCAGTCTCAGTCAGACCATTAAGTCTGGTCTTCTTACTAGAATTTGAGTCCTGCATCCCATCGTTCTACTGCTCCATCAGGGACCCTCTGTTGTGTGCCCTGTCAGGACGTTGATTGGAGGTAGCCAGGCACCATCTAGTTCTTCTGGTGTCAGGCTGATGAAGTCTCTAGTTTATGTGGCCCATTCTATCTCTTGGGCCAATACTTTCCTTGTGTCTTTGGTGTTCTTCGTTCTCCTTTACTCCAAGTGGTTGGGTAAATATTTCTTATATATTATTATTTCCTTTTAAAAATATGTTATAATTTTAGCAATAAATTTAGAACAAGACAGTAAAATTAAAACCTAGCAACTGGCCCCATAATTTTCTGGAACATTTACTGCTCTATTAAATCTAGAAGTCTAGAACCATTTACCTAATTTGGACAATCATAAAAGAGTGTTTTCCTTATTAATTGCATTAGTTATTTGTTGCTGATGTAACAAACTACCACAAACTTAGTGGTTACAACAAAAGCAGATTATAGCTCTGTAGGTTAGAAGTCCAACAGGGTCTCATTGGGCTAAAAAGCAAGGTGTTGGAAGGGCTGTATTCCCTTCTTGCAGCCCTAGGGAAGAATCCATATCCTCACCTTTACCACCTTCTACAGACCTCCTGTGTTCCTTGGCTTGTGGCTCCCTTCTTCCATCTTCAAAGCCAGTAATAATGGATTGAGTCCTTCTCGCATCAACATCACTCTAATATCACAGTTACTTCTTTCTCTAACTCTTCTGCCTCCCTCTTCCATTCTTAATGACCTTTCTGATCATATTGTCCCCACCTGGATAATCCAGCTTAATCTCCCTATTGTATGGGCAGCTAATTAGCAAACTTAATTCCATCTGCAACCTTCTTTTCCATTTGCCAACTAACTGAGCATATTCATAGGCTCCAGGGATTAGGATGTGGACATCTTTGGTTGGGGCTGTGGAGAGGGAGGGGATATATTCTGCCTACCACATTAACCAACCTAGCCTAAACAGCAACTGAGACAGTAGTATCAGAGTTAATGTGGTTTAATTTCGATTTCCTTAGGATGAGCTATGAGCATTGGAATTGCTGGACAACTTATATGCACATTGTAAAGGTTTTTGAAGCATATTGTCAAATTGCTTTACAAAAACTGTGCCACACAATCATGGAGTATCTACTCAAATATTACCTCTCTTTGGCCTTCCCTGCTCTCCAAGGCAAAACGGAAGCAACAGCTAAGTGCTAGGTACTCTGCTAGGCACTGGTGATAAATAATAAGCCAACAGACGAAGTCCCTGCCTTTCCATGAGTTTATAGACTAGTTAGTAAGGCAGCCATTTATTAGGTAATCGTACTCAAATACGTTTTGACAAACCAACTTAGGTGATCCTTCTTCGATGTATCCATTGCCCTTTGTATCTAACTCTTTTATGACAGTTGTCTTAATATCTTTGATATGCTTATCTTTACATACTTAAATATCTTTAACATGCTTATCTCTATTTCTTCTCACTAGACTATAAGTTACTTGAGGACAGGGGCAAACATTTGACACTAAAGTGTATAAATGAGATCAGGGACTCCAGAATCAGACTACTTGGATCTGTGACCTGTCTCTACACTTAGTATGTGTCTTTGGACAGTTTCTTAACCTCCCTGTGCCTGAGTTTCCTAATCTATAAAATGGTGATAGTTTAATACCTTGTTGGGCTGCGTGAGGATCAAGTCTCAGGGCATCTGAAGCACTTAGAATAGTGCTTGTTGTGTAGTAAGTGCTTAATAACTATTAGCCCTTATAGTTATTAAGTGTTTAGCACTTAAACGGCTGTTAGTTATATATATAATTATATATTTAAACGCACTTTGACATATTAGTAATTCCTGTTTCTTATTTAGCAATCATATTCAATCTTTTCATAAATATGACTAATCTTAAATATGAATATGTGCTTTTACCACATTTCATGAAATTGAAGATTCAATTATAAAATACATCATTATTTTATGAACCTGTAAGAAAAAAAAATGTCAAATAAACCATGACACAAACTATTATATCAAGTCAAAGATTTGGTTCTAAGATGCGTCGTTTTTTTATGTGCTATATTGGAAGAAAAATTGCTACCTGTTAAACTATAACGCTATTTTTATCACTTAGAATTTTGTTTTAGTTTATATTTATTTAAAGAATTTTCTTAAACTTACTTGGTCTTGTATTTTTATCATACATCACAACACTATGAACAACTATGGCCAAGTTCATGTAGTCTCGGGCAATGACAACTACATCACACGTGCTGCCTTTGCTCAGAGTGATTTAAGATACACCAATTGGAAGGTACACTTTGATTTCAGTGATGTTAAATGTGCATGTTAGAATCAATAAAATGCAATATATATACAATAGGGAGAGCCTTAAAATATGATGATTTAACATTCTTGATTCCCACTCTTCAGTAGTAACTGAGATGGTCCTTGATGGAAGGAGATTTCAGCTTTGCCGAGACACTTATTGCACATATTTCCAGTCTGGTGCACAGGACAGAGTGCCTCAGTTAGTGAATGCGCCTGGGGGGTTATGCACTCGGCTCAAACAGCCATGAGTACACCGGTGCAGTAACTCACACTCTCCTTGTCACTTTACCCTACATTTAAGAGTACACAGAGATTTTCTGTAGTCCTCGTCAATGCCACAGGTCTACTGTTGGCAGTTATATATTTAAAAAAAAAAATGTATATTACCCATGAAAAAGTATATTTAAAAAAAGAAAAACCTGCTTAAATAATTAAAAATAGCTACTATTTATTCAGGACTTACTATGTGCCTGGCACTATGTTAGAGGCTCAGTGAACATAACCCTATTTAATCTCCCACAACTAACAACCTTGCACAGAAGATATAAATTTCCTCCTTTTATAGATGGAAAAAGTGAGTCCTGGGCTAAGTGATGTGTTCCAGGACACATGACTAGGAGGGGCAGAGCTAGGTTTTAAACCCTGGTTTGCTTGAATCTAACCAATGTACTATACTGCCTTCCAAGTTAATCATAAAGACCATATCTAAGCAAAAGAATGCCCACTTCCAACTTAACAAAATTACATTAAAGTTAGGAGAACCTTTTCTGCCTTACTATAATTCATCTTTCTTACTGGATAATGCTTATCGCATAATAAGATACCTCAGGAAAACATACTTTATGAAAATGCTTCAGGAGAACATACTTTAAGGAATAACAGCACAAAATACACATTTATCATTTCTTTCTTAGTCTGTAAATGGCTAAAATCAGCTTCCCAAGGACATCCCTTCCATCTTCAACTATCATTTAAAAAGTATTCATTCAATATCATGACTACATAATAATGTACATATTTCATATTTTTTAATTAAATATTTTTGCTTAGTTGCTAGTCAAAACTACTTTTAAAAAAATCTCACCAAATTAAAAATAGTTATTGTATATTAAAATGTAGGAGCAACTTATATCAATGGTGTATTTCAGTCTTAATAAATAAGTAAACACTTCTATAATCTGAAAATGTACGCTTTCATACAATAGATGGAACTAAAGTTATAATTTTAAAAGGAATTGGAAAAAAATTAGTCTAGTAATCTCTTTACATATCATGGGTCTACAGCAATTTTAGCAATCACTGACATTCAGTCTTTAATATAGCAAATAGACAGTCTTTTCCTACAGTTTCTCCACATCACTGATTCTCAGCATCTCTACCACCAAGTTGTATAAAGCAATGGTTCTCAACCTTCAAGTATATTTGATTAACCTGAGAGAGCTTTTAAAAAATACTAATGTCTGGGTGCCACCCTCAGAGTTTATGATTTAATTGATCTGGAGTGTGACCTGAACATGAGGATTTTTAAGAGCTCGCCAGATAATTCTAATGTACAGCGAAAGTTGAGAACTACTTACATAAAGAATTAGATAATAGAAAACACGTACGTGGATTTGAGAAGGAAGGCTGGCTATAATGACTTAACACTGATACTTTTGAATTAGCTACAGATTTCCATGTATATGTTATATCTGTTCTTGTAACACCATAGATAATGGAGACTGAGTTATGTTGCCAAATACTCTAGGCATTTCATGGACCAAGAAATATAACCAGGTCATAATCTTACTGTAACTCTGCTTCTAAAATTATTTGTTTCTGGAAGTCTGTAACACATTTGTGTTTGGATCATAAAAAAAAAAAAAGCAAACCTTCTTCCCTCGAGTTAATTCCAACTCCTAGCAACCCTATAGGATGGGCAGAACTGCCCCATAGGATTTATAAAGCTGTAATCTTTACGGGGGCAAACTGCCACATCTTCCTCCCGCAGAGTGGCTAGTAAGTTCGAACCACCAACCTTTCTGTTAGCAGCTGAGTGCTTAACCACTGTGCCACTAGGGCTCCTTGTTTGGATCATAGCACCAGAAAATTCAATAGTACTACTGTCTTGGGGGAAGGGAGTGGGAGTGTGTGGTAATAAGGTTTAAAATTTATAACTTACCATCTTGGGCAGTAATCCTGGCCAAGTTTCTTAAAAGACAATTTGACACACTAATAAAACTTCTGCCAAAATAATCGTTTGCAGAGCCAAAGTAACTTTAGGTATGATAAACTGGCCCCAATGCATGAACTTATGAAACAAACAATTGTAACAGGCTATCTGTACTTCTGATATTGCTGTTTTCTCTAAAAATACATGTAGAAGAAAGCACATTTTGTACAGCAAGTGGTAGAGATGCAGCTAGGCCCCAAATAATAATTTCTATTTGTACAGAATCTTACAATTTTTGTAAAGCTTCTTCACAATAAAGTTCTTTATTTGGTTTCTATGGTGATTTAAAGTCACCTCACTTCTTGGTAATATTTTTTCTTAAATAAATGTTTTTATAGCTCAAGTAGTGTAGTAATAAGGTAATTTAAAAGAAAACCCATGATTGGTTGATGAGAAGCAATCACAATACTGTCAAGAAGGATAAGGGAAGTCACTATGATGTTTATATCTGGTATTATTGCTGTTTCTAATTAGCATATTTACCTCTAGTTCAGATTCTGCATCATTATACATCAATACTCTACTTTATATAGCTCCTTAATGTTGTATCTTCTAAATACACAATTGGCAACCACAATAGCAAACAGTCCATAAGAGGAAAATATGACCTCCTAAGAGGAAAGTATCATCTACTGGGACTTGATGTCAGCGAATGAATATTCATGCAAATAAACATCTGTTACTTCCACAAGCTACTGCAGTAAATCAGTTTTAAGAAGCTATACAGAGATGAATATCACATCACCTTCTCTCACCACAAATCAATCTCTTTAAAATGGGATCCTTTTTGCTTGAATTTTACGTTACACATACTACATTAAAATACATTGTAGCTACTTGGCTCAGGCAATATAAAGCCTATGCATATACTCCTGATGTTAGTTCCTGATATTGGGTTTCACTTATTTTATATTTGCAGCACCCAAGTTAGGTGGTTCATCAAGTTATGTGGTTATGAAAGCTGCGATGTTGATCTTGATTTTCAGTGACTTTAACAAACAAGCGCTTGTTCTTGCAGCAAATTGACTACCTATACACACTCACACAACACACATATACACATATATGTACGTATATATGTAGATATGTATATATGTGTGTGTGTATATGTATATATATGTTATTAGCTGCCATTGAGGTTGGTCCCCGACTCATGGTGACTCCACATGTTGTAGAGTAGAATTGCTTCACAGAATTTTCTTGGCTATAATCTTTATGGAAGTAGTTTGCCAGGCCTTTTCTTCTACAGAGCTGCTGGGTGCGTTTGAACTGCCAACCTTTAGGTTTGCAGCAGATCAAAAACCACTTGCGTCACCCAGGATCCGTATACATATATATTTGCACTCTTTTTTTTTTTTTTACTAATTACAGTAAGTATACTCAGAGAAATCATTAAAATGTACACTAGGTACAGATTGCCTTGTGATGCTGGAAATTTTCACCAAACAACTCCTATAAATGACTCAGTATTATTTTTCTGTATTCACATAGTTAAACACACAACTATAACATCAGTGTTTTCGTATTCTTTTCAGAAACTCAGAAATTTCAGCATTCTATAAACTTATCCCTTAACCTCCCTTAGATACACATGAACTTCTTGCTTCCATTATAAAGGGAAGAGTCTAATTAAAGTAACAATATTCTTAAATTAAATTTGGAGATATTGTCAAAATTTAAAAGAAAATGTTAAATTTCAATATAAAATGCTTAGTACTTAAGATTTGACTATCTCTTCTAATGTTGAAGTGATGGAGTATCAAAATTTACTTTCATAATCTAATGCACTTTGGGAGACTTTTCTTCTACTAACAGCCACTGACCTACAAGTCCCAACAAGGAACAATTTTGAAGTTGTTTTCTTTTAATGGAAGTGGAGAGAGAAAGAGTTAGATGATATATAAAATTTAATAAATATAACAACTTAAAATTTAAGTCAACATTATAACGAGCTGAAAGGAATAGTAGAGAAAATAGACAAAGGAAGAGAATGGCATAAAGAAAGAGACTGAACTAGAGAGACTGGCAGAAGAAAAATTGCCAAGAAGGACCACTAATCCCTTCTGATTTTTACAAGAACTTCATTATATGCCTCTTTCTCATTGAACAGTTTCTGTCGATAGCACAATCCAAAGATTGATCAAAGGCAACACTTTCGGACACCTTAAGCAACATTTCGCTATTTTCCCTGGCTACCAACATCTCCAGCCTGTCCCAGAGCTCCCAATTCTTCTCTTCCTACTATGGGGCCAATGCTATTAATTATTTCTCCTGCCTCCCAAGATCTCTCAGAATGTCACTTATTTATTCAAGGGCAGCAGAGCATAGCAGCCAAGAGCATGAGTTCCAGGGCCAGAGATCACCATTTACTAGCGATGTGACCTCAGGCAAGTTGCTTTATCTCTCTGTGACTCTGTTTCCTCATCTGTAACATTAATATATAATAACAGTACCTGCCTGATTGGGGCTATTGAGAAGATTACATGAGTCAATGAATACAAAAGACAATAAAAAAGAGAAGGGTTACAGAAGTGTTTGCTGTATTTAATCAGCAAATACTTATTGAGCTCCAACAGGGTGGTAGGCACTGGGGATGATAGTAGTGATGGCACGGAGTGCGTGAAGAAACCAACAATCTGAAGTATCCCAGCTGGAAGGTTAAACTCTGAACTGTCTCATAAAAAAATGGAACACTTGCCACAATGTGAAAAATAATTCAACTGCTGCTTTTAAACCATATAATTATTTTAAGATTGAACCTGTTTTCCATCTACTTAACCAGTGCCTACTTCTGCAGAGTTGTTCTGTGTGTGTGTGTGTGCGTGTGTGTGTAATTTACATATATAGTTATATATGTTGAAGGACGTGCCACCTACATTCAAAAATAGCAGTTTTCTCATTTGTTGAATAGGTGTTCAGTATTTGTTTGTTGAATAAGCATATGTATCCTTTTTTTCACCTCTGGCCTCTTTAATGTATTTGAGGGTGGTAAAAGCACAATTCAAACAGGCTGCTTATTTTATTAAGAGTAAATTCTGCCATTGTTTTTGAGGCAGGAGGTTCTGTTTCTTGAACCTTGAGGTCCTCCGTCTTAAACTATCGTCCTAGATTATAAACCCTTCAGAGCAGAGACTGTGTCATATCATTTTTGGTCCATATCCTCCAGCATTATGCGTGGTCTTTTAAAAGATACTGATTATGTTTGTTAAGTGAGTAAATAAAGTCTCAGATATGCCCATAATTATGTTTTTTTAGTTCAAGTTTGTGGTTGTGTATGTGTGTAGAAAATGGCTATAAGGTAGGTTACAGACTTTTTTAAAAAGAAATTTTTCTAGGGACAAGAAAAAAAAAGTTTAGAAAACCTGACCAGAAAGTCAAAATCTCACCTGATGTAAACAACCTTATTAAAAATGAAAAAGATATGAATCATTTTCTTTACAAAATTCAAAACAACTAGAATTACTAGTATATATTTTTCTCACTTAAATTGACGACTGGTTTGGATGCCCGTATGTTCATATAGCCAAAATAACTGTGTTGGGGAAGGGGAGAAAACTTGGTATGATATTTTTTATATAAGAAAGACCCTCAAATTATTTTAAAGCCAGCTTTAATTTTAAAGAAAATCAATTTGTGTGGATACAGTGGATCTGTTCTTAATGCTGGCATAAGTCTTGCCATTAAGCATGTTTAGTGTTTAGATAAAAGGTACCAGCCATGTTGGAGTCCCTGGGTGGTACAAATGGTTAACGCAATTGGCAGCTAACTAAAAGTTTGACAGTTCAAATCCACCCAGAGGTGCCTTGGAAGAAATGCTTGGCAAGCTACTTCTGAAAAATGAGCCATTGAAAACCCTATGGAGCACTGTTCTACTCCAGCACACACGGGGTTGCCATGAACAGAATCAACATGACTTACAACTTTGTTTTCCAGCTATGTTAGCTGATTCAGCTTCTTTAACAGCCCTTATTTGTACAATAGCATAAATTACAAGGATTCTAGAATTAGAAAGCACCTTCAGACTCCTTCATTTTACGGATGAGGAAATTGGCATCCAGAAAGCTGAAGCAATATAACCACAACTAGAACCCAAGATGCCAGACTTTTGGATCAGTGATCACAATGTTCTGATGAAGCGCTAGAGAAAGTTGGACCAAACACTGAAGTTTTATTTTCTGTCAGTCTTTTTAAGCACATCTACCAATGAGTCTGAGTCTGGTTGAGGTTGGATGATTTTAATCTTAACTGCCAGAAAGCATTTAGGCTCATAGAACATATAACCTCATCTCTTCTATGTAGATTTTTTATTAAGTAAGTCAGAAAAATTTTATTACCTGAATGTATTTTTTAAAAAAAGAAAAACATTAGTCCTTTAGTCCAATATTCATTCTCTGACTATCGTTCTGTGAAAAGTTTGCTGAGAAAGTGTGGTCATTGTCCTCTCTGACATTTATTTCAGAGGTTAGGGTCCCACATCAAACACCCATAATTTATTTAAATTTATGAACCTGTCATCCTTTAACTTCTCTAAATACTTTTGGACTCCTGTATGTTTAGACTATGCAATCTTTCATGAAAATTGGTTCCATAAATATACTGGGCAGTGTGAAAAGATCATTTTCTTGTTGTTGTTATTGTTACTGTATAACAATTCCTTCAGTTGGCTTTGAGTAAGGTTATCCATCCATTCATTCTTTCAGGAATTATTTACTAATTATATACCAGGCTTCTGACTCATGGCAATCTTGTGTGTCAGAACAGACCTGTGCTCCACAGGGTTTTCAATAGCTTATTTTTTAGAAGTAAATCTCCAGGCCTTTTTCTGAGATGCCTCTGGGTGGACTCAAACCTCCAACCTTTTGGTTAGCACACAAGCACATCAACCGTTTGCACCACCAAGGGTCTCTGACAGGCACTGTACTAGTCATAAAATCCAGATATGGTCTCTGCCCTCATTCTAGTAGGTGGGGAAAAATATTAAGGAAATAATCACACAAATAAATATTTACATATAAATTGTGATATGTATTATAAAAAATATATAAGTGTTTTGTTGTTAGGTGCCATCAAGTCGATTTTCAACTCATAGCAACCCAATGAGACGGAGTAGAACTGCCCCGTAGCGTTTTCTAGGCTGTAATCCTTATGGAAGCAGATCATCAGGTCTTTCTCTTGCGGAGTTGTTGGACGGGATTGAACCACCAACCTTTTGGTTACCGGTTGAGCACTTAACCGTTGTACCACCAGGGCTCCTTATTAAAGGTGTTATGAATTATTATGACAGGATTATCAAATTTATATCACCATACCAAAGAAGATGTCTCTCACGCATATGAACAAAGATGAGAAAAAGATTGTTACGGTTACAAGAGCTTTCTGATGACATTCTTCTGAAAATCTCTACAGGAACTGGTGACTTGGAAAACTGAGCTATATGCTCTGATGGATATGACAGATAAGTGGGACACGGTCAGAATTCCAAACTTCTGCCTCTAGTTCTGTCAATAGCTACCTTTAACACTTTACGGAAGTTGTTCAGTGTTTCTGAGCCTCAATTTCCTTGCTTGAAGAAGTCTGATACTTCAACTTCTTTTCTTGGATTGTAAGTGCAGGTACTAGGTGACCACTGCTTTACAAGAACAAGATAGATATGCCTCCCACCCTCACCATGCAGACACTGAGTATACTCTTAGTAAAAATTATGTATTACTTTTCTACCCACTCATATAACTCTGTGATGTTTTTACTTTATGTAGAGTTCTTTTGAGATATTATATAGGCACTTTGGTATTTTACTAGTCATACCTTTGAGATCTTTTATAAATTATGACAAGCCTCTAGGATGGACCTACAAAAAACTCAAGAATAATGCTCAATATAGAAACATATTTAAAAATACTTTATTTTATTTCTTTGTCATAGCGATATTCAGCTGAAATGTAAACTTGTTTATCATGTCAAATGTAAACTACTTTATTTGCAGCCCCAAATGAAAGAATACTGTTCGTTACTGAGTCTCTTCCAGTTAGATGACCATTTGTGCAAAATAGAAAAGGTAGCCAGAATCACAAGTAAACAAGCACCCTTAACCCAACATAATTATGTTTGCATATTATTTTCCAAATCCTTTTACAGTTTTTTCCAAATGATCATATTGTGCATACAATTTTGTTTTCTGATGTAGAAATCATACATTTAACCTGATTTTACATATGAGATACTGTAAAGCATCTCAGAAAAATTAAGTGTATAATGTTAGTAAAAATATCAGTTAAAAAGACGATGTCCAACATCTTTTGGTAGTCTTATTAACTAAGCAGGACATGAGCTGATCTCACAGAAAACAATCTACCAGTGAGGAGGGATCGATGGTAAAAATGATGGTTATAATACTCATCATTTTATATTCACATATCACATGCCATCAAGTGAATGGACCATAATTTACTAAAGCATAACCCTTATGCTGGACAGTTAGAGTGGTTTACACTTTCATGTAGTATAAATTACACCAGGATAAACATTGTCAGGCATATGCCATTTTTTAACATTTTGGATTATTTCCTTAGGATAGATTCCCAAAAGTAGAATTACTAGGTTAAAGGTTATGAACATGTTTATGACTCTTGAAACACATTGCCAAATCGCTTTCCAGAAAAGTTATATTAATTTACAATGCCACCAGCAATATAGGAAAATGCCCTGATAAATACTCTCATAGTTATTTGGCATTATGCAGTTTTTAGATTTGCAAATTTTGTGGGCAAAACGTAGTACCTCATTTTAATATATATTTCTTACATTTTTAAACCAATGATGAATATTTTTTTCTACATACAGTTTAATATCCTTGAATTTCTAACATGTCCTTTGACTATGTATGATATTTTGATATTTTTATAGACCACATACAGAATTAAGAACACACAGAATTATATGTGATATATATATTAATCCTTTTACTGTAGCGCAAGCTGTTTTATCTAGTCTGCTGTTTCAACTTGGTGTGTGTGTGTGCATGTGTGTGGGGAGGCATACTGAGGATTCAATTTTTGTACCTGGTCGAATATGTGTTTTCTTTTGTGACTTATTTTCTGTTATTTTTTAGCATAGCATACCATGACTTCTCTCTATTGATATTAAGTACTCAATTATATTTATCCTTATATTTCTAAAGTTGTTGTCGTTAGGTGCCATGGAGTCAGTTCCAACTCATAATGACCCTATGTACAACAGAATGAAACACTGTCCAGTCCTGCACCATCCTCATACTCATTGCTATGTTTGAGCACATTGTTGCAGTCACTGTGTCAATCTATCTCATTGAGGGTCTTCCTCTTTTTCGCTGACCCTCTACTTTACCAAACATGATGTCTTCCAGGGACTGGTCCCTCCTGATAACGTGTCCAAAGTACGTGAGATGAAGTCTCGCTATCCTTGCTTCCAAGGAGCATTCTGGCTGTACTTCTAAGACAGATTTGTTGGTTCTTCTGGCAGTCCACGATATATTCAATATTCTTTGCCAACACCATAATTTAAATGCATCAATTCTTCTTCAGTCTCATTTATTCATTGTCCAGCTTTCACATGAATATAAGAACTTTTCTAAGGAGTGACTTTTTTAAAAACTTAACTCTTGAATCCATGTGTAATTTATGCTGATGTACAATATAAGGCATGGTTCTAAGTGATCTTTTTCCATATTGGTAACTATATGCCAGTTGCTGTTGAGTCAATTATGACTCATGGTGACCCCATGTGTGTTAGAGTAGAAATGTGCTCTGTAGGACTCGAACCTCCAAACTTTCAGTTAGCAGCCAAGTACTCAACCACCCAGAGATGCCTATTGGTAACTACCAAAAAACCAAACTCATTGCCAGTGAGTCGAATCCGACTCATAGCAACGCTGTAGGGCAAAGTTGAACTGCCCCTTAGGGTTTCCAGGGAGCAGCAGGTGGATTCAAACTGCTGATCCTTTGGTCAACAGCCATAGCACTTAACCACTGTGCCACCAGAACTAGTTACCTCAATATCATTAATTGTATAATCCTTCTTTTCTCCCTTTGTTTTAGATAATGCCTCATTTGATCCATATTAAATTATCTAATTCTTGGTTACTTCATCTGTTTCTGTGATCTATTTGTCCCGGAGCTAGAGCTTACTGTTTCAATAAGGAGTTCCCTCAAACAGCTTTTTCAGACTTTTATAAACAATTTTGCCTATTTTATCTTACCACAACTTAAAATTGTTAACCAATTCTAAAACATTTGGTTTGAGACTGGAGGAACCCTGGAAAGCATGGCCCCCAGACTCTCTGTCAACCCAGAACTGAAAGAATTTCTGAGGCCAACCCTTTAGGCAACACTGGAATGGACTGTGGGACATAAACTGATACTCATGAAGAGTGTGCTTCTTAGCTCAAGTAGATACATGAGACTAAATGGGCAGCTTGTGTCTGGAGGTGAGATGAGAAGGCAGAGAGGGTCAGGAGCTGGTTGAATGGACTTGGGAAATCAGGGGTGGAAAGGAGGAATGTGCTGTCAAGTATAGGGAGAGCAGTTAGGGTCACATAACAATCTATGTATAAATTTTTGTATGAGAAACTAACTTGAAATTTAAACTTTCACTTAAACTACCACAATAAACAAAAAAATAAAAATAGAACATTCACCTTGATATTTAATTTTTCAATTTATACAATGATTTAAAACACTGCGAAAACAAAACAGCATTTATTTTCACTAAATCTACCCCTCTGCATTTATTCATCGTTTTTCCTTATTATAAAAGTAGCACCCGCTCATTAAATAAAATAATAAAGATACTGAATATAGAAAGAATAAAAAGAGTTATTCATAATCCTTATAAAATATAAACACAGTTAACCTTTTGGAGTATTTTCCTTTCAGACATTTTTGTCTTACTAGTTGTAAAGATGTAGTGTATATTCACTCGACAAACATTTATTTACTTATTTATATTTATTGTACTTTATATTTATTGTGAAGGTTTGCAGAACAAATAGTTTCTCATTACACAGACAGTACACATATTGTTTTATGACATTGCTTAACAACCCCACAAAATGTCAACAGTTTCCCTTCTCAACCTCGAAGGACCTTTCTTCTTTTTTGGTGAAAATATGCATAGCCAGAGATACACCATTTCAAAAATTTCTACATGTACAATTCAGTGACATTGATTACATTCTTCCAGTTGTGCTGCTGTTCTCACTATCCTTTTCCAAATTATTCCATCACCATTATCTTCAACTGACTGCCCCATAGGCTTCCCATCAAAACCTTTGAGTTGCTGGGGTCAATTGGATCTCACATAGATAATACTTTTTTTTTTTTGTACTTTAGATGAAGGTTTACAGAACAGAATAGTTTCTCATTAAACAGTTAGTACACATATTGCCCTATGACAATGGTTAACAACCCCATGACAAGTCAGCCCTGTCCTTTCTTAACCTTGGGTTCCCTATCACCAGCTTTCCTGTTCCCTCCTGCCTTCTAGTCCTTGTCCCTGAACTGCTGTGCCTCATTAGTCCCGTTTTGTTTTATGGGGCTGTCCAATCCCCAGCTGAACAGTGAACCTCGGGAGTGACTTCACCACCGAGCTAAAAGGGTGTCCGGGGGCCATACTCTCAGGGTGTC
>NW_004443973.1:3351122-3359101 GCF_000243295.1 Trichechus manatus latirostris | reverse complement strand
CAGAACGGGCTCCCAACTTGAGAAAAGGAAAAGAAAACAAATAAACAAACAAAAGCCCTGAGATCCCACCAGCGTGGCAGCCAGGACGCAGTTCCACAGTCAAATGGAGCTCCGCAGCCACCCAGGAAGAAGCAAAGAGGGCGCATGGAGCCAGGTATTTGAGCAAAAGGAGGAGGAGGTGGTGACAGGTAAGGAAGAAATCAAAAGAAGTGGAAAAAAGCAACACCAGCAGCCAACAAATGGCACTCAGGGAGTTGGTCAGTGCAGGGGGGTGGAATCCAAGCAGCCGGTGCTTCCGGGCCAAGAGACTGTGGCCACGGGAAGCAAAGGAGGCCGAGTGGGGGTGAAGAAGGGTGGGGGGGTGGGAAAGTGTATATCGCTGTTTACCGGTTGTTCTGTCTCCTGCTGGAAGCTCTGTGAAGCTGCTTTCTCGTACCCCCTATTTGCTGGTCTCTGATAGGAGGCCAAGATGGTGGATCCGCGCTGCGTTAGCTGATAGGGGACCTCTGCATGAACCTCTCCTCGCTCTCTGTTCTCTGTCAGTTTTCTCACTCCTTTTGGTGCTTGGGTGAGTTCTTTATCTCTTCATTTTATGTTTTAGGGTTTCAGGATGGTTGTTTTCTCTGTTTGGCTTAGTTTTTCGGATCTATGCTGTGGAGGGACAGCGTGGTGCTTGTGCCTAGAGCGCCATGTTGCTGGAAGTCGCCTTTGTAAATGTTTTGATATTGCCTGCTGTCTTCGGGGAATTTGGTAGTTACTTTCCTCATTTATTGATTGTAGATTTGTTTATTTTGTCCTGCTGTCTTGTTTTATTTGGCTATGTCTGAGCAGGTGGCTTGTGTGTTCTTTGTTGTTTATTCGTCTTTGGGCACTATACTTTTTGCTTCCTTCTCCAGCTGGCAGGGTCTGTCACTCAGATATGGTACAGCAGGTCAGGTTTAGCTGGAGAGGAGTTGCTGGGATGGGTTGTTTGTGACACTTACGTCAGCCACCAGGGCGAGCCGGTAATCAGCGCAGGGCAGGTTCCAGTAGGCCGTGCCTGGGCTTCTTGGTGGTGTGATGTTCAGTGTACAGTGCAGGCAGTCAGGATGGAGGCGGGAGACTATGATAGCTGAGATGAGTATGGGTGAGAGGAGAGAGGAACGGGAGCCAAAAACATACAAAAAAGAGGGCTAGGGGAGCTTGCCGTTGAAGCGGAGAGGTAAGAGACTATGAAATGGATAAAAACAAAAAGGAGAAGAAGAAAAGAAAAAAATGAATATATAAAAATTAGAAAGAAAGAAGAAAAGCAAAGCTCCCAGGGATCCCTCCGGTGCGGCTTCGAGGTCTGGGGAAGTTGCTTCCAGGCTGTGAAGTACAGCCTGGCTAGAAGGGTTAGAGGTGTTACTCAGTGTCAGGTATTCAGGGGACAGAAAGAGAAGGAAAGTATAGAGAGACAAGAAATTGAGTAATGAAGAAAGACAAAAAGGGAAAAAGAGGGAAAAGAAAACAAAACAAGTAAAGGAAAACCTCTAATGAAAAACAAAAACAAGAAAAAAGAAATGCGCTTGGGGATCCCTCTGCGCGCCTGCGCAAACTGAGGGGGTAGGTCCCAAGCCATGCAGTACTGCCCGGCTTGAACGGGCTCCCAATTCGAGAACAGAAAAAGAAAACAAACAAACAATTCAAAACAAACTAAAAAAATGCTCCAGGATCCCACCAGTGTGGCAGCATGGGCCGGGAAGCAGTTTCACATTCGAGTGGTGTTTCACAGGCTCCTCAGGAAGAAGCAAAGATGGCGCATGGAGCCAGCTATTTGAGAGAAAGGAGGGGGAGGTGGTGAGAGGTAAGGAAGAAATCTAAAGAAGCGGATAAAAGCAACACCAGCAGCCAACAAATGGCACTTAGAGAGCCGGCCAGTGTGGGCAGGTTGAACCCAAGTGACACCAGGGTGAAGGTGTGCTTCCCGGCCATGATACTGATGGCAGGAAGCAGAGGAGGCTGAGTAGGGGTGAAGAAAGTTGTGGGGTGGGAAAGTGTATATCACTGTTTACCGGTTGTTCTGTCTCCTGCTGGAAGCTCCGTGAAGGTGCTTTCTCATATCCCCTGTTCACTGGTCTCTGATAGGAGCCCAAGATGGCAGATCCATGCTGTGTTAGCTGATAGGGGACCTCTGCGTGTATCTCTCCTCGCTCTATGTTCTCTGTCAGTTTCTTATTCCATTCGGTGCTTGGCTAAGTTCATTATCTCTTCATTTGATGCTTAGGGTTTCAGGATTGCCGTTTTCTCTGTCTGGCTTAGTTTTTCAGATCTTTGCTGTGGAGGGATGGCGTGGTTCTTCTGCCTATAGTGCCATGTTGCCCAGAAGTCCCAAACATTTATTTTTTATTGGGCACTTCATGCCAAATACCTTGCTAGGCATTGAGCCAGGCTTTGACTTCATAACAATGAGTAAAATAGACAAATCCGGCTCTCATTAACATATTATCATAATCTGTTTTTATACTATTGCATACTTCTCATATGTATTATTTCAATAGCTACAAATTTCATGATGTGGGTTAATTAGTTTCATCATTGTCCTATAGTTGGATATTTCCAAGTTTTCAATGATTTTTTTTCAATATTTGGAAGTTTTCTTAAGATACATTTCTAGAAATGGAATAACTTGATCAAAGGGAACACATGCATTTAATGCTCAACTCAAATTTCCAAACTGATTTTCAAAAAAGTTGTACCAACTTACACTGCCACTGGAAATAGACAAGAGCAATTTTTTTCCAATTTTCCAGCATTGATTACAATCACTAAAAATGGTTTTTGCTATTTTCATAGGTATTTCATTTTAATTTCCTTTTTTTTGGTAATTAGCAAGTCTGAATCTTTTTTTTAAATAACATTTAATAAATGTGTTGCTTTTAAAAATTTTCCGCTTGTGCTTTTTGTCCTGTTAAGGTGCTCATGTTTTGTTTCATGTGGATAAGCTCTTTATGGAATAAAAACATGACCCATTTTTTATATTTACCCTCAGAGTTATCCCCAAAAAGAAAAGCAGTAAATGACCACTGACTTATCTGACCTAAAGTCCTTGAGTCAAACGAAGGTTTTTGCCCCTTAACTTCTCCAGGGTCCAGCCCAGTGCCTGGCATGCAGTAGGCCTTCCATACATGATGCAATGAGTGAACACCTATATGTCCATCAGTGCATTGGCCACTGGGACTAATGATAGCAAATATGGCTTTTTAAACTAAGGCTGAGCCAAGAAATACCTTCCTAGTAAACCAATACAGATTTTATGGGTAGAAAAATTGTATAGCCAGAGGATAAACAGATACACACAGTTGGGAAACATCAGAAACAGCCTGAAAAAAAAAAAAAAAAGAAGGGAGTAAAATGAATGGATATTGAGAAAAGTTACTGAGTAGGAGAGACAAATCTAAAATCAACAAAACAAAATTAATATTTATTCTACATTTATTACGTGTGAAGTATGTTGCTGGTAATGGTGGGTGATTAAAAAAGATCTGGTTCCTCATCCTAGCTTACACAATCACTCAATTCAGAAACTTCTTGGGCAACTCAATTATTTCTGTCTTTATATTTCTCTGTAGACACACACACACACACACACACACACACACACACACGAGATCCACTGAAAAGCTCAGGAGATAGCATCTCCCAATCTAGAGAGACCCAAAGGATTCTAGGGCCTTCCTTGCCCAGAGCCCAGTCTACCCTTTAAGAACAGTTCCCTTTCAGTCACAACACTTAGTGGGAAAGGGGAGAGGAGGTAATTGTGATATCTGTTGCAACTGGATTTAGTATCCTTTCTCTTACCACTGGCTCTCTTTCAGGGCAAGAAGTTGGCAGGATCCTCATTCCAATAAGAGAAAAACAGAAGACCGAGAGGGAAAAACCTTGTGGTAGCTGGTGTCTGCTTTGTGGTGCTATTTTGAGGGGCCTTGTGGGAAAAAAATTATATGCTTTATGGAATAATTTGCATTAGGTTACCTTTGTATCCCCAGGAGTGCCTATAAATACGATCCCTAATTTCCAGGATAAAACCATCGAGTCGATTCTGGCTGATAGTGACCCTATAAGAGTAAGACTTCCACACAGGGTTTCCAAGCCTGTGATCTCTACAGAAGCAGACTGCCACATCTTTGTCCTGAGGAGTAGCTGGTGGGTTTGAACCATCAACCTTTTAGCAGCTGTCATGGATTGAATTATGTACCCCCAAAATATGTATCAACTTGGCCAGGCCATGATTCCCAGGTAGTGTGTGATTATCCACCGTTTTGTCATCTGATGTGATTTTCCTATGTGTTGTAAATCCTACCTCTATGATGTTAAGGGGGCAGGATTAGAGGCAGTTACGTTAATAAGGCAGGACTCAATCTACAAGATTAGGTTGTGTCTTAAGTCAATCTCTCTTTTGAGATATAAAAGAAGGGAGCAGAGAGACAGGGGGGCCTCATACCACCAAGAAAGAAGCACCAGAAGCATAGCACGTCCTTTGGATCCATGGTCCTTGCACTGAGAAGCTCCTCAACCAAGGGAAGATTGACGACAAGGACCTTCCCCCAGAATCAACAAAGAGAGAAAGCCTTCACCTGGAGCTGGTGCCCTGAATTTGGACTTCTAGCCTCCTAGACCGTGAGAGGAATAAACTTCTGTTTGTTAAAGCCATCCACTTGTGATATTTCTGTTATAGCAGCACTAGATAACTAAGACAGCAGCAGAGCCCTTAACCACTGTGCCAAGGATTTCAAGGATATGGCAAAAACAAGATAGAGGTAATTACAGAACAGGGTGTCCTGTGACAAGAACTTCAGGTTAGAAATAATTCATAACTTATGAGTTACTTCTGGTCAAAGTGGTGATGTCATGTTACCTTGGAGGACAGCTGTGATCAACCACTTGAAGGACCACATTAGTCAGGTGAAAGAAGGCATTTGGGTACCTAATGTTGTGGGAGCAGGTTGCTCCTGTTCCTACCCTTACGGAGCCATTCATTCTCTTTACGGTGGCTTTAACAATATAGTAACTACAATACAGAGAGTCGCTATGAGTCCGAATTGACTTGATGGTGTGGGTTTGCTTTGTTTTTTGGTATTTATTGAACACCTACTATGTGCCAGGACTTTGCCAGGAGCATTATCTATATTATCACCTATTGATCCTTCCAGGCCCAGGTCATTATTACTTCTTTTGATTCATATCACAAGCTGAATTAATAATTCCATTAAACCAAAACCAAACCTATTGCCATCGAGTCAATTCTAACTCATAGTGACTCTATAGGACAGAGAAGACCTGCCCTGTAGGTTTTCCAAGGAGCAGCTGGTGGATTCTAACTGCTGACCTTTTGGTTAGCAGCTGAGCTCTTAACCACAGTGCCACCAGGGTTCCAGTAATTCCATTGCTAGTTAATAATTAATAATTCTCCATTCTCGTTCTGTTCACTTCTTTAATAAAATTTCTGGCTGCCTCACTACACTGTGAGCCCATTAAAAGGACCTATGTTTCGCTTGATTTTTCCAGCATTTAATAGTTCCTAGCCCCGGTGGTGCAGTGGTTAAGAGCTACAGCTGCTAACCAAAAGGTCAGCAGTTCAAATCCACCAGCGCTTTCTTGGAAACGCTATAGGGCAATTTTACTCTGTCCTATAGCGTCACAATGAGTTGGAATTGACTTAATGGCAATGGGTTTGGTTTGGTTTTTTGGAAGCATACCGTTGAGTGAATGTTGAGTGGAACTTCTGCCATAACTTCAAACTCGTTGAAGAATCATGGAATTTTTGAGCAACAGGGGACTTGGAACCTTTGATACAATCTCCTTTTACACACAAGAAATATTAAGTTGGAACAAGTAACTTGCCTGAGGTTACACAAACTAATGGTAGAATGAGAATTAGAATCTAGTTCCCTTGCTTTTCAGCCAATACTGTTTCTTCTGCAGAAGATGCTCCACTAAAATACAACTACATATCTTTATTTTCTTATCTCCTTGCCATGCCCAAATCCTAAGAGCATTTGGGCCTTCAGGTTATTTCCATGATATTTCTTAAAACATCCCACTTTTGATACAGTTTTCCTTTAATAGTCCCCCATAGCAAACGGAGCAAAGCTCAAACTCCTAATTAGCTAGCTTTTGCTGTAGAGTTACAAAGTGTCACAAAGTTGGGCGAAACTTCTGTCTATATTTGTACAAAAAAACTCTTCCTACAAGTATCCTTTGGTCCAGCTAACTCAAAATGCTTGTCCACACACATGCCATGCTCTTTCCTTACCATTTCTTGAGATATGCTGTTCATTCTGACTGGAATATCCTTCCTCCTTATCAATTTGGTAAGCTGTAATGATTAGTTCCTGATCTTAATCACATAATAATTGAATGAGTGAATTTTGTGTGTCTAGCACCTAGCAGCGTAGCCCTCAACAAAGTTCCGTGTCTTTGGAAAATGACAGAAATGTAACTTACTGGACAGAGTTGTGAGCAACCTTTTACCAAAACTTAAGCAAAATGAGGAAATACTTAAGGAAAAATAATATATTGGCTCACTCAGTCTTTTTTCTTTCTTTCCTTTAACTTTCGTTTATTTGTTCGGACTGCCATTCTCACTCCCTCTGTGAACTCCACATTCTCCCAGCACCCAACTCCTGGACACTTGAGGGAGAAGAATCCACAAATTCCTTTAAGACTCCATCACTCCAACAAGTTCTCAGTAGCTAGAGAGGGTCTGGGCTGCTAACAGGAAGTTTTTGTACTTTGACTACTTTGTGCCTGGGGCAAAAACTGCAGAGTCCACCTGGAGACTCTACAAGATAAAATGGTAGAACAAAACTAACCTGCACTATCTCCATTTAAAGCTTTTCTTGGTGGACACCCTGACTCTTATCACTCTTTCCAGAACTGGTGTCTGGCATGCGATTCTGAACAGTCCTGAGACAACTCCCCTCCCCCCAAGCTTCTCTCCCACTTTTAAAAATTTTCAGCAGGACATTCAAAAATTGTTCTGGATTTAAGTTTTCAACCCTCCCCTTTGGGAGCGACAGCTGCAAGCTGAGGACCAAAGAGAAGCAGAAGTTGGTCCTCTAGTCTGGAAACCTTTTTACTCCCCTCAATGTCCAGGGCCCCATCTTGCCCCTTCCTCTTGCTCATATGAGGGGGAAGAGGCAGCTTTCCTCTGACTGCGTCCCTGGCCTCCTTAACAACACCTACCAGTCTCCCAGCGCCAGGGGCAGCTGGGGACTCTCAGCCACGCGCTCAGGGCGCTTGCCCAGGCGTTGGGGCCCCAGGGTCCACACCGGCCTCTACGCAGGTTAAGGGGACGTTGCCAGCAATGGGCGTGACCTCAGCTCGCCTGCCCTAACGGCCCTCCAGCCCCAGCCCGCGGGGCGGGTAGCCCAATGGGCAGCCTCCGCCCGGAGGCAGGCGCAGGCCGGAAGCCACCCCGCGGCACAGCAGCCCCGCGAGACGGCGCCCGCGCCCCCGTCCTCTGCGGAGCGGGCTCAGCGGCCTCGGCCGGCAGGGGCCAGCCTGTCGGGGCCCCACTGTGCTCTTTGTCCTGGCCGCGCACGGGCTGACGCTTGCACCCCCCGGGTGAAGGGAGGCACGGAGAGCACGCGCGAGAGCGCGCGGGAGCAGCTCGAGCCCGCCGGCTGCCGGCGGCGCGCGCCCCTCCGCCAGGCTAGTAGCGAGCACGCGCGCCGGCCCGCGTCCGCCCCTCCCCCGCGCTCGCCTAGGAACTTGCTGACTGCGCGGCCGGGAGAAGCTGAGCCGGGCGGCGGCGGCGGGAGGCCACAGCGCGCGGGGGTCTCCCGCGTCCCCTCCGCCTCGCTGGGAGCTCGCGCCCTCGTCCAGCCGAGCTCCCACCCCCCCTTTTTTTTCCGTAGGCGCTGGGCGGCGCCACCCTCCGGCCGGAGCCCGGCACTACACAGCCCCCTCCGACTTTCAATGTTCCACACTCCCCGGCCAGAGCCTCCTCGGCTTCT
>NW_004443973.1:3315009-3350756 GCF_000243295.1 Trichechus manatus latirostris | reverse complement strand
GGAGCTGCGTGGCCGCCGCCGCCACCGGCCGCGGTTCGCCTCCGCGGGCGCGGAAATTTGTTGCACTTCTTGGGGCTTTGTTTGTTTTTCCTTGGATTTTTTCTTTTTCTCGTTATTTTGGACAAAATGTCGGTCCGTGATGTAAAAATTGAGCGAGGAACCTTGGTGGCATTGGGAGCTTTGCAGAAGGTGCAGTTTGGATTCTGCTTTTCCCAGGGTGGCACCTCGCTCTTGGCCGGATGAATCTTCGCTGCTGGCCGTGGAAACGGCTAGAGCAGCTTGTTAGTTGATTTTTAAATTTCTGAGTGTTGTGTTTAAAGCCTTTCGTGCACAGAGGAAGAATCGCCACGTTAAATAAGCATATGGGTGATTAACAGGGTATGTTTTCCTCTCGGAAAGGCAATTTGGTAGCTTTGACCAATGTCAGTGTGTAAATATTTAGACGTTATTAGTGACTTCTTAACATTTTTCAGCGAGATCTGTTATTTACAGTGTGTCATATGTTATTAATGCTCGTTGCCTAAGTTCCCTAGCAAATCTGTTTCATGCCTTCTCAGAAAGTAGACAATTGATAGATTGTCCAAGGGATGGAAAAAAAAATGTGAGTGGGTTTTCTAACTTGAGTTGGGTAAATCCCTGAACGCTGGCGTTGTGGGACACAGTCACCTCCCCTGTAACCTTGATGTACGATGAAAGATAAGTGTGAACACTTTTGAAGCCTTTTCATTAAAATTCGATTTTAATTGAATTAAAAGAAAATGCTATTGGCTTATTTCTTAGACTTAACATCCCCTCCCCTTTTTCTCTTTAAAAAGTTTTCCAAGAAATAACTTCACCAAGATGTCCAGTGATAGGCAAAGGTCCGATGATGAGAGCCCCAGCACCAGCAGTGGTAGTTCAGATGCAGACCAGCGAGACCCAGCCGCTCCAGAGCCTGAAGAACAAGAAGAAAGAAAACCTGCCACCCAGCAGAAGAAGAACACCAAACTCTCTAGCAAAACCACTGCTAAGTTATCCACTAGTGCTAAAAGGTAACGTGTTAAAAAAGGGTTAAGTACATTGTCAGGTTGTTTTCCAAAGGTTTGGACACTTGTTGGTTTTACATCAGTAGCAATAGTTCAGAAATACTTCATGATCAGTTTTGTTTGTACTTGGATGAGTTGTCATTCTTTATATGGTATATAAACTCCCTCCTTACAATTATAGTTTTAAGCAAACTTATTCTGTATTTTAGTAACTTCAGCAAGAGTGTGCGTGAATGAAGATTGGGCTAATATTCTTACAGATTATGGAGTTGGTGAAAGGAAATTTGATAAACCCAAATTACATGGTACAATGGGGATATTTCCTTTTTGAGTCATACTCTTCATTGAAATTGATACTTGTGAAGATCACCAGTGCCTTTGCATGAAACTTTTAGTGGTCAGAAGGATCACATTTGCTAGAAAATTTATAAATTCAAAGTCTTGGCTGTATGTGAAAGCAGATTTAAAATCGTGCTACAGACTATCTCAGTTTTACAAACAAGGCTTTAAGTCATGCATCCCACCTATACTTTGAATTATGATCACTCCTCTGTGTCTGTGAGGACACATAAAACTGCAGAGTAGCCGTTTACAATTTTAGGTGTCACTTGGCTGTTGAAAACTTTCATTGTCCTTGCACAACTCTTTACTCTAAAACTTGCGGATATGCTTGACACGTTAATACTCAACAGCAGGAGAAACATATTTTGTTGGGTATAAGTGAAAGATCATTTGTTTCCTGTTGATTTATATTACCTGTAATGGAGAAAAAAGATCCTATCAATGGGACTCCATCAGTGGGGGTGTTGTGGAATATCCATGAACTCTAGTAATTATATGGACAGAAATATAGTAAATGTATCTATTGAATTAGTATTGACATTCATTGATTTCTGTGATCACAACTAAAGGGCAAAGAAAATATAAAAACTGATCAAATAATTGCATTCTGTAGTGATTCTGAAATACTCTTTTCTATAGATTTTCACCTCTGTATGGTATAATAATCATTAATAAGTTGGGAGTATTTTATTAAATAGCGGCAGTCTTTGAAATAATTTGTAACCTTAATTTGTTGTAGTCTTGTTGAAGAACATACTAAATTTTAAGTTTTCAAAGCATTTTACATTTGAATAAAATCACAGAACTTTTTTTTTTTCTTGACTTAAGGCTATGTATCTAATTATCCCCTTCAAATTTAGTAAATTTAAATGCTGTACATAAAAGATCAGGAAAAACAGATGAGGTTAAATAAGAATGCCAAAGAGTCCTTTGTAAGTTTTTCACTGATAAATATATTTGTAAATTTTAAACTTTTTTTTAACAGATAACATATTGTCAAAACAATTTATGTGTTCTTGCAGTAGCTTGTTAATTTTTACCTCAGTAAAAGTGACTTGAAGTCATTGTCAGATATTCTAGGGCTTTCCCTCCTCCCTTCTTGTCTCATTTGCATATAAGCTTGAAAAGAGAATTTCTCTGGTGAAAAGTGTTTTAAAATAGATTTTATATCCTTTACTGAGTACTAGTGGAGGACTATTTCCCAAATCAGGTGTAAATGTCTTACTTATTTACAGTAGCAAGTGAGAAAAAAAGCTGCAAAGTTTCTGTTAAGGGATTTGGGTTATGCCTCTGAGAACAAAGAGGAAGCAGCCATGTTAGCATTACTGAAGGCAAAGCCAGTCTTGCATTTAACTGCATGGTGGTAGAGGGCAGTGTAATTCCCCGGTTATTCTGTAGACTATCTCAAATGCTTTTTGTCTGTTCTCATTTCACTAACAGAATTCAGAAGGAGCTAGCTGAAATAACCCTTGATCCTCCTCCTAACTGCAGGTAAGAAACAAATTTGTTGTTTCAATTTCAAATTGTGAAAAAATATCAAGAGATTACTGTTTCATTCCTGGATATGTGTGCAGCACCAGAGGCAACGTTTGCTGCTTTTCAGATTTGCAAGTGGATTAAACGAAAATTGTCTAAAGTGAATTAAATTTGGGATAAGATTTTTTAGCATGTATCATGCATGTTTGACTTACACTAATTTTATGCTGCTTACTGAGATTGGTATGAATGGCATTGATTTTTGTTATGTAGTATTTCTGTAGAGTATGTTATATTCTGAAGTATATTGCAGAAAGTTGTAAAATTTTGTTAATCTTTAAAGTTACTGCTTGTGTGTAATCTGAACTGCCCTTCCAAATTTAGAAATTGCTGAATGTGGTGTTCCAAAATGTAAATGCAGTAAACAAGGGTGTAGTTGTTTCTGATTTATTCAGTGACTTGCCTTAAGGACAAATTTTATTTGCTAAGCTAATGGATTTAGTTGTTGTTTTCTAGAGAATGCATTGTTGGAATTATTTACACTTTAAGCAAATGTCCTAATTATTTGGAAAAATTCTTAGTGATTTTGGTACTTGAAATACGTGTATGAAAAGCCGCAAATGAATTTGAATGTTGGGGAGAATGAATTTCAGTGGAATTTAGGGAGAATAAGATGATTGGTTGCTGTAAGATGATTAAAAGTAGTCGGTTTAGTAATTTTTTCTTAGTTCGTTTATATAGTTCTGTGTTTTTTAACGGCTTCCTGAATTCATGAAACTTACAAAAATTGTATAGTTTGCACAGAGATGTGCTCAAGAATGAGAGTGGCTGCTAGAAATAAGGCAGTATTATGGTTTGAGACAAAAAAGTTTGTGTCTTACCTACGTTTCTGCTAGAAGTTCTGTTCACTTGTAATGATCAGACCTATTTCTGAAGCTTATTTGAGATATAATAGGATTTAATCCAATTGCTTCTTATTGTGTGTGTTAACGGGATCCTCAGATAAGGTGATCTGATCCTGGTTTCTCCAGTGAATTAACAGTTTTGCTTATATGTATTTGTAATCACAGCATTTCAGTTCAGAAGGAAACATAAATGTAAACTAATTTTAAACAGGTAGTGGTCTGTCAAATCTCAAACTATTACTTAAATGTGGCATTGTCCAGTAACATCGCCGTTGGCCACATGTGGCTATTGAGCACCTGAATTGTGGCTAGTCCAAATTGAGATGTGCTGTAAGTGTAGAATACACACTGAATTTTGAAGACAATATAAAAAAAAGTAAAATACCTCATTAATATTTTTAAATATTTATTACATGTTGAAATGATACTATTTTGGATATATTGAAATATATAAAATGTTATTAATTTCACTTATTTGGCCTTTTTAAATGTGGTTGGTAGAAACTTTTAAATTCCATATGTGGCTTGCATTATATTTCTGTTAGACACTGCTGCTTTAGAGAAAGAGTAAATCGAGGTATTTTTTTTTTTCCAGCCTTCTAAATTGTGTGTTAAATCTGTAGCCATTTAGGGAGGTCAAGTTAAATTTGCTCTCTGGAAGAATTGCTTAACTAGCAGAGTATATTCTGATAATTTCCACTATGAAACATATAAAGATATATCAATTTAAAACTCTTAAATGTTTTAAAATTGCATGTAAGGTCAAATATTTTAAAAGGTTTCTGTTGGTTTTCTGCAAATGTCACAAACTAGAATACGTGCATAAATCTAGAGAGGCCAGTAGACATGTGTTGAATGCCCTTAGAGCAATAGCCTAGTGTTGTACTTGCTGAGGAAATATACTTTCCGTGTTTAACCCAGAGATGTTTCCACAAGGTCACTGAGGATTGTTTTAGAGGAAGTGGAATCTTTCTATAAAACATTTTTATTTTTTATTTTCTTGTATTTTCCTCTGATATGCCAGATTTCATATACGTCCGTGAAATAATGCATCACATTTAGTGATTAGTGAAATAGCAGAACTTTGGAATTGCTTGTGAATAATAACATGGACTACTTCATCTTTGCTTTCCTTTGTAACAACCTGTGATGACTGTCAGCTGTTGCAAATGACATCTTTCAATTCTCAAATTCTTTTCAGCATCTGAGTTTCTTTGTTTGTATAAGTGATTGAAGAAAAAACACCCAAACATAAAATATGAGTCTTAGGAAACTAAGAGAAGTTGTTGCTCATTACTTTGGGGGCAGTCTTCTATATGCTTGATACATAAAATATCCACATACTTTTGTGTGTTTTAAGTGACTTCATGTTCTTTTGGGTGGAAGATAGCATATGCATAAATATGTATATTAAATTACATAAGATAACTAATAAGTATAAAGAGTCTTTTAAGTGTCATACTGTGTTCCTTGTTGTATAGTGTCCACCAGCATGTCTTTTTTGATTGTAACTGCTGTACTGTCATTTCAAACCAAAAACCAACCCCATTGCCATCAAGTCGATTCTGACTCATGGCCACCCTGTAGGACCGAGTGGAACTGCCCCATAGGGTTTCCAGGGAGCGGCTGGTGGATTTGAACCACTGACCTTTTGGTTAGGAGCTGAGCTTTTAACCACTGTGCCACCAGGGCCCTATCCATCACTTAGGTGCCCTTAAAAGATAGAAGAAAAACCGTAAGGCCCAGAGCTTGTCCTTCAGCAGTAAGTTGAAATATTTAGTGTTCTAGTGAAGGCATTTTAGATTTTGACAGACATGTCTGAATTTGTATTGTATTTTTACCTTCATGTTAGATATGTGTTAGATTACACTGTTATGTTCTTTTAATTCACTGGTGCATAGGTGAGAATGTTAGCTTTATGGTGATTGTACAGTTTAAGTTTATTAATTTATTAAAAAGGGGATTCTGTATTCATAAATTCTAGAATATATGAGTTCAAATTGCCTGAGATCTGTGAAACCTGATACTTGTAACTTTCATGTATAGTTATTTAACCAGAATTCCATTTTGGTTTTCAATATGATTTTTATAAGCTTGTCAAAGTATGTTACAGATGTAATTCCTCTTCAGGGAAGAAATAGATATCTGTACACTATGGAAAAATTCTGTAAAATAAAAATAAAAGATTTTCAGAGATAGGGAGATTACTTTTAAATCACTTCCTATGTTTGATATAGTATTCTTTAATTATTACATGATTTTGTGCAGTGTAAACCCAGGGTGATCTTATCAGTGCCAGTTGCCATCAAGTCGATTCTGACTTATGGCGACCCAGTGTCAGAGTAGAACTGCACTCCGTAGGGTTCAGTGGCTAAGTTTTCAGAAGTAGATCACCAGGCCTTTCTTCCTAGGTGCCACTGAGTGGACTTGGATCTCCAACCTTTTGGTTAACAACATAGTATGTTAACCATTTGCACCACCTTTTTAGGATAGACTTAATTGTTGAATTAAGTGTATGGTTTTAAACATGTTTGTATATATTTCGATAATATTTTTTTCTTGATGTTGTAAAAGTTTGATAAAGATGTTATTTCCAGTGATTTGATGGTATTTCAGTTATTAGGTATTAGAGGGCTATGGACCAAAACATCCTAAACAAGGATGTAATATTCATTTAGTGGTTTCAAATTTATACTCTGTACTTAGTTGACATACTCTATTTTAGATTAGAATAAACAGTTGATACACTAATGAGAATGAAGGGAAGCTGTGTAATATGCATTTCCTTATCTGTTTTTAGATAAAGTTATTGATTGAATTGTTGTGGTGTGTTAAGACATTTACATTAAGACATTTACATTAAGACATTTACATTCCATCTGTTTCCCAGAGTCATCTGTTATACAAGTGGCAAAAGTGCAGAAAGATAAAAGATTTTCAACTCGGCTTCTGATTTTTTGTCTGTATACGAAAAATATAAATATATACTCTGAATATTCTTTATCATGTTCTCATTGCATCTATGTTAAAGTAAATATTGAAGGGATATTTGTAAATACACCTACTCCTCACTTGTCGATTATCTTGTTATCTGACATTTCACATTTACAATAGTAAAACTACTGACTATTTTGTGCATTAATGACGTATGTCTGGCAGTAATGAATGCCAAGGTGTGAGGCAAGAGTAATGCTGGCTGTGATGGTTAAGGTTATGTGTCAACTTGTCTGGGCCGTGATTCTCAGTGGTTTGGCAGTTATATAATGATGTAATTTGGCAGTTGTGTAATGATATAATGTGGCAGTTATGTAATGATGTAGTCATCCTCCATTTTGTGATATGATATGGTCATCCTCCATTTTCTTGTAATGCTGATTTTTCACATGATGAGCTGGTGTTTGGAACCTAACCATGTTGATAAGTAAGGAGAAGATGTTTTTGGATGTGGGAAAGACTTTATTTGGGGGGATGTTATGGTATTTTGTTATAGTGTTAATATGTTTACTAGCGAAACCTGAAAACAGATAATGTAAACATCCAAATTTTGCGAACTTTTTTTTTTTTTTTAAAATAAGAGAAGCAGTTAAGTTCTAAGTCAAAATTTGGCAAACCCTGACTTGTTCATAAGTCTAATTTAACCGTGAATGAGACTGCCTCCTGAAGATTACCACCACTTTCTACCATTTTATAGGGTAGGCTAAAACCTTACTACTGCAAGGATGGTCTGCAGACCAGCAGCATGTGCATCACAGATGGGGTTGTTAGAAATGCAGAATTTTGCACCCCCTTCCCTAGTACTGGATCGGAATCCGCATTTCAGTAAGATTTCCAGGCGATGTATATGTATATTAAGGTTTGAAAAGCACTGATACTGGAGCTGGGCTGTCTGTTCAAATCCCTTCTTTGCCACTTACTAGCTTGTTACCTTAGATAAGCTATGGAATATTTCTGTCCTTCAGTTTTCTCAGGTGTAAAATAGAGATTATAATTGTAACCCCTTTTGTAGGATTGTTAGGAGGATTAAATAAGTATGTTTAAAGTTTTGGAACAGTGTACATTGGATCAGTAAAGTGGCCAAAGCATCGTAAAAGTAGGAGAGGCAGTTTAGCAGCATGCCCTCACCCTTGCTGGCATTTTCTCTAGTGCATCAGCATTCCACTAAAGGAATAATTCATCTTAACCAATTCATCAGCTATTTATTATGTATCAAGCAGTTATTTTTTGATGTTAGTAAAAGCAAGTCCTTGGAACTTAAGTAAAAGAAAATTATCCTAAGAACATTGGGCAAAGATGAATAGATAGTTAAAAACCCAGTTGCCATAGAGTCAATTCTGACTCATAGAGCCACCATGTGTGTCAAGAGTAGAGCTGTGCTCCGTAGGGTTTTTCAGTGGCTGATCTTTCGGAAGTAGATCGCCATGACTTTCTTCCAGGGCACCTCTGGGTTAGCCTTTTGGTTTGCAGCTGAGCAGTTTGTATCAGCCGGGGACTCCATGCATAAGGTGGTTGTTGATGTTTTTATTAAGTGCCCTTGAATCGATTCCAATTCAAAGTGACGCCACTGCCCCATAGGGTTTTCTTGGCTAATCTTTTATGGGAGCAGATTGTCAGGTCTTTCTCCCACGGAGCTGCTGGGTGGGTTTGAACCACCAACCTTTTGAGTAACAGCCGAGTGCTTGACTGCTTAATTGTTTGTGTAGCAAGCTTCCTGTGCATAAGGTTAATGATACTTAATTCAACAGAGAATTCTCAGTCATTATTATGTAAATTTTTTAAAATAGGGTTATGGTTGTGTTTCCTCCTCTTTAAATATCACATTGTGAGAATTTTCAGTTTTACTAAGAAGAGATTATATCAGTATTTGTAAAACTTAGGTTCTGAACTGATGTAGTTTACCAGTTACCTAAACATGACATTCTCTTCTTGTCTGTGATCTAAGGAGAAATTTTGAAAACATTTTTCAATTGGAGTATGAAGGCAAGCTAATGATCGAAATAACATGTGCTGTCTATATTGTTATTGCTTATATAGTACTTGATTTTAAATTCTTTCACATATAAAGATTGCTTTTTCTTTTATTTTTCATTTGACTATTGTTATTGTTTTATCTGGAAAGTGTGCACTGTGCGAAGGTGTACCCTATTTATAAAACAAAATTATATCTCATTAATCATCCAAGTTCTTTTATTTTCCAGTTTTCAAAAAAAGTCTTGGACTCCGTTTTTGTAAAAATTAAATCTTAATTGGAAGCTTGATCTGTAAAACAGATAAATACAGAGCTAATCTCAATGAGAAGCCCTGGTGGCCTAGTAGTTAAGAGCTCTGCTGCTAACCAAAAGGTCAGCAGTTCATTTCCACCAGCCTCTCCTTGGAAACCCTATGGGGCAGTTCTGCTCTGTCCTTTACTGTCAGTATGAGTGGAACCGACTCAACAACACTTAACAACAACAACAAGAATCTTAATGAGGGTGTTTTCCATCCACCCTATCCTACCCTGGTCCTCTGTAGGTGGATAGTTTTTATTACAAATTTTATAATTGATTAATTTTAAAATTGGGATCAGCATAGACCTCAGAAGCCATAGGAGTTACTAATCATTTTATGTGGTTTATGATCAGAGTGAAATAATGTATCTTTTATAAGCTAATTGTTGCTTCAGCCCAGCTGTAACACACTGTAAGTTGTTAATGCTGTATTATAATTACTTGTTTGTCTACCCTCTAATAGTGAGTGTTCCTTGAAGGGAGTGATTGTCTTATTCATTTTTGCATCTCTTGCTTCACACAGTGTTTTTGCATGTGAAGTTTGCTAAATTAATAAATTGAAGTCTTCAAATTGACATAAAAATGGAATTTCTAGGCAAAATAATGACTTTGGATTGGAGAAAATCTATTAAATATCCCATGTATTTGCTTTTTTCCCCATAATTTTAATTTTAACATGATTACTTAAAGAATATTTAGTTAGTATTTATTTGCTTATAAGATGAAATTGATAATCACAGGTCACATTTTTATCATAGATCTATGTAGATAACGTAATTAGGAGGTGGATGGAACTGTGTATGCTTTTAAAAAGGTTGTATGGTTACTTTGCATCTACTTTCAAGACCCCCAAGTTGTTTCATTCTGTTCTGTAGTTAACTCATTGGTACCTTATTCCTCTTTGACTGAGCTGTTGTACAGCTGAGGGATATGTTTAGTTATCAGGAAAATCAGCAAGTTTTTCTTGCTTATAGTGCAAGGGCACTCAGATTGAGAGTAGAAAACTTGATATGCCATTCTCTCCTTCCCCATAAAATTGAGATAAAAACACATTAGAAAACCACTGGTAGGTCTAGAGAAATAGAGTAATTATTTTATTTGCTTCCCAAAGTGCTGTTGACAGGGAAGTATATTTGACACTCTGTTAGAATCTGGAAGAAGTCATGTCTTTAAACTTTTTACCTTTCTTTTTGCCTCTAGATTAATGATCCTCAACTGGGGCCAGTTTTTGCTTCCCAATGAATAATTGGTAATGCCTGGAGACATTTTTACTTGTCCTAACTGGGGTAGGGGAGGGAGTTACTGACGTTTAGTAGATAAATGCCAGGCATGGTGTTACATACCCTACAGTGCACAGGACAACCCCTCATAACAAAGAATTATCTGGCCCAATATGTCAGTAGTGCTGAGGTTGAAAAACCTACTTAGGATATTTATTGTGAAATACCTTGGTTTCTGAATTTTTGGACCGCTGGTTTTTTACTGTTTTTTTCTCTCATTAGTAATGCCTGTTCAATACTTTCTCTTACCCCTTCCTCAGAGCTGATATCCCTACCTTTTACTACCCCTTGCCCTAAAATTACATAAATCTTATATTGTCTGCTATATGAGTGTGTTTTCTTTTTGTGGTTTTACAGGAATGGCTGCCTTGAGCATCTGCTAAATTACTATGCTCTGTTTAGGCCAGGAATTTCTATTTATTTATTTAAAAATTGTACTTTAGATAAAGATTTACAGAGCAAAATAGTTTTTCATTAAACAGTTAATACACATACTGTTTTGTAACATTGGTTGCCAACCCCACGACATGTCAACACTGTCCCTTTCTTGACCTTGGGTTCTCCATTACCAACTTTACTTTCCCCTCCTGCCTTCTCATTCTTGCCCCTGAGTGGGTGTGCCCATTTAGTCTCGTTTTATTTTGTGGGCTTGTCTAATCTTTGGCTGGAGCCTGGGTTGGCAGTGGTTAAGAGCTCAGCTGCTAACCAAAAAAGGTCAGCATGTGAAATCCACCAGCCGCTCCTTGGAAACTCTGTGAGACAGTTCTCCTCTGTCCTGTAGGGTGGCTGTAGAGTCAGAATCGACTCGATAGCACACAGCAACAATCTTTGGCTGAAGGGTGAACCTCAGGAGTGACTTCATTACTGAGCTGTGAGGGTATCCGGGGGACATACTCTTGGGCTTTCTCCAGTCTCTGTCAGACCAGTAAGTCTGGTCTTGTTTTTTTTTGTGAGTTAGAATTTTTTACATTTTTTCCAGCTCTGTCTGGGACCCTCTATTGTGATCCCTGTCAAAGCAGTTGGTGGTGGTCGCTGGGCACCATCTAGTTTTGCTGGACTCAGTCTGGTGGAGGCTGTGGGAGTTGTGGTCTATTAGTCCTTTGGACTGATCTATCCTTTGCGTCTTTGGTTTTCTTCATTCTCCCTTGCTCCAGATGGCCGCTCACAAGCTTTTAAGACCCCAGATGCCACACACCAAAGTAGAATGTAGAACATTTTTTTTATAAACTATGTTATACCAGTTGATCTAGATGTTCCCCGATACCATGATCCCCACAGTCCTCAGTCCAATAATTTGGTCCATCAGGGAGTTTGGATGTGTCTGTGGAACTTCCATTATCCTTAGGCCAGAAATGTTTACAGCAGTATTTTTATTTCTTTCTGGTCCTCTTCCAGTTAATTGTACCCCTGGTTTTCAAACTTTGGAATCCCTGGGTGGTGCAAAAGGTTAATGTACCGGCTCAGCTACTAACTGAAAGCCGGCTCAGCTACTAACTGAAAGGTTGTAAGTTTGAGTCTACCCAGAGATGCCTTGGAAGACGCTGGTGATCTCCTTCTGAAAAGTCAGCCATTGAAAATGCTATGGAGCACAGTTCTACTTTGACACACATGGGGTCGCCATGGTTTGGGAGACGACTCAATGGCAAGCAGTGTTTTTGTTTATAATCTAGCTTTATTCTGGTTGTATATGTGTTCTTTTAAGAATATTGAAGTACCATCAGAGAGGGGGGAAAAAAAAAAATAACCAAACCTGTTGCCATTGAGTTGATTCTGACTCATGGCGACTCCATGTGCTTCAGAGTAGAACTGTACTACACAGGGTTTTCTTGGCTGTAATCTTATGGAAGGTCCCTGGGTGGCCCAAATGGTTTGTACTCGGCTGCTAATTGAGAGGTTGGCGGTTCAAACCCAGAAGTAAGAAAGACTTGGCTATCTAATTACCTAAAGATTACAGCTGAGAAAATCCTATGGAACTCAGTTCTATTTTGTAACACATGGGCTTACCAAGAGTTGAAATTGATCGATGGTGATGCGTTTTTTGTTTTTTTTTTTAAATCTTATGGAAGCAGATCTCCAGGCCTTTCTTCTGTGACACTGCTGGGTGGATTCAAACAGGGAACTTTTTGGTTAGTAGCTGAGAGCAAACCATTAGCACCACCCAGGGACCTATTAGAGAGAAATACCATCAGAAAATGATCAAAATACTAGTTTTAGGTTAACTGAATTACAAAGTCAGGTTAGAAAGCAGTACTCTTAATTTGTGATTATTTTTTCTCACTAAGGCAATTCAGGGGTTATATACTTCTAGTCTGTTATTTTTACAAGTCCACAATCCTTTTATTCAAACCTCTAAGGCCAGATGTGTTTCAGAATTCAGAAATTTTCCCATTTTACAAAGATAATATGACCCAACGAGTTGTGGAATGGCATCAAGGATGTCATACGTGAAGAAAACAAGAGGCCACTAAAAAGACAAGAAAGAAAAGACCAAAATGGATGTCAGAAGAGACTCTGAAGCTTGCTCGTGAATGTAGAGTAGCTAAAGTTGAAAGGGAGAAATGAAGAAGTAAAAGAGATGAGCAGATTTCAAAGGGCAGCTCGAGAATACAAAGTAAGGTATTTGTCATGGATTGAGTTGTGTCCCCCAAAAATATGTGTATCAATTTGACTAGGCCATGATTCCTAATATTGTGTGATTGTCCACCATTTTGTCATTGATGTGATTTTCCTATGTGTTATAAATCCTACTTCTATAATGTTAATGAGGCAGGACTCAGTCTACAAGATTAGGTTGTGTCTTGAGCCAATCTCTTTTTAGATACAAAAGAGAGAAGCGAGCAGAGAGACGGGGGACCTCATACCACCAAGAAAGCAGCACTGGGAACAGAGCGTGTCCTTTGGACCCGGGGTTCCTGCACAGAGAAGCTTCTAGTTCAGGGGAAGATTGATGAGAAGGACCTTGCAAGCCTTCCCCTGGAGCTAATGCCCTGAATTTGGACTTCTAGCCTACTAGACTGTGAGAGAATAAACTTCTGTTTGTTAAAGCCATCCACTTGTGGTATTTCTGTTACTGCAGCACTAGATAACTAAGACAGTATTGCAATGAAATGTGCAGAGACCTGGAGGTAGAAAACCAAAAGGTAAGAACACACTTGGCATTTCTCAAACTGAAAGAACTGGAGAAAAAATTCAAGCCTTGAGTTGCAGTATTCAAGGATTCTATGGAAAAATATTAAATGATGCAGGAAGCATCAAAAGAAGATGGAAGGAATACACAGAGTCACTGTACCAAAAAAAATCGGTAGACATTCAACCCTTTCAGGAGGTAGCTTATGGTCAGGGACTGATGGTACTGATGGAAGGAGGTCCAAGTTACACTGAAGGCACTGGCGAAAACCAAGGCTCCAGGAATTGATGGAATACTCATTGAGGTGCTTCAGCAAACAGATGCAGTGCTGAAAGAGCTCACTCGTCTATGTGAAGAAATTTGGAAGACAACTACCTGGTCAACCGACTGGAAGAGATCCATATTTGTACCCGTTCCAAAGAAAGGAGATCCAACAGAATGTGGAAATTATTGAACAATATCATTAATATCACACACAAGTAAAATTTGACCAAAGATCATTCAGAAGCAGTTACAGCAGCACATCCACAGGGGACTGCCAGAAATTGAAGCTGGATTCAGAAGAGGACACGGAACGAGGAATATCATTGCTGATGTCGGGTGGATCCTGGTTGAAAGCAGAGAATACCAGAAAGATGTTTACCTGTGTTTCATTGACTATGCCAAGGCATTTGACTGTGTGGATCGTAACAAATTATGGATAACATTGCAAAGAGTGGGAATTCCAGAACACTTAATTGTGCTCATGGGGAACCTGTACATAGACCGACAGGCAGTTCTTTGAACAGAACGGGGATACTGCATGGTTTAAAGTCAGGAAAGGTGTGCTTCAGGGTTGTATCCTTTCACCATACTTGTTCAATCTGTATGCTGAGCAAATAACGTGAGAAGCTGGACTATATGAAGAATGGGGCATCAGGATTGGAGGAAGACTCATAAACAACCTGTGATATGCAGATGACATAACCTTGCTTGCTGAAAGGGAAGAGAACTTGAAGCACTTACGCTTGAAGATCAGAGACTACAACCTTCATTATGGATTACACCTCAGCATAAAGAAAACAAAAATCCTCCCAACTGGACCAATAAGCAACATCATGATAAACAGAGAAAAGGTTGATGTTGTCAAGGATTTCATTTTACCTTGATCCACAGTCAACACCTAAAGAAGCAGCAGTCAGGAAATCAAATGGTGCATTGCATTGGGCAAATCTGCTGCAAAAGATCTCTTTAAAGTGTTGAGGACAAAGGTGAGCCTGGCCCAAACCTTGGTGTTTTCAGTCGCCTCATATGCATGTGAAAGCTGGACAATGAGTAAGGAAGACTGAAGAAGAATTGATGCCTTAGAATTATGGTGTAGGCGAAGAATATTGAATGTACTCTGAGCTGTCAGAAGAACCAACAAATCTGTCTTGAAAGATCATTAGAAGCTCATTAGAAGCAAGGATGGCGAGACACTTTCTCACATACTTTGGACATGTTATCAGGAGGGATCAGTCCTTGGAAAAGGACATCATGCTTGGTGAAGTAGAGGGTCAGCGGAAAAGAGGAAGGCCCTCAATGAGATGGAGTGACACAGTGGCTGCAACAGTGGGCTCAAACTGGCAACAATTGTGAGAATGGTGCAGGACTGGGCAGTATTTTGTTCTCTTGTACATAGAGTTCCTGTCATGGATTGAATTGTATCCCTCAAATATATCTGTCAACTTGGCTAGGCCATGATTCTCAGTATTGTGTGATTGTCCACCATTTTGTCAACTGATATGCTTTTCTTATGTGTTGTAAATCTTTTCTCTATGATGTTGATGAGGTGAGATTAGAGGCAATTATGTTAATGAGGCGGAACTCAATCTACAAGATTAGGTTGTGTTTTAAGCCAGTCTCTTTTGAGATATAAAAGAGAGAAGTGAGCAGAGAGACATGGGGACCTCATACCACCAAGAACCAAGAGCCAGGAGAATAGCGTGTCCTTTGGACTTGTGGTCCCTGCACTGAGAACTCCTTGACCAGGGAAGAGTTGATGACAAGGACCTTCCCCCAGAGCCTACAGAGAAAGAAAGCATTCCACTGAGGCTGGCACCCTGAATTTGGACTTCTAGCTTCCTAAACTATGAGAGAATAAATTTTTGTTAAAGCTGTCTACCTGTGTTATTTCTGTTATAGGAGCACTAGATAACTAAGACAGTCGCTATGAGTCAGAATTGACTGGAAGGCACTTAACAACCACAACTATTAAAATGACAATTACTAAAACTACTACTCATGGTGTAAAGGTATTTTACTGTGTTGTTATGTTTTCCTTTCTTTTTACATCTTTTCTAATGGCTAATTACAGTTTCTCAGTTGTTATTTTTTAGATTATTACTTTTCATGTTATAACTTGTATGCTTAACTTAAAATTTGTAGACTCTTGATTGTAGAAGTCTTTCCCCTTAAAGTGAAGCTGTATCAGTTTCTTTTCTAGTATTCTGTGTGTAGTTGACTATTCCATTTTGCTATTAAATATTGATCTTTAATTGTTTCATTCATTCTAGATATATAAAATTACACAGAACTGAAGATACTTCTTAATACTTAAACACAGGACTTGCCGTTTTTATGTATGCTTTTTTTTTTTTTTTTTTGCAGCATTTAAGTGCAATTAATTTATAAAAGGATGCATTAGATCATGCTAGGCTGCGTTGTAGTAACAAACCTAGAAGACCAAGTGGCTTAACACATAATGGTTTATTTCTGTCTCATATCAAGTCCACTGTGGGTCCAGGGGCTCTCCTGGGCAGCTTTTCCAAGTGTTGACTTGGATCTGTGCTACTTGTATCTTATAGTTTGCCATTTGGAATATGAGGTCAGGCAAGAGAGATGGAGGGTCATATACCAGCTTTTAAGTGCTTTGGTCTGGAAGTGAGGCATAAATTTATCATATGACTTTGACTAACTGCAGGGTTTCTGGAAAATGTGGGGGAGCATATGGATATTCACTGAGAAATCAGTTTATTTGCCAGAAAGGATATATACTTCTATGAATAGGTTACTTTCACTCTTTACTTCAAAAGAGGAAATAATTGGGTACCCTGCCTGGCACTGTACTAAGTTCCACAGTATAATACCTGTTAGTACAATATCTTGTTTAATTCCCGAAACAATTCTATAAGGTAAGTATCATCATCCTTATTTAGATTTCAAAACTGAATCTGGGAGTCGTTGAGAAACTTGACAAACGTCACATATCTAGTGCATATGTATAAAAAACAGATTGACCGCAAAAAACTTAGATTCACTTTTGACATGACAGCAAGCATTTTCGTATTGCACAGTGCCACTGGAAAAATCTGGTAAAAGCATTCAGAGTTGATTAAATGGGTCTATATGTGCTTGCTTAGGCAATATGTGTATCCCACGTGCTTTCTTAGAGTCTCTTGAAGGATCCAAAAATACTGTTGGTTTTAGAATCTGACAAGTCAGGTCCAGATGGTGAGTTGGGGAAAGAAGAGTTTCTGTCTTTGGCTTGGGGGTGCTAGTTACTTTATGTTTTTAGATCATTCAGAAACATTTTCATTTCAGGGAGCACTCCTCAAATTGCCAGCTCTCCTTTCCTGTTGTCTAGTTTAAAGAAGGTCAAGGATTGAATATGATCATAAAGGAAGAGGTGAATCTTCGTTCTTTGCCTTGTAGTTCTTTGTATGACTCTTGTGGCAAAGAAATAACTTTTAAATCTACCTCTACTTTTTTCTCTGAGGTACTGTGAAACAGTCCACATTTATGAATTGCTTTGAAGTTGGAAAAATTCTCTGTGCAGATAAGAATTTTTGTGCCTTATGAGGAAAGCTATAGTCACATAAGATTGTGAGTTTTTTTTTTAAATTTAGTATCATAGACATGAAGTTGTGGCGACGTAGTGATTAAGAACTATGGCTGCTAACCAAAAGGTAGGCAGTTTGAATCCACCAGACATTCCTTAGAAACCCTGTGGGGCAGTTCTCCTCTGTCCTGTAGGGTTGCTGTGAGTCAGAATCGACTCGACAGCAATGGATTTTATCACAGCCATGGGCACACGTTATCTTTTAATACTGGTTTCAGTTCTGAGTTTTTGCCAAAATTTGGCTTTGTATTAGATCATCCTTAATTTTATCTCGTATTGTTTCATAGTTTATTTAATACTATTTTTTCTAAACTTGTGAATTTATACAAAAAATATTTACAGGTATTAATATGGGTATTTTGCTTTTTTTCTAATGAGTGTCTTTGGAGGAGGAGGAGCTGGTCACTTAGTAAAACAATCCTAAGGTTCCAGGTTGACCTGCCAGATTTTTATCGTTCATTTTTAGATTGATGAAATTGAATTTTACAGATCAAATCTGTGCCTTGCCTTCTTCTCTAAGTGCACTATTAATTTCTAAAACTTTTGAGATTATCATTCTGTTGGCATTTGATAGGTTTTATTATGGTGTCCAGGTAAACATAAGCTGTTTATCATACCTGTTATTGGATGTGTTGGGTTAGGGTAGTAATTAACCTTAAGAATAGTATCAGTAGTGTCATTAAATTGTTTAAAATCCCAGTCCCCCTCTCCATTTGGTGCTTGATGTATATAATAATTGTTTTAATTTTATGGTTATTTGCAGTAAACAGAACTTTGAAAGGAATTGCAATATCATAGTGGCCATTAGTTGTCTGAGGTTTAGTCTGATTGTTTTGGAGTGATTTGGACTAGTTATATCATTCTAAAGTTCTTTGCTGCTTCAGTGTCCCAGAGTAAATATACTTTGTCATTCTGTTTAACTTCCAGCTTGTATGGGGAAAAATAAAGACATCTCTAGTCTGATATTGCTTTTGGGAGCATAGTTCCACATCTTTTGGTCTGAATGAAAGGCCTAGGGAAACATGAATTTTGTTACCTTTTTATTTTATTTTCCTTTACTTGTAAATCATCTTGATGATCTTCCCTTTACATCCGTGCGTCTCACTTTGTATAAACACCATCTATTCCCTTTCTGAGAGTGGTTATTTGTAGTTAGTTTTGCCATTTACAATCTTACAGGCCCTTTACAAATGGATCATTTTTTCACGTTAAATTTTAGTAGGTCAAGAGTCCATTTATTCAGTGTCCTCAAGAGAATCGATCTCAGAAGATTGTGGCTACATATTTTTTATGGCTTCCTATTGCTTTCTGTAGTCTTCTCAATTTAAACAGTAGCAGCAACGAAATATGGAGGATACCATAAGGCCTTGGCTTTGTGATTTTATTCTTGCTTCACACTTGTTTCTAAGGGTGTTGGTATAAATTTGTTGGATATGTGATATATATGCTTGTAGTAAATTTACCTGGTATCACCATGAGGAAAAATCTACCGTTTGAAGGCTTTGCACATAAACTGAGAGGCATGTGAGCTGTATTGAATTTAGTGGCAGTCTTAACTACTAGTGTGTCTTTAGATTTTCTTTATTTACACCAGTGCCTATTTAAAATTTAAAAAGACATTTCTGTTGTACATTCCCAGATGCTTAATAGCCTCATTTCCATTAGAGGACTTTTATGCCAAGTATTCATTTTGTTCTTTTTTAGACCCTAAGATAAACATGTTGCAGATGATCACTTTTCCCTCCTGCCAAAGTTACTTAATTTTTTTAAATTAACTTTTTATTATGGAGAACTTGAAACATATACAAAAGTAGTCAGACTAGAGTATAATGGACCCCCATATAACCTTCATCCAGTTTCAGCAGCTAGCAACCTATGACCATTCTTGTTTCATCTCTGCCCCCATCCATTTCACTCTCCCAGATTATATTACAGCAAATTTCAGACATCATTTCATCTGCATTTTTATACATGCAGATACTTCAGTGTGCATTTTCAAAAGATAACTCCTTTTAACTTAACCACAGTGTCAGTAACACACCTAAAATTTGTATAGCAGTTCATAACCAAGCCTTGTTCTAATTTACAAATGCCCTTCTCCTTCATTTATTTGAATCAGTATCTGAATAAACTGAGCACATTACGATTACTCGATAAGTCTTATATCTCTTCTAATCTTTAACTACCCCCTCAATTCCTCTTTTTTTTCCTTTGCAATTTATTTATTGAAGAAACTGAGGTGTTTGGTAGAGTTTCTTTCTCAGTCTGTATTTTGCTTTATTGCATTCCTATGGTATAGTTTAATATATTTCTTTTCCTCTGATTCCTGTAAATTTGGGACTTAGGTCAAGAGGCTTGATCAAATTCAGATTTGACTTTTTTTGTTTGTTTTTAATTGGGCAAAACTGCTTCATAGGTGGTAGCATGCTTTTCTACCAGGAGATACATAAGTTCTGTTTGTCTTTTTGTGACGTTAGCAGCCATTGGAATACATTTCTGAAGAGAAACCTAACCCTCATCTTCTGTTTGAATATGCAGTGGTGTAAAGGCAGGATAAGTGCTCAATTCTTTCTCTTTGTTTACTAGTCTCCCCAAACCCCCAAATAGTGAGATGCTTTCCTAGCATCCTTCAATAGTGATGATTTTTTTTCTTTCGTTTTCAGAATCATTGTGAACTCATACTTGTGTTTCAGTCCATGGCAGTACTTAAGTGTATTGTCATTATTATCCTTATAAAACTTCTTAGTTTTAAATAAACTTCAGTTTAAATTGCTTTGCCTTAGGAAACTTTAGTTTATAGGAAACTTTAGTTTATAAGAATTGCACAGACATATTTGGTGGTATAGTAATGCAAATTCATGCATTCAATTTAGCTATTGCTCATAGGTATTTTGAAAACTGAATACTTGTTGAAGCTATTGTTTTAAACATATGATATTCTTCTAGCTCACTCTGTCATCTGCCAGGGGATAGTCTTAGCATTAGAGTAACTGAAATACCTGTATTGGAATTATCAGTCTGTTTTAAGTTTTGAATTAAATTGAGACAATAGATCAAAGTGGAAGGCAGAACCTTTATCAAAATTAAATTACCAAAATAATTGAATTTAAAAATTAACCCATCATCGAAATATGCTAGACACTTGACCTTCTTGGTCTGCTTGCAGTGTTTCTCATTAAGGGCACCTTGGGCATTTTGGGCTGGATCCTGCTTTGCCTTGAAGACATTGAGCATCCTTGCATCTTACTGACTAAATGCTAGGAGGGCCCCTCCCTGTACTGTGGCGAGCAACAGCAACAACAACAAAACCCACTGTCTCCATTGCCAGCTGTCTCCTGAGGGATTGAGGGTGTGGTATCACTTCCGGTTTCGAAGCATTGGTCTAAATTCCACGTTGTAATGATAGCAAATCAAAATGCTGTAATAAAAACTAATTTGTATAGTATTGTTTTGAGTAATATGCAACAATTTGGAATAGTCAGATTTTTTATGTAAAATTGATAATGATAAAAATTGTGTGATTTTACTGTAGATATCGTTATTTACATGCAAAAGGTGGATACTTGTTTTTCTCCAGCAATTTACTTTTTACACTTTTTCTAAACTCTGAAATCTCATAGTAAATTTGAACTTTGTGCATGAGCTTGCACGTACATGTATACACATTCTCTTGCAAATATGTGTCTTTGTGTATTCCTTTGATCTTTTTGTTATGAATGAATTTTATTGATAGGAAAACTTGTGCTCTTAACAGGATTTTTCTGATAGCCCATTGCCTCCAACAGAATTTTTCTTTTTCTCTCTGACTTCTGTCTCATAATTATTAACCTCTTCCTGTTTCTGAGAGACCTTTTAAAAGCCCGTTTAGAAATTATTTCTGTCATCTTTTTTTCTCCCTGTTACCCAGTATCCCGCTTTCCATTTACCTCTAGTTTATTGAGCCAGATATAGCCACTTCACTTTTCTGCCTTGTACTTCTTTTATCTTTTTGTTATCTGGCTTTCCTTTTTCTGTTTTATTTCACAAAAGGTTATTTTGGTAATCTTAGCTGTCATTGTTTTCTTCATATGACTTTTTCCTAATTACTTTTTTGCTGTAAGTGCCACCTTTTGTCTACTTGCAACTTTTCTGATGTTCCTGAAATGTTTCTTCTTTTTCCAAATTAGTCTTCTTTATTTAGTGTTTTCTCATGTATCTGATTTCTATACTTTTTTCACCCCTTTATCTTTTACCCCTCTTCATCTCTTCTGGGCACCCATGTGACATTGTCTCACGTTTTGATTATGTAATTCCCTCAGAAATCTCAGTTCATTAGGATTTTCTGCATTTGGGTCCTGACTTTATATTTATCTCCCATTATGTGTAAAAGCCTTATGCTGATGGTGCAAATAGTTAAGTGCTTTACTACTAGCTGAATGGTTGGCTCTTCGAACCTCCCAGAGGTGCCTTGGAAGATAGGCCTGGCTTTCTGCTTCCAAAAGGTCACAGCCTTGAAAACATTATGGAGCAGTTTTACTCTGCACATGTGGGGTTGCCATCAGTCAGAATGGACTCAATAGCAACTAACAACAAAAACATGATCTAGCAAAAGTGATCTATTTTCCACCCTCTAGGCATAAGTTGGATTTTCTAGGCACTACATCTTTGTGTACCTTCTCTCATTGTCTAGTTTGGCTTTCTTCCTCCAAACACTAGTGATCCTTTAAGGCCCATTTCAAATCCTTCATCTTCTTGTGAAGCCTTATGCATTATTTATTCACTGGTACTGAGTACCTCTTGTCATGTGCCCTTTTTTCCCGACTGAAGTGGGTGCCAAGACTGGGTACAGGTCTTATATTTCTTTGTATTTTCAGCTCTTAGTAAAATGGCCTTGCACTAAATATTAGAATAATTTTAATAGCTTTTTAGTTGAAGGTAATTTTGAGACTGGCCAGATTCTGAAAGTGTGGAACATTCTTTAGCAACCCTGCTTTGACCATACATCCTGATTTGCACCTGTTGTCTTGGCATAATTATTAATAGCACTTCCTTTTATTTTTGGAAATGCCTCAGTTTGTATGATAAATTATAGGATCATCTTACCCTGATTCTGTTCTGCGGATGGTGCTCTAGTTGGGCATGGTGAATCAAGAGGTGCTTATAACGAAGGTGCTTTGTTATACAAAGCAGAGAGATTCTGATTCACTAGGCCAAGGGTGGCCTGAGAATGTGCATTTTAAAAAGCCTATCTTAGGACTTTGGTATTAAAACCAGTTTCCATTGAGTCTTTTCTGACTCACGGCAACCCCATGTGTGTCAGAGTAGAACTGTGCTCCATTAGGTTTTCAGTGGTGATTTTTTGGAAGTAGATCGCCAGGCCTTTCTTCTTTGGCTTCTCTGGGTGGACTTGAACATCCAACCTTTTGGTTTGCAGCAGAGCGTGTTAACTGTTTGCACCACTTAACGGCCCACTAATCATTCCTTGAAAAATAGTACTCTGAGGCGTGCAGTCTTAGTTATGATGGGAAAGGGGCAGAGGAAGGATAATAAAGTACCATTTTCCTCTATGAGGTTCAAGAGGAACAGTTAAGATCATACTTCTTACTTGATTTTAATGGCTAGCACATTTCTTAATTTAAAATTCCCCCTATACTTGGCTGTGTCATAATGCAGAACTATTCTGATAAAAATGTGTGTGGGAGGAGTCTGTGCCGGAAAATTAAGGACCTTTTTTGTGTGTGGTGCTAATGACTTAATGAAGTCAGGAAATTTTAGTGTGAACAGTGGAAAGTAGAAGTAAATTAGAACTTAATAAGGTACAACTTTGGAGGAAGGTGGAGTGAGCCAAAATACCAGAGATATCCCTTAATTTCACAAACATGTCCTTCTATTCAAAAAGCAAGAAAATGTAAAAAATCTTCAATTTATCTTTCAAATAATCAACAGGATGATTCATTTGAAAACATGAATGAACTGGATTATTTGTAAATTAGCGTTTTCCAGTATATTCTTTATACTTTATAGATTTATGAATAGTGATGTTTTAAACTTTTAGTGGTAGATATTGCCCGTGTTATCTTTTATTCTAGAGCATACTCAGATCTGTAATAAAAATATCAAGATTCAAGATGACTGAATGAAGGATATGAATTTACACAAGATCTTAAGTGTTGGAGGTGCTGGGCTCCCTGAACTGCTTTGAGAACTTTTGAAAACTATGAACCAGCTCTTTAGAAAAATACTTATATGCTTAATACTTTAGGAGGTTTGCAGACACCTAGATTAGGAATTTTTGATTTAGGGAACCACAGAGTTCCTTCTAAGCTCTAGAGTTTTATAAATGTGACGTATTGTGTTTAATATGAATTAGTGTGAAGAAATGTAACAAGGTAAAATATTTTACCTACTGAGGAAAGAAGTGGGAGAGAAATACCTGCGCAGCCTCCAGAAAGTTGAAAGCTTGCATGTTCAAAGTAGAATTTAAAGAGCTTCTTAAATAGCTTGGGGGAAAAATAAAATTGTGTTTTGCTTTAAGTCTTGGAAGTTTTTTTTTTTCTTCTTTTCTTTTCCACTGAATGTGTAGAGTAGGGGAACAAGAAGTGGAGATACAAAGAAAAAAAAAGATTTGGAGAAGGGATGGGTTGGTAGAGCACCAGATAAGTAGGTTTGTCCAAGCACAATGGAAGGAGCAGTTAAGAAAAGTGGACAAAAATTAAAGGAGATTAAAAGCCTGAAGTGGCGTAATGTCGCCTTTCAAAGCAGAAGGTTAGGATTCTACATGTAAGGGCAACAGGGAATCTCTGCAGGGTATTGAAAAGAGGGGTTGGAATTTAGAAGCAACAGATAAACCTATAACTTGACTTGTGATGGTTAAAGAGACTTGGTTAACTGACAAATGGATGATTGTGGTGGGGAGGAAATGATCTGGATGCAATTCACCTTTCACATTTGCTAACATGCTGCTTTCAGTATGAATGAGGGCATTAACAATTTTAATTTTTTAATCCCTCTAGAAGACAAAGAATGCTATCTTCACTATTAAATATTTTGTGAATAAAAAACGTGATGTTTGCCTAATGTAAGTTTATAAGGAAGTTGTACTTTTCCAGCTGTTGTTGCATCTGGAGATCGAAGGGCTTAAATATAAGAATCCGGCAGTCTAGTATCATAGAAAACTAGCTGGCATTAGCTGGATGTACATGTGGCCTGCCATACCTAGCACTGCTGGCAAATGAAATTCTAGGGATTAGGTTGACTTTGTGGATCATCTACCAACCATGTCTTGGAATGGATTCTTGTTTTAATGAAACTGCTTATCAGTTGTTGGCTGCATGACGAAAGCACTAGCACATCGATAACAACATAGTGCATTTTGTAATCTATTTTTTTAGTGAAAACTATATTATGTGTTTATTTTATATTACTCATTGCTGTTAGACATCCTAAAAGATTGTATGAAAATGTATGGAAGGGTGATGGGAAATACAGATACATATTAATTCATAAAACCTTTGTCACTCTTTTTTTTTTAAAGACATAGAAATGGTTACAATTAAGGAGAATCTTCCAGATTCATAGATTTAGATGCCATGATTTAGAACAGTGGTGTCCCGTAGAGATATAATACAGGCTACATATGTAATTTTTAATTTTCTTTTAGCCACATTAAAAACTAAAAGAAATAAGTAAAGTTAATTTTTAATAATATATTTTCTTTAACTGAGATGTCCAAAACTACCATTTCAACATGTAAACAGTATAAAAAATTATTACTGAGATATTTTATATCCCTTTTTTTAATATGGCATATTTGAAACAAGTTGTATATTTTACATTTACAGCCTTTCTCAGTTCAGATTAGCCACTTTTTAAGTGCTTAATAGCCCGCAGGTGGCTAGTGCCTACTGTATTGTAGAATATAGGTTTACAGTATTTGCCCTCTGTCCTTCCATCTATTGTGGATTACCTTGTCTTTTCCTCCACTTGACCTCTTTTTAATGTACATAGATTTCAGGAGTTGAGACCCACCCTAGTTTGGAAAATGAAGATTAACAGCCCTTCTTTGTTAGAGGTAATAAGATGTGAAAGGTCCAAAAGAAACCCAATTCAAAAATGGTAGTCTGCTTTCCAGAGGATTTAGTTTTGAAACGCGTTTCTCTCTGCCCATGAGTCTTCATTGTTAGGATCATACATAGTATACAAAGTATACATAAATTATGTATACTTTTTGTTTGTTTTGAGGGAATTTCTCCATTCCTTTTGAAAATAGAGAGCGTATCTTGAACATCACTTTGCGACAGGAAGTATATTTGGCTTAATTAGAATTCCTGGATGGAGGAGTTTATTTAAATAGTAAAGAGCTTACATGGACTTAAATATATTTTCATTGGTTTTCTAAATTAAAACATTATTTATTATGGTTTGATTTTTTATATTAATGCCTTCTAAGCAAACGTGAGCTAATTTATGTGTACCTGTTATTTTGTTATAAATATTCTTACCAGTAGCAATACCTGTGTTTCAGATAACCTCTAATGAGCAGATGTGATATTCTTACTCTGGACATTTCTAGAAGTACATTGTAAATGACTTTAAGTCAAATTGGTATCTTTTTAAGAACTAACTTCTAGGAAGGATTATATTATCTAAGAGAAAATTGACTTAATCTAATTACACTTGGACTTTATTCTAATTACAATTGGACTTTATCTGATGTGAATTTTAAATAATATGTTTTGTTTCCCGTTTTTTAGATTGTGATTTTATTCACTACCCTTATGTAATAAGTTAGTTTGCTGTTTTTGAACTCTAAATTTGAATGTTATATAATTTCAGAAAACAAAATTTGTTTACACCTAGTACTTAATAGAACCAGACTTTATTTTCTCAGACTTATAGTCTTGCACAGTTTTATTGCCATTTACTTTTTTCTTATGTGGTGAATTATGACAACTGTCACTTAATTGCAGCTGTGCATACCCAGTTGAATATAACTAATTTCAAAGGCATTTCTTGTTACATGTTAAACAGCAGCTGTTTATTGAGTATGCTAGGTACTGTGCTAGATAATTTACATGTGGTTATTTCTCGGTTCTCCTAAGGGGATCTTATTATCTTATTACAAATGAGAGAATAATCGCTCTTTGAGAGTCTATATAACTAGTCTAAAGTCTCCCCCCACCTCAAAAAAAAACCCAAATCCGTTGCTGTCACGTCGATTCCGAATCCTAGCAACCCTATAGGACAGAGTAGAACTGCCCAATAGAGTTTCCAAGGAGCATCTGGTAGATTCGAACTGCCAACCTTTTGGTTAGCAGCCATAGCTCTTAACCACTGTGCCACCAGGGTTTCCTCTAAAGACATACTGCATACTAACAAGTGATGGGCACAAGGTTCAAACTCAGGTCTGACTCCAAAATCATGCTCTTTCCATTACAACACACTGCCTTATAAGTTCTGATGGCATCACGTAGAAATAATGTGGAGGTGTATATATGGGAATGTGTGTGCGGTTTGGAGGTAGAGAGGAAAAGAAAGCCAAATACTGTGAAATTAATCTGTTTAGCACAATATTTTGGTTTCCTCTTCACTTTCCTTTGTATTGTATTATATAGAATTTACAGGTGATTGATTTAAAACAACTTTCAAAAATTTATAGTCATCATTTTTAAAGTTTAGACTTTATCTGTTGAAACCAGTGGTAGTATGTAGTAGTTTATATACAAAAAATTAACCACATAAATAATTAGCTGTAGCTTATGAAGCAATAAAATTGTGTTAACTTGAAGTAACTTTTGACTCGGAGTTTAATATCAGAAGTACTTGTGTTTGTGTTGTGTGCACATGCTTAGCGTTAGTTTCTTTTAAAGAGGCCAAGGCATTATAGTCTGTTTTACTGCCCCCAAAATCAGTCGTCTTATATAGTAAGTGACAACCAGAGCCTTTTACTTCTTGGTCTTTTGCCAAATATAGTTTTTAAAGCTAGTATTTGTAAAATCTTAAGGTAGGTTATTTAGTCTTACAAAGAAGATATTTTGGAAGGAGTTTAAATAAAACCCGAGAGTTTATATTTGCATATAGTTACATACTGGCAACCTGTATGCCAGACTCAGAACTTGTGTGTATGTGTGTTTGACTTTGAGTGACTGTGTTAGGATTCTTTTGGTTGTAGTGGCAGTAAACTCAAACCAAACTGGCTTAAACAAAATGTAAATTTGTTGTCTCACATAACTGAAAAGTTCAGGGTAATTTGGCCTTAGGCATGTTATCAACATCTGACTTACCTCTCCATCTGCTAGCTCTGCTTCCTCTTGGCTTAAACCTTTATCAGATGGGATTTTTCCCTGTGGTCCTGATATACTTGCTAGCAGCTACATCCTTTAGGTTGAGATGCAGTGTGAAGTAGTGTAAGAGTCCAGACTTCAGCATTTCCATGAGAGGTATAATTGCATCTCATTAACTCTAATTGGTATGTTCTTTATTGAACCAATCACAGTGGGTAGGAGTGAAATGTTAACATACATATGCTTCATGCCTAGGCCATATGCTCTGTCCCTGAGACTTAGGTGGCATTAACTCCACTGGAATCATGTAGGCTATGGGAAGGTGTGCAAATGTGATTAGGGTTACCACAGTCAAGTGAATGGAGCTTAGTAGCACAATCAGTATATATCTCTTTCAGGGTGACATCCTCTGTTTCACCAGTCCTCACACCTCCCTATTTTTACTGGATCACTTAACTAATTTACATTACCTGCTTGGCACCTAGAGACATTTGTGTGTGTGTTTCCCCTGGTTTATAGCTTCCTGTTATCGGAACTATTAAAAATTGTTATGATTATTTAAATACATATTTTTCTCTACTCTGTTTAAAAGATACTTTTATAGCTTTATTTTTTGGGGCATCTGTATCTTAAATATTTTTATGAACATGAAATTGCTAAATCTGGCAGTTCTTTTCATCATATGGCAACCCACCACCTTTTGTATTTTGCAAATAATATATTTTAGTTAGAAACCTTTAGGGCTCTCCAGTACTTTAGAGAAGACTACTAATTGAAAGAATGATCTTTGAGGTAAGATACCATTAAAATTACTTCAACATTTTAAAAACCATGCAGAATGTAGAATATCTAGTAATCTAATGAAAAAAGAAGACAGAAGAATTGATGCATTTGAATTGTGATGCTGGCAAAGAATAATGAATATACCACACGCTGCCAGAAAAACAAACAAATTAATCTTAGAGGAAATAACAACTGGGATGTTTCTTATAAGCGAGAATGCTGTGATTTCATCTTACTCATTTTGTACAAGTCGCCAGGAAAGACCAGTTGCTAGAAAAGGACATCATGTTGGTAGAGCGTCAGTGAAAGTGAGGAAAACCTTCAGTGGGACAGATTGACACAATAACCTCAATAATGGGTTAAACCTATCAAAGATTATGGATATGGTGCAGAACCAGCAACAGTTTTCATTCTGTTATACATAAGATTGCCATGACTTGGAGCTAACTTGACAATAGCTAACAACAACAAAAGTAATCTAATCTCCTTTCTAGCAGGATACTGAATTGAAAATGTTGTAAAACATACAGTTAATCTAATTTAGTTCCACTGATCTCTAAGCAGGTAATATTTTGAGGCAGATAATCTCAGGTTTCGTTCATCCCCCAGTCCTTCAAAGTTGTTCCAACTCCCTTAACCCAGATTTGGCAAGAGGGTTATAATATTGTGTTTTCCAGCAGTTTGTAGAGACCTCATCAGTGATTTCATAACTGTGGAATTATGGTAATTTGGATAAGCCAGAATTTATATACCTTTCACTTCCTTTGAATAAGATTATATAAAAAAAAAAATGACTCTTTAGGTTCAGAGTTCTTGAGTCTAATTGGAATAGCTTGCTTCCTTATTCTCTCATCTGGAGAGCAGACAGTATGGCATGGGGGAAACATGGCCAGCTTGATGCCCACACAACTGCTTATTCACCCTCAGCTGTTGTTCCCCATTGGCAATAAAACCTCTTCAGTACTTCTGCAGTTTTATAGAGAGTAGACTAGGCTAGGGTGAGAAAGAGGAGATGGAACTAAGTAAACCTGAATTAAGTAAAATTGATCATTTCTTTTTTTCCCCCATATTCTTTCCTTACACTTGAAAATAACTGGACAGATAGCTCTAGAACATTGTTCTCTAATGAGCTGAAAACTGGAACTTGAATTAATTAGTTCATTGGACCTTTCATTGGATCAGTTTTGGCCTCTAGCTTTACATGTCCTGGAGGAGCACTGCAGACTGGTGTGTCAACTTACCCTTTTTTTTTTCTTCCCTACCACTCACGGGGCAAGAAGACAGTGAATGGAGGCCAGTATAGCAAAAAGTGCTGCTGTGGGTCTTAACACCAGCACTGTCCAATAGAATGTTCTGTGATAATAGAAATGTTTGATATCTACCACTTGTGGGAATTGAATGCTTAAAGTGTAGCTAGAGCAACTGAGGAACTGAATTTGTAATTTTGTTTAATTATTTTAAATTTAAATAGCCGCTTATGGCTAGTTTTTTTTTTTTAAATTTAAATAGCCACTTGTGGCTAGTGGCTGCTGTATTGGATAGAGTCTTGAACTCTTAGCAAAGTTTTGCAGGAATGGAAAAGTCACCTACAGAAAGTAAAAACCAAACACATACAATATTTTGTATTCTCAATCTTCTATTCAGTATGGCTTTTTTAAATAGGACTTGACAGGTGTTGAGATTTAATCAGTTTAAACTTTGACCTTGGTAATAAAATTAGCAGTTGTGACATTATGAAGTCTCTGAAGTATCGATAGGACAAATGTGATGGGTATGCCAGTCAGGCAGTTATTTTGCATAAGGGTTTTTTTTTTTTCTTCTACATAAGGTTTGGCCGAAAGTTTCGTAAATAATTTTGCTAGTATTTTTACTGAATGATTACTATGTGACCGGCATTATCAAGTCTCACAACAGCCTTAAGATATTATCCTCACTTTAAAATTAGAAAACTGAGGTACAGAGAGATAAGTATTTGCCTAGGATCACACAGATGGTAAAAGGTGGAATCAAGGTTTGAGCTCAGGTGGTTTCGCTCCTGAGTCCATATTCTTAACTGCTACACTGTACTAGTGTCATAACTTATTTTAGACTGAGATGACTGTATTTTCCTGGTGTCTGTTGAAGATTGTGGGGCAGAAGTGGAGCCACTTTTATACATTTGATTTTTTTTCCTTAGAATATATTATAATGTGTTCCTGAATTCTCTGCATCCTGGACATTCATTTAATTCTCTGGTTGTTACCCATGAAAGCTCTGGTCGTTTGATCAGATGAACATTTTCAAATGATAGATTTGAGATACAGATTATTTCAGAATCATCAAATTCAGAATTATGGTTTGTTAAATGCAAACCATATATAGGAATAGGTTTTACTCCAGAAATGTCCCTGAGTAAGTTTTTTTTTTAAATTGTACTTTAGGTGAAGGTTTACAGAACAAATAGTTTCTCATTGAACAGTCAATACCCATATTGTTTTATGAAGCTGGTTAACAACCTCATGACATGTCAACACTCCCTTCTCCACCTTGGAGGACCTTTTTTTTTTTGGTGAAAATATACATAGCCAAAGATACACCATTTCAAAAGTTTCTACGTGTACAGTTCAGTGACACTGATTACGTTCTTCCAGTTGCGCCGCTGTTTTCACTATCCTTTTCCAAATTATTCCATCACCATTGTCTTCAACTCACCGTCCCCTAGGCTTCCCATCAAAACTTTTGAGTTGCTGTTGTCAATTTGGTCTCACATAATTTTTTTCCTTTAGATGAAGGTTTACAAAACAAAATAGTTTCTCATTAAACAGTTAGTACACATATTGCCCTATGACAATGGTTAACAACCCCATGACATGTCAACACTGTCCTTTCTTAGCTTGGGTTCCCTATCACCAGCTTTCCTGTCCCCTTCTGCCTTCTAGTCCTTGTCCCTGGACTGCTGTGCCTTATTAGTCCCATTTTGTTTTGTGGGACTGTCAAATTGCTAGCTGAATGGTGAACCTCGGGGATGACTTCACCACTGAGCTAAAAGGGTGTCTAGGGGCCATACTTTCTGGATTTCTCCAGTCTCTGTCAGGCCAGTAAATCTGGTCTTCCTTTTGTGTGTTAGAATTTTGTTCTACATCCTTCTGCAGCTGTGTCCAGGACCCTCTGTTGTGATCCCGGTCAGAGCAGTCAGTGGTGGTAGCCGGGCACCATCTAGCTGTACTGGACTCAGTCTGGTGGAGGCCTTGGTAGCTGTGGTTCATTAGTCCTTGGATCGATCTTTTCCTTGTATCCTGTTCTCTTCGTTCTCCCTTGCTGCCGAAGGGATGAGACCAGTGGAGTATCTTAGACGGCTGCTCACAGCCTTTTAAGACCCCAGACGCTACTCACCAAGGTAGAATGTAGAACACTGTCTTTATAAACTGTGTTATGCCAATTGAGCTAGATGTTGCCCGAGACCACGGTCCCCACAGCCCTCTGCCCAGCACTTCAGTCCCTCAGGGAGTTTGGATGTGTCTTTGGAGCTTCCATGACCTTTCATTGTACAGGTTGTGCTGGCTTCCTCAGTATTGTGTACTGTCTTACCCTTCACCAAAGTTGCCACTTATCTATTGTCTATTTAGTATTTCCCCCCCACCCCTCCCATCCCTCATAACCAACAAAGATTGTTACTTTTTGTGTGTAAACTTTTTCATGAGTTTTTACAGTAGTGGTCTCATGCAATATTTGTCCTTTTGTGATTGACTTATTTCACTCAGCATAATGTCCTCCAGTTTGATCCATGTTATGAGATGCTTCACAGATTCATCGCTGTTCTTTATCATTGCATAATACTCCACTGTGTGTATGTACCATAGTTTATCCATTCATCTGTTGATGAGCATCTACGTTGTTTCCATCTTTTTGCTATTGTGAACAATGCTGCAGTGAACATGGGTGTGCATATGTCTATTTGTGTGACAGCTTTTATTTCTCTAGGATGTATTTCTAGGAGTGGGATTGCTGGATACTATGGTATTTCTATTTCTAGCTTTCTAAGGAAGCGCCATATCATTTTGCAAAATGGTTGTATCATTATGCATTCCCACCAGCAGTGCATAAGAGTTCCAGACTTCCCGCAGCCTCTCCAATGTTTGTTGTTTCCACTGTTTTTGATTTGTGCCAGTAATGCTGGGGTGAGATGCTATCTCAATGTGGTTTTAACTTGCAATTCTCTAATGGCTAGTGATCGCAAGCATTTCCTCCTGTGTCTTGGCCACGTGAATGTCTTCTTTGGTGAAGTGTCTTTTTATTTCCTTTGCCTAATTTTTAATTGGATTATTTGTCTTTTTGTTGTAGAGGTGTTGGATTTTCTTGTAGATTCTAGAAATTAGACCTTTGTCTAACTTGTAATGTCTAAAAATTTTTTCCTACTGTGTAGGTTCTCTTTTTACTCTTTTGGTGAAGTCTTTTGAAGAGCATAGGTGTTTGATTTTTAGAAGATCTCAGTTACCTAGCTTATCTTCTGGAGTTTGTGTGTTGTTAGTTATGATTTGTATCCTGTTAATGCCGTGTATTAGGGCTTGTCGCATTGATCCTTTTTTTTCTTCTATGAACTTTATAGTTTTTGGCTTTATATGTAGGGCTTTGATCCATTTTGAATTAGTTTTTGTGTATGGTGTGAGGTATGGGTCCTGTTTCATTTTTTTTGCAGATGGACATCCAGTTTTGTTAGAAAGACTGTTCCCCATTTGATGGTCTTTGGGCCCTTGTCGAAGATCAGGCGACCATAGGTGGATAGATTTACATATGGGTTCTCAATTCAGTTCCATTGGTCAATGTGTCTGTCGTTGTACCAGTACCAGGCTGTTTTGACTACCGTAGCTGTATAGTAGATTCTGAGGTCAGGTAGTGCGAAACCTCCTACTTTCTTCTTCTTCTTCAGTACTGCTTTACTTATCCAGGGCTTCTTCCCTTTCTATATAAAGTTAATGATTAGTTTTTCCATCTCTTTAAAGAATGTTGTTGGTATTTGGATCGGGATTGCATTGTGTTTGTAAATTGCTTTGGGTAGAATTGTTATTTTCACTATGTTGAGTCTACCTATCCATGAGCATGGTCTGTTTTTCCATTTATGTAGATCCTTTTGGGTTTCTTGTAGTAGTGTTTTGTAGTTTTCTTTGTGTAGGTGTTTTACATCTGTGGTTAGATTTATTCCTAAGTATTTTATTTTTTTAGGGGCTTTTATAAATGGTATTGTTTGCCTGATTTCCTTTTCATCATTCTCTTTAATGGTGTATAGGAATCCAACTGATTTTTGTGTGTTTATCTTGTATCCTGCTGCTCTGCTGAATCTTTCTATTAGTTCCAGTAGTTTTCTCGTGGAGTCTTTAGGGTTTTCTATGGATAGTATAATATCATCCCCAAACAGGGGCAGTTTAACTTCTTCATTATCCATTTGGATGTCCTTTATTTCTTTCTCTTGCGTTATTGCTCTAGCTAGAACTTCCAGCACACTGTTAAATAGGAGTGGTGATAAAGGGCATCCTGGTCTTGTTCCTGTTCTCAAGGGGAGTGTTTTCAGCCTCTGTCCATTAAAAATGATGTTGGCTGTTGGTTTTGCATAGATGCCCTTTATTATGTTGAGAAATTTCCCTTCTATACCTATTTTATTGAGAATTTTTATCAGGGATAGGTGTTGGACTTTGTTGAATGCCTTTTCTGTGTCAATTGAGATGATCATGTAGTTCTTTTATTTATGTGGTTTATTACGTTGATTGATTTTCTAATGTTGGACCATTTTTGCATACCTGGTATGAAGCCTACTTGGTCGTGGTGTATTTTTTTTTTTTTTTGACATGATGCTGAATTCTATTGGCTAGAATTTTGTTCAGAATTTTTGCATCTATATTCATGAGAGATATTGGTTTGTAATTTTCTTTTTTTGTGGCATCTTTGCCTAGTTTTGGTATCAGGTTTATGCTGGTTTCCTAGAATGAATTCGGAAGTGTCACTTCCTTTTCTGTGTTCTGAAATACTTTGAGTAGTACTGGTACAAGCTCTTCTCTGAATGTTTAGTAGAATTCTCCAGTGAAGCCATCTGGGCCAGGGATTTTTTTTGTTGGGAGTTTTTTTTTTTTAATTACTTTGTCACTCTCTTCTCTTGTTACGGGTCTGTTCAGATTTTCAACATCACTTTGTGATAGTTTGGGTCAGTAGTGTGTTTCTAGAAATTTATCCATTTTTTCTATGTTTTCAAATTTGTTGGAGTATAGATTTTCATAATACTCTGTTATGATCCTTTTTATTTCAGTTGGGTCTGTTGTAATGTCCCCCATTTCATTTCTTAGTTGGGTTATTTGTGTCCTCTCCTGTTTTTCTCTTGTCAGTCTGGCCAGTGGTTTGTCGATTTTGTGGATTCTTTCAAAGCACCAACTTTTGGTTTTGTTGATTTTTTCTATGGTTTTTCTGTTCTCCGTTTCATTTATTTCTGCTCTGTTCTTTATTATTTCCTTTCTTCGGGTGGCTGTGGGCTTTGTTTTGCTGTTCTCTGTTTGTTTGAATTGTGTAGTTAATGTTTTGATTTTGTCCTTTTTTTGATGTGTGCATCTATTGCTATAAATTGTCCTCTGAGGACTGCCTTTACTGTGTCCCAGAGGTTTTGGTGTGATGTGTTTTCATTCTCATTTGATTCTAGGAATTTTTTGATTCCATTTCTGATTTCTTCTATTACCCAATGGTTTGTAAGCAGAGTATTATTCAGTTTCCATGTAATTGACTTTTTTTCCTTGCTTTTCCTGTTGTTAATTTGTACCTTGATGGTGTTGTGGTCAGAGAAGATACTTTGTCTTATCTCAACCTTCTGGATCTTTTTGAGGATTTCTCTGTGGCCTAAGATGTGGTCTATTCTGGAGAACGTTCCCACGTGCATTGGAAAAGAATGTGTACTTTGCAGCTATAGGGGGGAGTGTTCTATATATGTCTGTGAGGTCAGGTTGGCTGATTGTGCACTTTAGGTCTTCTGTATCTTTGTTGAGTTTGTTTTTAGGTGTTCTGTCCTTTATTGAGAGTGGTGTGTTGAAGTCTCCCAGTATTTTTGTGGAACTGTCAGTTTCTCTTTTCAATGCTGTTAGAGTTTGTTTTATGTATTTTGGATCCTTGTCATTGGGTGCGTAGATGTTCATTATGGTTGTGTCTTCATGATGGATCGTCTAATCCTTAATCATTATTTAGGTCCTTCTTTGTCTTTTATGGTGGATTTTGTTTTAAGGTATTTTATCTGAGATTAGTATTGCCACTCCTGCTCTTTCTTGGTAGTTGTTTGCTTGATATATTTTTTTTTAACCTTTGATTTTTAATAAATTCACATCTTTGTTTCTAAGGTGTGTTTCCTGTAGACAGCATATTGATGTATCCTGTTTTTTAATCCGTTCTGTCACTCTCCGTCTCTTTATCGGTGCATT
>NW_004443973.1:3282018-3314909 GCF_000243295.1 Trichechus manatus latirostris | reverse complement strand
TCTTACTCTCCTGTGCTGAATTCCTTTTGTTTGTGGATTTTTTTTCATTTCTTTTGTTTTTGTAAGTTTAGTTTTTACTGAGATTTTATGTTTTTTCTCTATTTTGATGAGTAGGTTTGTTAACTTTCTTTGTGGTTATCATGAAATTTACTCTTATCTAAGTTTGAAGCAGTCTATTATTAGTTGGTATCGCCTTGCCTTCCTCTCCATTAGAAGGTTTTGTACCTACACTGTTTGTTCCCTCTTTTATTATTCTGATGTTATTGTTAACATTTACATATTAACTGCTCTGATTCTCTGTTGTATTTCTTTTGGTTTTGGATAGTCCTTGAGAGTTCATTTCCTAGATTGGTATCTGGCTGTTACGATCCTGCGTCCTAGATTCAGCCTGTGAGCTGATGATGTTTGTTGTCAGATCGAAGGACTCCCTTTAATAATTCTTACATTTTGTTTGTCTGGAAATGACCTGATTTCACCATCATATTTGAACAAGAGTTTTACAGGATATATTATTCTTGGCTGGTAGTTTTTTCTTTCAAGGTTTTATATACATCATCCCATTGCCTTCTTGCCTGCATGGATTCTGCTGAATAATCTGAGCTTAGTCTTATTGTTTCTCCTCTGTACATGACTTTTTGTTTTTCTCAAGCTGCTCTGAGGATTCTTTTTTTGTCTTTGGTTTTGGCAAATGTGATTATGATATGTCTTGGGGATATTCTTTTGGGGTCTATCCTATATTGTGTTCATTGAGCTTCTTGGATGGCCAGGTTTTCATCTTTCATGATATTGGGTAAGTTTTCTATTAGCAGTTCTTCAGTGATCCTCTCTGTGTTTTCTGTTTTCTCCCCCTGTTCTGGAATGCCGATCACTTGCAAATTTTTGCTTTTGATTGTATCCCACATAATTCTCAGGGTCTCTTCATTTTTCTTCGTTCTTTTTTCTGATTTTTCCTGAGTTGTATCCAAAATGTTTGTCTTCAATTTTCTTGATCCTGTCTTCCACCGTTTCAAACCTGCTCCTCAGCCCTTCTATGACACTGTCCATTTCTGAAATCTTGGTATTTATGTTTTGTATTTCTAATTGTTGTTTTTGTATGAATTTACTCTAGTTGTGAATTTATTTTCGCATTTTGTTCCGGCATTATTTTTGTGAATTCTTTCATGTTTTTGTTTGTATTTTCCATGAATTTTTCTGCCTTTTCCATGAATTTGTCTATTTTTTTCCTCATTTTTGTCTACTTTTTGCTTCAACTCTTGGATAGCGCTGAACATTAGAGATTTGAGTACCCTATCAGATAGTTCTAGTGCCTTCTACTAGAAAGTCATCTGGTGTTTTACTTCGGACGCTTACTAGAACAATCCTGTCCTGTTTTTGTAAATGTTTTGATTCTGTCCGCTGTCTTCGGGGCATTCGGTGTCTGCTGTCTTCGGGGCATTTGGTAGTTACTTTTTTCATTTATTGATGGTAGATTTGTTTGTTTCGTTGTGATTTTTTGTTTTATTTGGCTATGTCTGAGCAGGCGGGCTGTGTGTTCTTTATTGTTTGCTCGTCTTTGGGTATGATACTTTTTGCCTCCTTCTCAAATTGGCAGGGTCATTCGCTCAGATATGGTACAGCAGGGCAGGTAAAGCTGAAGAAGAGTTGCTTGGATGGGATGTTTGTGGCTCTTACAGTGACCACCAGGGCGAGCTGGTAATCATGTAGGACAGGTTCCAGTAGGCTGTGCCTGGGCTTCTTGGTGGTGTGATGTTCAGCGCACAGTACAGGTAAGCAGGATGGAGGGGTGAGACTGTGATGTGTGGAGCTAAGATGTGTATGGGAGAGAGGAGAGAGAGGAACACAAGCCAAAAACATACAAACAAAAAAGAGTGCCAGGGGAGCTTGCTGCTGGAGTGGAGAGAAGAGAGACTATGAAATGGACAAAAACAAAAAGAAGAGGAGGAAAGAAAAAAAAAAAGAAAACTAAAAAATGAATAAATAAAAATTAGAAAAAAGAAAAGCCAAGCTCCCAGGGATCCCACCGGTGCAGCTGCGTGGGCTGGGAAAGTTGCTCCCAGGCCATGAAGTAACAGCCTTGCTAGAAAGGGTAGCAGTGTCACTCAAATGCCAAGTATTCGGGGGATGGGAAGAGAAGTAAAGTATAGAGAGATGAGAAACTGAGTAATGAAGAAAGACAAAAAGGGAACAAGAGGGGAAACAAAACAAAACAAAACAAACAAACAAAAAAAAAGATCAAGAAAAACCCCCCCAAAAAATTGGAAAAAAATAAAAGAAAAAAGAAATGCTCTCAGGGATCCCTCTGCGCATCTGCGCAATCTGAAGGAGTAGGTCCAAAGCCGCACAGTGGAGCCCAGGTAGAACGACCTCCCAATTTGAGAAAAGAAAAAGAAAACAAACAAACAATTGAAAACAAAAGCTCTAGGATCCCACCAGCGTGGCTGCATGGGCTGGGAAGCAGTTTCACATTCTAGTGGCGTTTCACAGCCTTTCAGAAAGAAGCAAAGATGGCGTACAGAGCCAGGTATTTGAGAGAAAGGAGGGGGAGGTGGTGAGAGTTAAGGAAGAAATATTAAGAAGCAGAAAAAAGCAACATCAGCAGCCACCAAATGGCAGTAAGGTAGCCAGCGAGTGTGGTCGGGTGGAATCTAAGGGACACCAGGTAAAGCTGGTGCTTCCTGGCTAAGAGACTGTGGATGCAGGAAGCAGAGCAGGCTGAGTGCGGGTAAAGAAAGATGAGGGGTGGGAAATCATATATCACTGGTTACTGGTTGTTTTTTCTTCTTCTGGAAGCTCCGTGAAGCTGCTTTCTCGTACCCCCTGTACAGCATAATGTTCTCCAGATTCATCCATGGTATCAGATGTTTTGTAGGCACCTCATTATTCTTTACCAGTGTGTAGTATACCGTTGTATGTATGTACCACAATTTATTTATCCATTCATATGTTGATGGATACTTAGGTTGTTTCTGTGTTTTTTTATTTTGAAAAACGCTGCAGTGAACCTGAGTGTGCATATGTTTATTTTTGTCACTGCTCTTATTTTTCTAGGATATATTACTAATATTGGGTGTCTTAGTCATCTAGTGCTGCTATAACAGAAATACCACAAGTGGATGATTTTAACCAAGAGAAGTCTATTTCCTCACAGTCAAAGTAGGCTAAAAGTCCAAATTCAGGGTGTCAGCTCCAGGGGAAGGCTCTCTCTCTCGACCTTCTCATCAGTGTTCCCCTGGACTACGAGCTTCTCGGCACAGGGACCCCGGTCCAAAGGACGCACTCTGCTCCCGGCACTGCTTTCTTGATGGTATGAGGTCCCTCTGTCTCTCTGCTCACTTCTGTCTTTTATATCTCAAGACATAGTCTCAGGATACAACCCAATCTTGTAGACTGAGTTCTGCCTTTCTAACACAACTGCCACCCATTCTCCCTCATTAACATCATAGAGGCAGGATTTACAACATATAGGAAAACCACCCAATACCAGGAATCATGGCCCAGCCAAATTGATACACACATTTTTTGAGGGACATAATTCAATCCATGACAGTGGGATTGCTGGATCATGTGGTATTTCTATTTCTAGCTTTTTGAGGAAGCACCATACCATTTTCCATAGTGGTTACCATTGTACAATCCCACCAGCAATGTTTAAGAATTCTAATCTCCCCACAACCTCACCAGCATTTGTTTTCTGTTTTTCTGATCACTCTCATTTTTGCAGGAGTGAGATGATATTTCACTGTAATTTTGACTTGCATCTCTCTAATGGCTAATGATCATGAACATCTCTTCATCTGTTAGTTGCCTGAATGTCCTCTTTGGTAAAGTGTTCCTTTCCTTTGCTCGTTTTTTTGATTGGCTTCTTTAACTTTTTGTTGTTGAGGTGTTGCGGTTTCCTAAATATTTTAGAGATTAGACCCTTGTCTGATACATTGTTGCCAACATTTTTTTCCCAGTCTGTAGGTTCTCTTTTTACTCTTTCGGCTAAGTCTTTTGCTGAGCGTACGTGTTTAACTTTTAGGAGGTCCCATTTATCCAGTTTGTCTTCTGTTTTGTGTATTTGTAGTTAAGTTTGATAGTCTATTTATGCCATAAATTAGGACCATTTGTTTTGTCTCTTTGTTATCTTCCAGGAACTTTATAGCTTAAGGTTTAACATCTAGGTCTTTGATCCATTTTGAGTTACTTTTTGTGTATGGTATGAGATAGGGATCCTGTTTTATTTTTATGTAAATCGATATCCAGTTTTGCCAGCACTATTTGTTAAAGAGACTTTTTTCCCCATTGAATGGACTTCGACCCTTTGTTGTAGATCAGCTGTCCATAGCTGGAATGATTTACTTCTGGGTTCTCAGTTCTGTTCCACTGGTCGTTGTGCCAGTAGCAGCCTGTTTTTACTACCGTGGCTGTATAGTAAATTCTGAGATCTGAGATCGGGAAGTGTGAGGCCTCCTAGTTTGTTCTTCTTCACCATAACTTTTTCCTTAACAGAGTAGCCCATAATTTCTTTCATTACTCAGTGGGAAAATGAAATTAGTTGAATGAAATAGCATTGGATTGTGATGCATTAAATATTACAGCACTGCTAATGATGTTGTTGTTTTTAGGTGCTGTCAAGTCAGTTCCGACTCATAGAGATCCTATGTACAACAGAACGAAACACTAAAGACGGTTATTCTAAAAACACCATAAATAAATGTAATATTTACAAAACAGTTAAAAAGGTAAAGGAAGTAGTTACATCTTTTAGCCAACTCATCCATGTTTTGTCACCTGCTCTGCTCCTTTACTAGCTAGTTGCAGCTAGTTGCTGATTTTCCTTCTTAGTAATTGTTAATGTGATGCTAGTGTGATGTGAAATAGTGTGTGATGTAATGCAAGGCACGTAATACTTTTGATGTTAAGAGGTCTGGCACATTATAAAACAAGTAACTGGAAAGTAAATTACTTTTTTCACTGTCTGTAATACCAACTCGTAATTATTAAATGGTCTTACCGTTTTTGGTTATTGACTGTATACCAGTGCTTGAAGTCAGTGAACAAATATAATTTTGTTCTTTTCAGTATTTATTTTTCTTCTTCTAAAGTGTTGATTGTGAAAATTTCTGACTCCTGTACTGTGAAGTACAAGCCAAAAGTTAATACCTCTAGGAAATGTAGAAACATTAGCAATATGGCAAGTTGTACCTGTTTTCCATAGGCTAAACAATTCTTCCTTTCTTCAGAGTTAAAAAACAAAGCAAAACTACTGTTTCTAACCTTTACTTTTTAAATGCTAAATGCCCTTACCAGAAATACCTTAGAGGCAAGTCTTAATGATCTGCTTTCTCTAGGACATACCCAGTTTGCTGTGAGCCCTTTTAGAAAGGCCCTGCCCAGATTTTTATCATTCTTGTATAGAGGAAGAGCATTGGACTGTGAGTCAGGAGACCTGCATTCTGAGATTCTTTTTTATCTGACGTGTGACTTTAGACACTTCATTTGTTTATATCTTGAAAATTTCATCTGTGGCTTCCCCCAGATAACCTAAAAAGCTGCCTGGGGCTAAAATGAGGTAAAATGAGATAGGGGGTATGAAAAAAAAGGTTTTAAAGATATATTGCTGTCTAGAATTGGTGGCACAGTGGTTAAGAGCTAGGCTGCTAACCAAAAGGTTGGCAGTTGGAATCCACCAGCCGCTCCTTGGAAACCCGATGGGGCAGTTCTCCCGTCCTGTAGGGTCACTATGAGTCAGAATTGACTTGACAGCAACAGGATTAATAAAGCATGTTGGTACTTTGTTACTTTATAAGTGTTTTTTGATCATACAAGTGTAGCCTGTGACTGTTTTTTTTCAATAAGCTAAGTTTTCCTGTTTCTTTAATAAGTTTTTATTCTTCGCTGATTCTTCTTTAACTTATTTATATTTTAATATTGTATTGAATGCCAGATACATGGCAGCAAGTGTAATCAGATTCCAATCACATCCATTTCTTACCTGTTCTGAATCATGGTAATTGTTTTTTTTTTTTCATTGTACCTTAGGTGAAGCTTTATAGAACAAATAGTTTTTCGTTACACAGTACGCATATTGTTTTATGACATTGGTTAACAAACCCACAACATGTCAACCTTCTTTCTCTCGACCTTGGAGGACCTTTTTTCTTTTTTGGTGAAAATATACTTAGCTAAAGACACACCATTTCAAAAATTTCTACATGTACAATTCAGTGACATCGATTACGTTCTTCCAGTTGCGCTGCTATTCTCACTATCCTTTTCCAAATTATTCCATCGCCATTATCTTCAACTGACTGCCCCATAGGCTTCCCATCAAAACTTTTGAGTTGCTGTTGTCAATTTGAGCTCACATGGATAATTTTTTTTGTGTGTGCTTTAAAGGTTTACAGAACAGAATAGTTTCTCGTTAAACAATTCGTACACATATTGCCCTATGACAATGGTTAACAACCCCACGACATGTCAGCACTGCCCTTTCTTAGCTTGGGTTCCCTATCACCAGCTTTCCTGTCCCCTCCTGCCTTCTAGTCCTTGTCCCTGGACTGCTGTGCCTCATTAATCCCGTTTTGTTTTATGGGGCTGTCCAGTCCCTTGCTGAATGGTGAACCTCAGGAGTGACTTCACCACTGAGCTAAAAGGGTGTCCAGGGGCCATACTCTCGGGGTTTCTCCAGTCTCTGTCAGGCCAGTAAATCTGGTCTTTTTTTGTGTGTTAGAATTTTGTTCTACATCCTTTTCAAGCTGTGTCCAGGACCCTCTGTTGTGATCCCGGTCAGAGCAGTCAGTGGTGGTAGCCGGGCACCATCTAGCTGTGCTGGACTCAGTCTGGTGGAGGCCTTGGTAGCTGTGGTCCATTAGTCCTTTGGACTAATCTTTTCCTTGTATCCTGTTCTCTTCATTCTCCCTTATTCCCGAAGGGGAGACCAGTGAGACCAGTGGAGTATCTTAGATGGCTGCTCACAGGCTTTTAAGACCCCAGATGCTACTCACCAGGGTAGAATGTAGAACATTGTCTCTATAAACTGTGTTATGGCAATTGAGCTACATGTTCCCTGAGAGCATGGCTGAATCATGGTAATGTTTTACCAGCTAAAACATTCGCTGGTAATGATGAAGATGAAAGTACACTAAAGTATTACTTATGCCTACAGAATTAGTATTGTGATTAGAAAATATTTGTTGTAGGCTATATTTTGTATTTTAATTATGCTTTTCTTTATAGTTCTGTCTTCAAAGAAATCAGTAGAAGGCTCAGTTTCAGGTGTGTCAGAGCTGGTTACAGAGTTAGTTACTATAATACTATTGTTTGCCCATCCTTTATAATATTGAAGGGTTATTTTTTGAGGTGATAACTTTTAGCCTAATTTTTTTTTTTAACAAGAGTGGCGATTAATATTTTTAGCTGTAGAATTCGTAATTTGCATATTCTAGGTTTTGCCTGTCTGCCCTAATCTGTTTGTGTGCTCTCCAGTCACAGTAAGGGAGACCATTTGCAGAGTGTGTGTACATTTTTAATACTTCTGTCAGAGAGGAATTTCTCCTTGCAGTGGTGTAAAAATTCTAGCAGACTGGCACTGTTTTAGTTAGAATTTGGTAGTAGTTTTGTGGCTGCCAAATGTGGATTCAGACATTGCATATGAACTTGGTTTCACAGTTAGATATAAAAGGAAAACAGCAGCTAGTAGAATTTTTCTAAATATATTTTCCTTTTCCTACGTTTGGATAAATGGTGTTTTCCAGTTGGACTTGAGAATAACTAAAACAGCCTTTCACTAATAAAGCCAATTTAGGAAAAAATAAAAGTCTTTGTTTTGTTTTTAGAGGCATGATGCTATATGAGTATTGGATGTATTTACCTACTTTGGGAGATTTTGTTATATCTTCTCCCTTCTTTTTGTAGTTTACACTAACATGGATGTGCCTATTAACAATATTTAAATCTACATCAGATTCTTTATGTGTGCTTTTATACCTCTTCTTTGCAAAAAAAAAAGCTACTGGTTTCTTTATTAGTGAGTACTTTGAGTTAAAACTTCCTAACGGAGGCAAATTATCCAATAGATAAGGTAAGCACGGTGCTTACCTTGGTTACCAGATCATCTGTAGTGTACAATTTCACATTTTTTCACTACATCAAAAATTCTGCTTCTAGATGTGGCTGGCATTTGTCTCTCTTCTTAACCCCACAGCAGCTTCCCTGCAAAATCAAAGCCTCTTTTCCAAATTTACAATCCTTGACAAGGGCATATGACCCAGTAAGAAAAGTCAGCACAGACTTACTTGTGCTTACTTAGTAATTGGTAGTGAAATTGTTCACTACAGATGATCTGGTAAGCAAGGTAAGCACCATGCTTACCTGGGTTATTGGGTAGTCCGCCCCTGCTTTCTAATGAAGACTTGTTCAGCTTTCACATCACATCATATGACAGGCAGGGCCTTTAAAGACTTAACTAGTATAAGCTCTTCACTTTGTTAGTAAAATTAAGGAGAGATTTATGACCTGGGTGCAAAGTTATTGACTCATTTGTGATCAGAGCCATAACAAAAGTCCAGGATATTAGACTCTAGTTCATTGCCCTTTCTAGGGCACCACAATTAAAAACAAATTTTCTTTTAGAAAGATACTCCGGTAGCTGTAAAGGAACCATGGTATAGAAACATCATTTCTAGCGGTATTAGTTACCAGGTAATCTTTCCATTCTTCACCTTTCATCTTAATGCTAGTCTGTGTGAGCTTTAACAATTTAATCACTGAGATCCTCTGGCAAGTAGTGTTTTAAAAATTAGATTATACCATTATTTATTGTTTTTATATTGGCTTTTGAAGTGAATGAACCATGTGTCCTCCCTTTAACTGCTTTTAGAAAGACCAAATGATAAAGATTGACTGTAGCATTCTCACCAATTATTTAATTTCACATTGTGGACAGTGACTTGTATTTATTTGCTTTTAAATTTCTTGAGTGAAGTATATAAGGCAAAGTGGGCTCTATAAAATACTTCATGTTTTCCTGTGACTTTAGTGTTGTCAGAATTCAGCTGTCATTTTATGTAGAAGGGCAGTTCTACTTTGCTCCACTTCACAATAAAGGACTCATTTACTAGGTAGGAAGGGGAAACATTAATTATTGTCTTCTTTTGATAGAAGGCAATGCCATTGGTCACTAACTGTAGATTTATTGTGCCCTTTGCCAAGGATGATGTATTTGAATCGCATGCATGTTTCTTTCTTGCCTGGCAATGCTGATTAGATTAGGTTAGTTTTAACAAATCTATTACATGTAATATTGTATACTGTAAATTTTCAAATATAACTCAGGGAAATGTTTGTTGACAGAGTCAAGGCGTTTGTTAGTTAAAGCTGTTTTTTGAATCACTGTTGTCTTACTAGTTACATTATTTCCTAGGTCGTTTGCTGCATGTTTTAGGTGCTTTAATAGCTCTTAAAAAAAAAAGTCAGTGTGTATGTGTTTGTGCATATGTGTATGCATGCATGCACATGGTTGTGCGCTTGCTTATGAATTCCTATTTGTGTCTATAATTGATCGTAAGTCATTCATCTGACAACTACAGATAAGTACATAGAGAAGTTTGACGTGTAATGGCTGGTTTTTTATGCTTGAATCCAGTTTGAAAGACCTGACTAGTAAGATGAGTAGAGTATATTCTATACGTATTAATAGTTTTATATATACATACATATACTCACATGTCTACATACATACACGTTTTTAATCTTTGTATATATACTTATTTGTAATTAAAATCTAGGTTTTGAATTAAGGTATTATGTCATCTGATAGCATCACATATTAGACTAAAGTGAAGTTTTAGCATCATCTAACACATTTGTTGTCATGAATGTAGAGATGATATTGACAAATAATGACATTTCTGATATTGAATATGGAGTCTCTTTTATGTGTTAGACATTGCTTGGTGTTGAGAATGTAGCAGTGAACAAGTCAGGCATTGTCTTGTACCTCTTCTTTTTTAGCCAAGAAGAGAGACACATTTTTTTTTAATTGCAAGTGTGTTAACCGCAACAAAGGAAAAACAGGTGTTATGATAGTGATCCCTAGAGTTGTATTAGTTATTTATTGCTCCTTAACAAATTACCCTACAATTTGGTGGCTTAAAATAACATTATCTCACATATTCTGTGAGTCAAGAATTTGGGAGAGGATTTGGTTCTCGTTGAAGGTCTTTCATGAGGTTGCAGTCAGGGTGTCAGCAGGCTGCAGTTACCTGAAGACTTGATTAGGTTTGGGGGATCTGTTTCCAGGATGACTTATTCACGTGGCTATTGGCAGGAGGCTTCAGTTCCTTGCTGTCTTTTGGAAGGAGGCCTTAGTTCCTTGCCACACATAACTGTTCTATAGGCTGCTTAAATGACCAATGAAGAGTAAAGTTTGCCTGATTAGCTTTATAAAGATATAGGAATTTTTAGGAAGGTAAAATATCCAGTTACCACCTCCGCCGTTCATATGACAGACTTCAGAATAAGTGCAGTGAACAATATGCTGAGCTTACTGTGAGGGGAACTGGGGTTTAACCCTAAATCTACCACCAATAATTTAGCTGCGCAAACCTGACTGTCTGAGTTTCCTAGTTCTGTTGTAATAGAAATACCACAAGTGAATGGTTTTAAAGAACAGAAATTTATTTTCTCTTAGTTCACCGTTTCTAGAGGAGAAGGTCTCCCTCTCTCTGTCAGCTCTGGGGGAAGATCTTTGTTTCCCAGTATTCCTGGATTTCATGGCAAGACTCATGTGGAATCTATCTTCTCCCATATGTGTTTGCTTGTCTCTGTATCTTTGCTGCTCCTTTTAACTTGGAAGTGATTAGGTTTAGGACACACCCTACACTGATAGGGCCTTGCAATATAACAAAACCTTGTTTCCAGACAGCATTACATCCACAGGTTATGTAAGAGTTAGGATTCCAACACATATTTTAGGGGGACAAAATTCAATCCATAACACTGGGCAAGCCACATAGCCTTTAGCTTTTTGTCTTTATCAATAAAATAATGGAGTTGGAATCAGAGCCATGGAAAAAAAAACCCACATTTATTGAGTACCAACTATATGATAGGGACAGTGTCATTTTTGTAACATTTTCTCATTTAGTCTTTACAACAACCCTAGAAGCAGCCCTTTTACAGATGAGGTTAGGTAATTTGATAAGGTTGCCTAGCCTGGCCAAGCAGTACAGGTAGGGATTCCAACTTAGGTCTGTTGACCCCAAAACTGATACTTTTTACACAATATCAGTGTGTTTCACACTTCATTTTTGTACCACTTTAACATGGGTTAGATGTGCCACTGCTACTGTTATTTACTTAATGTTTTTCTTTAAATTCTTATTCACGTTTTACTTAAATTTATTTCAGAAACAAACTGCTGACAAATCTAAACAAAGCATACACACTGGGGTGAAAGGTGGAGAGGATAGGAATTCTCTCTTCCTGCCCAGAGTGGGGGTAGGTGAGATATATAAAAGGTAGAAAGGACCATGGGCTCAGAGAGAAGGAAGTCTTGTTAGGTTAGAGGCCAGAGCCTAGAAATGCCAGAACAATTCAGAGAAGTAGGTTTGGGACTGACAATTGAGTCCTAGCTGAGTTGAGAACTTTGTAACAGACAAGAGTAAGGAATAGCTGGATCTGGTTTGAAAGAGGGAGCTGGGGGTCAGCTGCCTAGTGGGAACCTGGATTATAAGGGAGTCTGGGACTGAGGAATAACACTCCCTAGGAGCTAGGAAAAGGATAGATAGAGCCTGATGGAGAGGCATAGGGATTGGGAAATGTGGAAGTAGTTTAGAAGTGGGAGCTCAGGTTAAAGCAGGACAGCAGCATCCAAGACTCCCTAGGGACTGAAGAAACACGAAGGTGAAGGCTGAGGTCCAGTAGGGGCCACTGGTACAAGTAAGGGCAGGACCACTGAGAAGGGCTCAGAAAGGAAAGCTTAGAAGTGAGTGAGTCTGAAGTTGGGACCGTAGAGGGTGAGTTGGGGTCATGGGAGGGAGGGCCAAACAAAACTCCCTTCTGTTCCAAGCCAACAGTTTTTTTTTCTGAGACTGGACCATGAGTGCAACAGTTCCGGGCAGTTTTCTCTAAGGGAAGACAGTTTGTATGTATCCTGTCTAAAATCATCTCTTGTAAGTGCAGATATACCATCGTTTTGGGAAATTACGGTGACTTTTTTCTAAACTTGATCCATCTGTAAGTTCCCCTCCAGCTCAGGGCTCGCCTGATCCATTTTGTGTAGGAATACTTACTCTTGTGTCACATATTGCTTATTTAACAACAGTATATTACTTAAAAGTTTTGTTATTTTTATTTAAATAATACTCTGATCCAAAATACTCTTTTGGCTTGATTTGCTTTTCAGCTCCCAACTAAAAGGGGGCTTTGATGAATAGGGGATAGACTGCCTTTATAATGTGAGTGGTTGACCAGAGAGATTCTTACAGCCCTACTGCTGCAGGTTTTCTTGTTTATAGGAATCTCATCCCTCAAGATGTCAACCATCATCTTCCAGTGTTGTCTTCTGAGTTCAGTTTACATTTGTTTCCTTTTTCTTTCAACAGTATCTTTACTGTTTCTGCTTTACCTTTCTACACAGAAGATGATTATTATTATTTTTACCTACTTCTACATTCTGAGACTGCCTCAGAGATTGTGCTTTGGTTTCTACTCATGCCCACTGGGCTTTCATTTGCTTTGTTTTTCTTGACATTTTTCAGTCATCTTCTAAAGTGAATAATTTTGAATAATTAATAAGGAGGGTTATATTACAGTAACATTTTATGCCAGTAAAATCTAAAGAACAATCTATATTTAAAGATTTTGCCCTTGGAGGAATGTATTCTGGTGATACACATGCATACATAAATACATATACACCCTGTGTTCACAGAGGTGTGTGATATTTTCATCTATACATACACATATTTGACATATAGGAAGACATAGCGTGCGTCTGCTATATATGTATGTAGGGGGGTGGCTGCGCTTGTGTGTCTATCTACATACACACATCTTTCCATTTAGGTGATCCGTTTGTGATTAGCTTTTGTGCTGTTGGACCCGGGAGAGTATAGGTAGTTAAAACCATGTGCCCTTGTTATTTGCTAAATACATCTCTGTATTTTGTTTCCATTTTTAATACATTCTTTTACCAAGAACCTAAAAATCAGGTTCAGAGCAGAATGAAGGAGGAAGTACTTTTCTTCATTATAGTTTTCTAGTCTGCCAGGACTGTTCATCTTTGATTTGATACAATAGCTAGCCCTTTAATGAATGCCATAGTGTTGTAGCACAAAATATGTAATTGTTTTCTTCAATGTCTTAGGTCTAGAAAAGCTCATGCCTTTTGTATAAGGGAGAATTATTTTCCTGATAAACAATTACCTGGGCTGGAAGTCAGGAGAGAACTAAATTTTCTGATCTCAGAACACCCTTAGTTCCTTTCTAGCTCTAAAATTTATGAGGGTATGGGGCTATGATATTCTTAGTTGAGAGACATTAGATCATCGATACATGTGCAGCTAGTGTTCTAAATTTGCTGCCCTTAGTTGTCACTCGGAAGCATATTAACTTTGCATTGATCTCTTTTTTCCACGTACAGTATAAACTTTCAAAATACAGTATGCGTTCATTTTTAACTTGCTGTTGTTTCATGTTACTTTGGAAAGTACGAGTTTTATTTCTGTCTTGCATTTTGAAGAAAAATAGCAACTGCAGACCTCTCAGGTGTTGGGAGCTTCATTTGTAATTATAGAAAACAAATTCATGTGTTAATTTTTTTAATGTATTTACTGTTACTTTATATGGGAAGGTTGATGAGAGGATTTTTTATCATAATAGTGTACTCAAACCAGAGTCTGTCCTCTTCTTATTTCACAGTCCTTTTCTTTTTCAGCACTGCCACTACAACCTTTCCATCTGTTGAGCAAATGTTACTAATGCTCCTTTGTTTTTGGTATCCAAGATCCAATAAAAGCCTAAGTGTAGATTCAGAGGGAATGTTCAAACTAGTCTTCGTATAAAACACAGAGAAAGAAGGTGAACAGTTAAAGTGGTTTTCATATATAATATATAAAAAAAAAATATTAGGTAGCCATAGAAAGTAGAAAACTTTAAATTCACATTAAGATATCAGGGAATTCCCTGGTGTGAAGGTACAATCTAATGATGGTTGTAGCTGACTGGGTAGATTAAATTTTTTATTAAAATTTTAGATTTAGGGAATGCTAGGAGGTGGAAAAGAAACGGGAATTTTTATCTTTCCTGTCTCATATTTTATTTGGAAATGTTGCAGTATTTCAATGTGTATGCATTTGAAGCTAATGAAAATGGTTATTGCATTCTTTGTCAGCAATTTTGTAGACTACTAGGCATGAAAAGGAAAGGTAGTTTAATAGGTACAGAAATGGATGAGAGCATTGCTACAGGAGTATACCAGTCCTTGTGCACTTGAATATGTAACATAGTTGCAACTCAAAAATATGAGATTACTCAGGATTGTATTCTTACTGGTGAACAAGATATTAATCTCATTGGAGTTTTGTTTTCCCTTTTGAAAGTATATATTCATTTAGATTACATTTTTCTGTTATAATCTAAGTTTTAAAAAATTATCCAGTTAACTGTAAAACTCCACCCCCCCATTATAATTTTTTCTTTTAAATGTGCTGTATTAATGTTTGTTGTTATGGAATCAAGAAAAGTAGTATGCTTGTACTGATGGATTTCTTAATACTATTGTAAGCTAGTTGTCTATTTCTACTAGTTTTTAATATTTTTAAAGACCATATGTAGGTTGGAAAATGTTTTTTGAGTTTTGTTTTCTTAATTTAAATGATTTCCAAATGTATCCGGACAGTTCAAGTAATAGTCCTGAGACTCCATGATTTTGACCTTCTTTATATGTAAAACCACCAGTTTTTCTCTCTGATCAGTTATATTATTGATATAAGTATATAGTACTATTCTAGCTTTCCTGCATCGCTCGCAAGGTTTGTGAAGATAAAATAATAAGGCATGTAACATTTTGGAAATTGTAAAATGCAGTACTGATGTAATAAAATATCATTAAAGGTAATATTGGAACTTACATGGGAATGTGTATTGATGTTCTCTGATGAATGTCTGTCATGGTGAATGTGCTAGAAGTCTAAGGCTCATGAACTGCGGTTTTTCTAGGAATGTTTTATAGTTATTTGATAGTTAGGAAATTTTAACCTTTTCAGTAAGTGTCTTTTTTTTTAAATGATTTTATTTTTTGGTGAAACTTTGCACAGCAAGTTAGGTTCCCATTAGACAATTCCACACAGATTGTTTAATTATCACAATATGTCAACATTCTCTTTGTTTTCTGTTTGTTCCACTTCCAGTCCTCTAGTTTCCTTGCCCCCTTCTTATCTTTGCTTTTGAGTAATCATTGACCTTTTGGTTTCATACAGATGGTTTTTAAGTAGAACACTGATCTTATGGGTAATATCCTTTAATCTGTGTGACACTGTATTTCACTGAAAGGTGATCTCGGGATAGGCTTGGTTCGATAGTCTTAGGGAGTCGTTTGTTCTCTACTTTCCAGTTTGTGTGGCCTTTTTTTTTTTTTAAATTTAAGAATTTGAGTTCTGTTCTACATTTTTCTCCCATTCTGTTGGACCGTCTATTATGATCCCATTCAGAACGGCCAGTGGTTGTAGCCAGATACCATCTAGTTCTTCTGGTCTCAGGGTAGATGAAGTCGTGGCTTGTGTAGACTTGTTTCTTCTCTAAGCTTTTGGTTACCTTCTTTCTCTTTTGCTCCTAGCTAGTAGAGACCAGTAGTTGTATCTTAGATGGCTGCTTACAAGGTTTTAAGATGCCAGATGCTGCTCACTTCACTGGGATGCAGAAAATGATTTTTGTGAACTGTGTTACACTGATTGACTGAGTTGTCCCACGAAACTGTGGTGCTAAGCTTTCAAACTCAGAAAACCAGTCTTGCAAGGTGTTTGGTCATGTCTGAGGAGTGTCCGTATTTGTGTCTTCAATGACTATGTGCCTGCACTCACATATTTGTATTTACATGTACCTATAGATACTTTTATCTGTTCTCACCTATCTGTACCTACCTGTATATCTGTATACCTGTTCCCATCCATATGTGCTCAAATACTTGTTTTTTGGTCTTTGTTGGAGTTGTTGCCGTGTTATATATGTCAAATTCTTTAGTACAGGCAGCCTTTTCTCTTGAGCTCTTCTCAAGAACATCATTTACTTTGGTTGTGCTGTACAGGCAGCCTTTTCTCTTGAGCTCTTCTCAAGAACATCATTTACTTTGGTTGTGCTGTGCTCACTACACCCACATTCAGGACCACTTTTCCCATCAGCAAAAATAACAAGTCTCTACAATCTAAAGCGTACTTTCTCCTTCTCCTTCCTCTCCATGGTAACCACCAATGAACATGGGTCTCTCTTTATATATTGTTGTCTTCTTATAAAACAGGGGTCATACAGCATTCTTATGTGCTTGATCTACTTCATTTAGCATTATGTCTTCCAGGTCCATCCACGTTATAATATGTTTCGCTTGTGGACTCATTGTTCTTTGTGTTGTATTACATTGTATGTATGTACTGCAATTTGCTTATCCATTCATACTTTGATGAACACTTTGGTTGTTTCCACTTATTTGCTATTATGAATAAAGCAGCGATGAATATAGGTATGCATATGTCTGTTAGTGTCATTATTTTTAGGTCTCTAGGGTGTATACCTAGCAGTGGGATTACTGAATCATAGGGTGGTTCTATTTCTAGTTTTCTGAGAAAGTGCCATAGCATTTTCCATAGTGGTTGTACCATTTTACAGTCCCACCAACAGTGGATAAGGGTTCCAGTCTCCCCACATTCTCCACATTTGTTATTGTCTGTTTTTTTTTTTTTTGTCCCCCTCAGTGCCATTTTAGCGGGTAAGATGGTATCTCATCGTAGTTTTTGATTTGCATCTCTACAATGGCTAATGGTGGTGCAGCCCTTGTGGCATAGTGGTTAAGAGCTAGGCTGCTAACCAAAAGCTAAAGGCTACCAGAAAAAAGGAAATAATAAAGATCAGGGCAGAAATAAATGAAATAGAAAAACAATAGAATCAACAAAACCAGAAGTTGGTTTCTTTGAAAGGATCAATAAAATAAGACAAACCATTGGCCGCTACTTGGAAACCCTGTAGGGCAGTTCTCCTCTGTCTTATAGGGTCACTATGAGTTGGAATTGACCCGATGGCAACGGGTTAAAGGCTAATGAGGAGCTCTGGTGGTACAATGGTTAAAGCTCTCGGTTGCTAACCCAAAGATCGGTGGCTCCCCTGCGCCGCAGGAGAAAGATATGGCAGTCTGCTTCCATAAAGGTTATAGCCTCGGAAACTCTATGAGGCAGTTCTGCTCTGTCCTGTAGGATCACTGTGAGTCAGAATTGACTTGACAGCATCGGGTTTTGAATGTCTAGTGATCATGAACATCTTTTCTTACGTTTATTGGCTACTTGGATGTCCTCTTTGGTGAAGGTTCTGTTCATATCCTTTGCTTATTTTGTGATTGGGTTGTTTGTCTTTTTGTGTTGAGTTGTTGCAGTTTTCTATAGATTTTAGATACTAGACCCTTGATGGATGAGTCTTTTGACAAGCATAAGTTTTTAATTTTTACGAGGTCGCAGTTACATATTTTGTCTTCTTGTATTTGTGCATTTGCTGTTATGTTTGTTATCCTATTTTTACAAAAGATTAGGTCCCATAGTTTTCTCCCAGGAATTTTATGATTTTAGGTTTAACGTTTAGATCTTTGATGCATTTTGAGTTATTTTTTGTGTATGGTGTGAGGTATGGGTCCTGTTTCATTTTTTTGCAGGTAGATATCCAGTTTTGCCAGCACCCTTTATTAAAAAGGCTGTTTCTACCCCATTGAATGGCCTTTGACCCCTTGTCGAAAATCAGTTGTCCATAGATGGCTGGGTTTAATTATGAGTTCTCAAGTCTGTTCCACTGGTCTGTGTGTCTGTTGTTGAACCAATAGTATGTTTTGGTATTGGAGAGTGTAAGGCCCCCTTGCTTTGTTCTTTTTCTTCAGTATTGTTTTGGCTATTCAGAGTTTCTTTCTTTTCCATATGAAGTTGGTTATTAGTTTTTCCATGTCAGTAAAGAATGTTGTTGACTTTTGCATAGAGATTGTGTTGTATATGTAGATCACGTTGGGTAGAATTGACATTTTCACTACATTAAGTCTACCAATCCATAAGCACGGGGTGTCTTTCCATTTCGTGGGTCTTTTTTAGTTTCTTGTAGTAGTGTCTTATAGTTTTCATTGTATAAGTCTTTTACATCCCTGGGTAGGTTAATTGCTAGGTATTTTATCGATTTGGGGACTAGTGTAAATGGTGCTGTTTTTGTGTGTTGAACTTGTATCCTGCAATGTTGCTGAATTCTTTATTAGTTCCAGCAGTTTTCTTGTGGAATCTTTAGGATCTTTTATGTATAGGATCATGTCATCTACAAATAGAGATAGTTTTAGTTCTTCCTTTCCGATTTAGATACCTTTTATTTCTGTTTCTTGTCTTATTGCTCTAGCTAGGACTTCCAGTACAGTGTTGAGTAAGAGTGGTGATAATGGGCATCTTTGCCTTGTTCCTGTTCTCAAAGGGAAGGCTCTCAGTCTTTCTCCATTGAGTATAATGTTGGCTTTTGGTTTATGTTGAGAAATTTCTCTTGTATTCCTGTTTTGCTGAAAGTTTTTATCAGGAAAGGGTGTTGAATTTTATCAAATGCCTTTTCTACATCAATTGATGTGATCATATGGTTCTTTTCCTTTGTTTTATTTATGTGGTGGATTACATTCATTGATTTTCTAATGTTGACCCACCCTTTTAATTCTGGTATGAATCCCACTTGATCATGGTATATGATTTTTTTGATATGTTACTGAAGTCTGTTGGCTAGGATTTTGTTGAAAATTTCTGCATCTGTGTTCATAAGGGGCGTTGGTATGTAATTTTCTTTTTTTATGATGTCTTTGCCTAGTTAGGAATCAGGGTTGTGCTGGCTTCATAGAAAGAGTTTGGTAGTGTTCCTTCCTCTTTTGTGTGTTTGAAGAGATTGATTGGTATTGGTGTCAACTCTTCCCTGAATGTTTGGTGGAATTCTCCAGTGTAGCCATCTGGGCTTTTTTGTTGTAGTTGTTGGCAGTGTTTTGATGACATCTTCAATCTCTTCTTTGTAATGAGTCTGTTTAAATTTTCTACTTCTGTTTGTGTTAGTTTGGGTAGGTAGTATGTTTCTAGGAATTTGTCCGTTTCATCTAGGTTTTCAAGTTTGTTGGAGTACAGTTTTTCATAGTCATCTGCTATGATCTTCTTTATCTCAGTTGGATTGGTTATAATGTCACTAATTTCATTTTTTAATTTGATTATTTGCCTCTTCTGTTTTTTTCTTTTGTCACTCTAGCCAGTGGTTTGTCTATTTTATTGGTCCTTTCAAAGAACCAACTTCTGGTTTTGCTGATTCTTTCTATTGTTTTTGTATTTCATTTATTTCTTCCCTGATCTTTATTATTTCCTTTTTTTCTGGTAGCTTTTGGCTTCTTTTGCTCTTCCTTTTCTATTTGTTCAAGTTGTCAGTTTAAGTTAATGATTTTGGATCTTTTTTATGTAGGCATTTATTACTATGAATTTACTTCTGAGTACTGCTTTTGCTATTGCTATGTCCCAAAGGTTTTTATATGTAGTATTTTCATTTTTGTTTGATTCTAGGAATTTTTTTAATTTCACTTTTGATTTCTTCTGTGACCCAATAGTTTTTTAGTAGTGTATTATTTAGTTTCCATGTATTTATTTGTTTTTCCTTATTTTTCCTGTTGTTGATTTCTAACTTCATACTGTTATGGTCGGAAAAGATGCTTTGTATGACTTCAGTCTTTTAAAATTTGTCAAGACTTGCTTTGTGTTCTAGCATATGGTCTATGCTGGAAAATGATCCACGTGCGCTGGCAAAGAATGTGTATCGTTCTGATGCTCGGTGGAGTGTTCTATATATGTCCGTTAAGTCCAGTTGGCTTATGGTTTTAAGTTCTCAGTGTCCTTAGTGATCTTCTTTTTTAAATGTTTTGTCTGTTAATTGAAAGTGTTGTGTTGAAATCCCCTACTATTCTTGTGGCGTTGCCTGTTTCTCCTTTCTTGTTAGTATTTCATGTATTTTGAAGCATTGCTGTTAGGTGCATATATATTTATAACTTATGTTTTCTTGCTGTATTAACCTTTTTATTATTATGTAGTGTCCTTCTTTATCTCTTGCAGCAGATTTTGATTTAAAGTCTGTTTTATCAAATATCAGTATGGCTACCCCTGCTCTTTTTTGTTTACTTGGTCGCATAGAATATTTTTTTCCATCCGTTAATTTTCAGTCTGCTTGTGTTCTTATGCCTAAGGTGTGTTTCTTGTAGACAGCAAAAGGATGGATCATGTGTTTTTTTTGTTTTTGTTTTTTGTTAATTCTGCCACACTCTACCTTTTGCATGGGCATTTAGACCATTTATATTTAAGGTTATTACTGAAAACAAAGTGTTTGCCTCACTCATGCTATTTGTTTTTTGAGTGTTTCATATTTTCTTTGTGTTGCCTGTTGAAGTATTCCCCTCGCCTTGATGCCCTTGCAGTTCCTCCCAGTCCTAGGGCCTTTCCTCTCGGGCCCCAGTGAGACTCAATAGCATTCTCTCTCGCAGCTCCACAGTCTCCCGTGCCTCCCAATTTTGAGGCCAGTGAACTCCAGTGGCCAATCTGCATGCTGCCTTAGCTACAGCTTCCTCACTTAGCTCCGTTTCTGTGTTCCCTTTTTGGGGAGTTGCCCAAACCTACCCAAAAATGGATGCAGTGAGCGAGGGCTCAAGCTTTAGTAGGTAGGTTCTCCCAGCTTCTGTGCCGTCCCTCCTGCTCCTCTCCCCTGCTTCTAGACTCACCCTGACTCTCCAACACCTCAGCTAGCTGCCATCTGGAGTTCTGAGATCTCAGCCTGTGCTTGTTCTTATTCTTTGTTCAGTGGGTTAGTTGCTGGGGGAGTAAATGGGAGTGTCCACTTACTTCTCCATCTTGCTCCATCCCCTTCAGTAAGTGTCTTGAAAATAAGTTTAATACTGCTATCTCCATCATTTCAGGAAGATATTGTGAGGTTTTATCAGGTGGAAAAAGAAACACACTTAACAGTAAAAGAATGAGTTGGATTAAATTGGGTTAAGTTATTTAAAGTTAGATTCAGATACTTCTCTTTTTAATTTCCTAACTTAATGTTTTACAATAAATAGTACATTCTTTATCTTTATCTTTTGAATTCTCAGACAATATATGTTGCTATGAAATCTTTATTATCAATGATATTTGTTAGAAATAATTAATATTAGTTTAATGCTTTGCCCCTTCGCCTCCTGGGAAGAATATGCTACTTAAAGGAATCATATTGAATTACTTTGCAGCACCAGAAACGGAGGATCTTGGACAGTGTGAGGCATCCCTTACATAGCCTGACGTGGTAATAGCCATTCCCTTTAAGTAGCTCTAAGGTGACAACCTAATATTTCTGGGTGTAAAAATCAGGGAGTTAAGAGCATGGGCTCTATCTTGGTCCCATCACTTACTAGCTATGTGATTTTGGGCCCATTACTTGACTTCTTTGTACCTCAATTTTTTTCTGTACAGTGAGGATAATAATAGTATCTACTTTATGATTTCAATGTAGGAGTTAAGTGAATTTACATGGAAAGTGTTTAAAACAGTCCCTATTACTTAAGTTGTTGTGTGTGTCATTGAGTTGATTCTGACTCATAGTGACCCCATGTGATAGAGTAGAACTGCCCAGTAGGGTTTCCTAGGCTGTAATCTTTACAGAAGCAGAATGCCAGGTCTTTTCTCCCTTGGAGCCACTGCGTGGGCTCGAACCGCCAACCTTTCGGATAGCACCTGAGCACTTAACCCTTGTGCCACCATGGCTCAGTGCTCAGTAACTATTACCTATCATTATCATTATTGTTATCTTCTTTAAGTAGACTCTTTATGCTTCCCTCGCCTTAAAGAGCAATTTAGAAACCTCTGTTTTATGATATTCCTCGTATTTCCCACCTTTCCCAGCACTCTTGTTTATATCTATCTGATTTAGACACTTCTTCCCCATTATCCTGTCATTGTAACGACTCAGGAAGGGAGACGATAAATATGTAGGTCCAGTCCTCCATTAAGAGCCAAATGTTGATACTGGAACTTTAACAATGATCACCAAAAGATTATTTTTAAAAAATACTTACTCATCTTTTTGTCTGTTCCTCTTCCAACATTAGTCTGTAAAATTGACTGTTAAAGGAGATTATGGTTTATGTTAAGACTAGGTTAGGAAAAACTGAGACACTATCATATCATTCACTCAACCATGTACCGAAAAAATCCAGAAAAAGTTTTTAAAGAAAATTTAATAAAACATTTTGGAGAGTTTAATAAAGTATTTTGGAAACTGAATTTCAGTCATCATGGAATAAACAAGCAATAACCAGATGAGGTAAAGCTCCAGTAAAATAGAGCTGTACATTAGACTTTGAATTTTTTTCTAGGTTTATTTTCAAACTTGTCATTTAATATACATGATGATAATGTAACAGTGTAATGATGATGCTCTGCTGTTTAGGTATGAGTCAGTGTTACAGTAAACTTTTTCTCCAATATTTTATTATGAAAAATTTCAAACATACAGCAAAGCTGAAAGAATTTTTCAGTCAATACCTGTCTAGCTACCACCTAGATTCTACAATTCAGTAATCTATTTTTATGAAGGTAATTGGAGGTAGCAGTTTTATAAATGAAGAACTGTATACTCTTAGACAAATGTGTGATCTCCAGAGTCTTTGATAGAAATGAAACAAAGTGGTCTAATTTTTCACTTATATAATATTACTTGAATTGTAGTAGTGTAGTAAGTATTGTAAATATATAAGCAAACGCAGCAATTTCAAAAGTAGTTTCTTTTGATGTATTGTTATATCGCTGTACAACAGCTCTATTAATAAAAGTAGAATAATAGAGTAATTGTCATGATCCTATTGACAGGGCATACAGCAACCTTTTAAAACAAATTGTTAATATAGGTTTTTAGAATCCAGCTTTAGTCAGCTAGATGTGGGTGGGTTCAGGGATGAAACTTGCAAGTATTTTTAGAGGGTTAAAAGTATCAGATAATTTCTAGGGGTACCAGTGTTTTGAGGTACAGTTTGACTTAGGATGGTCCTGGACATTTGGCCAGAAAGCAGACCACTCTGTTCAGTATATAGTGGAATTTGAATTACTAAATGTATTCACCAACCCAGACTCTCTCACTCCTGAACAGACCAGAAACTCTCCTTTTAATAACAGGTAAGACAGTGAGGTGTGTTTGCTCTCTGGAAATCTTCTTCTTCTTTATTATTAGTATTTCATTTATAAATAAAAATACATTTCACAGTATCATAATGTTGAACTTGTTGGTGATGGTGTTGGTTTTTTTTTCTTCTTACAGTTGATGTTAAAATGGATTCAGCCTTGTTAGGCAAAGGAACTTTGATATTATTTTTCAGAATTTGTTATGAAAACAGGTATAATTGCCTGGAATATATGTCATTTAAAGATACCGTTTTAGAACAGTTGCTTAAGAGTTACCTTTAACCTTAAGTCATACTTGTTAAATACTGCATATCACTTTTTTCGGGATTTAAGTAACTACTGTGCTGTGTTAATTGAACTTGTCTCAGAAATGGTAGAAGTAAGGGGCATCATACTGGAAACCCTGGTGGTATAGTGGTTAAGAGCTATGGCTGCTAACCAAAGGATTGGCAGTTCAGATCCACCAGGCACTCCTTGGGTAGTTCTACTCTGTCCTGTAGGGTCGCTGTGAGTTGGAATTGACTTGACAGCAACAGGGTTTGGTTTTTTTTTTTTTTTTGTTTTATATTGTGGTGCAGTGGTTAAGAGCTCAGCTGCTAACCAAAAAGTGGGCAATTTGAATTCACCAGCCACTCCTTGGAAACCCTATGGGGCAGTTCTACTTTGTCCTATAGGGTTCCTATGAGACGGAGTCGACTCGTTGGCAACGGGTTTGGTTTTTTTTAATATTAAATTAATTCTGGAATTGATCGTGTTATTGACTGTTATCTAGAGTCAAATGTTCATTAGCAGTAAAGATTCATTTTAGTGACAGTCTGTTTGACTTAATAAAAAAAACTTTGTAGTCTTCTGTAAGAATAATTCTAATGCCAATGTATAGTTCTTTATTTTTTGTTTTTAGAACTCTCTGATATGGTTGAACTTTATATGGAATGAGTTTTCACAAGACCAGGACATGGATTTATGGAAATTTTTACAAAAACCTGATCACATTTTATCTAAAATATATTCAAATATTTGCTTAATTTTGTTCAAAAAACATTAAAATTTGAGTACTACCGAGCAACAGTTTGATTTCATTTATAGGGTCAACAGAGTAGTTAATAAAATAATGATAGAACTGAGGAGACTTTCGCTGTAGGAGCAAGTGTGTTGGGATAATGAAAACTTAAAACCGGTTGCTGTGGAGCTGATTCTGACTCACAGTGTTACCATGTGTGTCAGAGTGGAACTGCATCATAGGGTTTTCATGGCTGATTTTTCAGAAGTAGATTGCTAGGCTTTTCTTCTGAGGCACCTCTGAGTGGACTGAAACCTCCAACTTTTTGGTTAAGCAGACAAGTGTGTTAACTGTTTGTACCATCCAGGGACTCCAATGAAAACTTTAAATCGTTTTAATTAAAACAGCAGGAAAAATTGAAAAAGCAAACCAAACTCTTTGGATGATTTAGTCAGAAATTTTGAAAATAATGATTGAGGCTGATATTTTAGACATCTTCATAGAAAAAGAAAAACAGGGTTTTTTTTTTTTTTTTTAGCATAGCAGGTAAAGATTTTATGTTTTATAGATTATTACGGCATTTTGTCACAATCTGAATACTTTTTACCACACAAAATACGCCCTAGGTTAACTTCTTCAGTTTGATTCCTGTAAAAGATAACTCTGTCCTCTCATTGAGCAGTTTGGTTCTTGTTGGTTTCTGTATGTGTCTGGCTGAAGGCCGGGCTGAGGCACCTCTGTGTGTGTGCATATATGTGTATTTTCTTTTAGCCTATTTTTAGATCTTTCAACTATTTATTTTTCAACCATTTTTTGATAATCTTGAGGAAATGCCCCCTAAAAGGTTGAGGAAAAAGAAAGGGAAATGAAGGGGAGGAGCTGCGTATGATAGGGATTAATAGAGTATTAGTTGGCATACTTAGTTGCAATAATGCCATTAATGTAATTATCTGAGCCTGGCCCTTTTGTATATGAGATTTGTTCTGCCTTTGCTCTCTGCTGGTAACAGAAAATTTGACAGATCAAATCCACTCAGCAGCACCATGAGAGAAAGGCCTGGTGATCCGTTCCATAAGATTACAGCCATTGAAAACCCTATGGAGTGCAGTTCTACTCTGAAATGTGTGGGGTCGCCATGAGTTGGAATCAACTCGACGACCATGGGTTTGGTTTTTAATGTTTTACTACAGGTAAATTACATTATTTTGGCTGGACTTCCTATGTATGTCTTTTGTGTCACTGAAACTAGCTATGTTTAAACAGTTGGTAACGGCAGTATTAGATCTATTGTACATATATCATCTATAAAGTTGTATTAGTTTGATATTGATGGATATTCATATCCAACTTGAGTCTGTTGACCAGATGACATTGTGTATAATTTCTGTGATTATTATAAAGGTATGAGTGATAACCAATTACCCCGGTAATTTGCACTTTAAATTTTATTTTATTAATCAGGCAGAAATGTTTCTCTGTAAAGCTAATTATTAGTAAAAGATTTGTGGAGGAGAATTGTGTAAGATATTCTAGCTTTTATTTTGTCTCTTTTAGTTAGTGTGATTTGAAACCTTTTAGTAAAAGTTATATATTTTATAAATTATGTAAATTTCAAATTTGTAGCATATATATGTATGCTTGTATGTATTTATATGTGTATGTGTATAAATTAAATGTTAGAACAGAAGACTGCAACCAAAAATATGGAAAATTTTTATAATTACAAAATCCTGCTTTTTGCTTTTCTAGATAGTATACTAGTAACTGTGCCAAGGCCAGCCAAACCTCTTGTTTCAAATGAGAGATATGGTTAACTATAATTAAAAATGCCAAGTAGATTTAAATACTCTTCTGAAAAAACTATTTGACCCATTAAATAGAAAATCTTACAAGGAATACCTAGCTCTTCAGCCATTTAATTCTGGGACTTAACTTTTAAAATTTAAGAATTAAAAATTTTTGTCTTTCAGGCATTATGGAGGCTATACATTTTAGTATTTAATTTGAAGATCTTAGGAGAAATAGCATATAATATTGAGAAGCAGAATACTGGATGGAGCACATTGAATCTTTTGAAGGTCTTTTAGAGTGATAGAATGGAGTCCCTGGGTGGCACAGACAGTTAAGTGTTGAACTACTAGCCAAAAGATTGGTGTTTCAAACCCACCCAGAGGCACCTTGGAAGACAGGCCTGGCATTCTGCTTCTGAAAGCCTTGAAAACCCTATGGAGCACAGTTCTCCTCTGACACACATGGGGGTGCCATGAGTGGAATCAACTGGATGACAACTAACAACAACAATAGAATGATAGAAAAGCCCAAATTCTCTCCTAGTGTCATGTTTTTAATCAAGTATTGAAGCTAAATGTATTTCAGCTAAGTTTCATTTATCTCCCATTCTCTTTAATATTGCTATAACTCTGCTTTCCTCGTTATTTAATTCTATAGAAAAAGTATATTCTTTTATTATACATGTTAAGTATATTCTTTTATTAGTGAGTATCCATGCACTACTTAATGTATAGAAAAAAATAGGTGTAACATTATGTTATGAAGCATAATATTAAATACTGATGACCTCTCATCTAAGGAACTAATATTTATCATTGAATCTATCTGTATTGTCCATTGCTGTCCAATCTCCCTACTTCCCCTTACCCAGATGTGTACCATTATCGTGTCATTTTTTAATCATTCCTTTGATTAAAAAAAAAAAAAGTTTCCAAATGTATTCCTCAACAGTATATGTTTTGCGTATTTTGAGCGTTATATACGTAGTATCATACTGTAGTTAGACTTCTAAATCTACTTTTTCTCTTAAATCATGTTTCAAGATTTATTAGAGTTGTAGCATGCATCTATAATTCATTACATTTCATTGCTGTATAATATTTCATTATGTGAATACACCGGGTTTTATTTATTCATTCTACTATAGTAGGGCATATTGGATGTTCCACGTTTTTTGTTTGTTTTGTTTTTTTTCCTGTCATTATGATTAATCTTACTGTGAACATTATGTGTTCTGGTCTATGTGAGTAAATTCTTTAGCGTATATCTTAGAGTCAGATAGGTGGGTCTCACACGGTACATGGATGTTCAGTCATGCAAAATAATGCCAAATTGGTTTTACATTATTATACAGTGCCACCAACTGAATATATTAGCTCTCTTTGCTCTACATGCTTATCAACACTAACAAGTACAATCTCCTTGATTTTTCCTAATCTATGGGTATAAAAATGATATCTTATTATGATTTAAATATGCATTTCTCTGACTAGTAATGAGGGTGAGCATCTTTTTATGATTTTAATGAGAATGGTACAAACTTTTCACCTTTAAAAATTGTTTGATGTGGGTGTTTGAAAGATAACTGTCAGTTAAGGAAGTCCTTTTCTTTTTCTCGTTTCCTAAAAAGGTTTTTTGGTTGTTTTTGTAGTTGGTGGTGGTGTTGTTATATAAAATAATGATTGGGTGTTAAGGTTTTAAAAATATCTACTGTGCGAATAAATAATGATTTTGCTTTGATCTGTTAATATTAGATAAATGGCATATGTATTTTTTTTAATGTTAAACCACCTTTGCTTTCCAACCTGGCTGTGATGTATTATCCTTTTTAATATAAATACTTTTAGATGTGATTTCTTGTTAAGAATTTTGCATCTGTGTTCGTGAGTGAGATTGGCTTTTAATTTTCCTTTGTTGTAAATTTATATTGCGGTTATATTGTCCTCAGAGAAGTTTTTTTTTTTTTTTTTTTCAAGTTCTCAGAAGAGTTTTCAGTTCAAATGACCTTTTGCTTGAAACTTGGTAGAACTTTCCTATAAAACTGTTCAGGCCTGGGGATTTTATTTTTGACTTGGGGTGGAAGGAGGATACAGATTTTTAACTACCAGTGTATTTCTTTATTGATTGTAGGAGTATTCACTTAGTCTCTAGTTAGTTACATTTGTCTAGTAATGGGGCCATTTAAGATTGTTTTCATGTCTATTGTTTGTGCTTTCCTCAGCTAGTCTTGTTAGAAGTTTGTATGTTTTATTAGTCTTCACCAAAAGAAAGCCCTCTAAAAACCATTTAATCTTTGTTGATACTCTGTTGTGTGTTTTTGTTCTATTTCACTAATTTATGCCCTTATTTTTTGTTAATTCCTTTCTTATTTATTTGGGCTTGTTTTGTTGTAATTTGTTACGCTGGGTGCTTAAACTCATCCCAGTCCAGTTGCCATTGAGTCAGTCCCAACTAATGGCAAGCCCATGTGTGTCAGAGTGAGAACTGTGTTCCATAGGGTTTTCAATGGCTGATTTTTCAGAGGTAGATTGCCAGGACTTTCTTCCTTTTTTGTCTTTTTAGAATTTGATACATTTATATTTATTGTGACCAGGACGTATTTCTGCTGCCTACCAATTACTTTCTATATGTCTACTGTTTTGTGTTCTCCTCTCCCTTTCTTGCTCTCCTCCTTTTTGATTGATTGGGGGCTTTTTGCCTTTTTAAAAAAATTCCATTCTTCCTCTACATAAAAATAGTGTATTTTTTTCAAAAAATACACTATTTCCATTTTCTTAGTGCTTCCCTTGAAATTTTACCATGCCTGCTTAAAAAAGTTTTAGTATCTTAAGTCCTTCTCAAATAATACATAACTCTTTTTTGATTTAAATGTTTTCAGATTAGTGACTTTTTAAAATGGAATTGTTTCTGTCTAACTCAAAGCTTGCCAGGTTCACACATGCCAGTTTGGAAATAACTTGTAACCTGTTCTTTGATCCAGGATTATTCTCTGCAGTGGGAAACTGTCTTCAGGGAGAGTACTTATTAGCAAAACCTGGAAACCAAAAACTGCTGAGGTTTTTCTTCTCAGAGGAAGTAGAAGCTTCTAGTGTCCTCTGAGCAGATTCTATACCCAACTTTTCCTTTATAGAGTATCAGACTTTTTGGTATAAGTAGTATCTTATGAGAGCTACAGTGAACATTATATTTCAAAGGAAAAAAAAAAAAGAATATGGCCTAACTTATTCATCTGATAGCAATGTATGAAGTAACGCGTATTCAACATTAATTTAATTGATGAAATTTATTTCTCTGGAGAGTACTTCTGCTCTCTGATGAAAATGTGTATCATCCATTCTTACATATGGACTCCAGGAAAATCACTTGGCTAATTTATTCAAATGGCCCCTTTGGAAGGAAAGCTCTTTAGTAGCGTGGATATGATAATAAAGTTTCAAAGAAATATTAGAGTAAATAATTTATCCTTTTTAGATATTTGCTGTGTGTCTTAGCTCTTTCTCATTTGTATCCAAATCTTTATTGTTAACCCTCTAGCTTTTTGACCTGGTATTTCTTTTCTAAGTAAGATAAATTTACAATCTCTGAAAAAAACAAAAGAGAAACTTTAAAAGTTTATCACCTTAATTTGGACATAAAAATAATGTAAAATTTAAAAAATATATATAAATTTTAAGTTTGCCTCCTTATTCTCAACTACGAGTAAGAACTGCTGAAATTTATGACCTAATGTTTAATTTCCGGATTATCAAACACTAACTAAAATTTCCTGAAGCTAGGATGTTCAGTACTGTTTTGAGTCCAAGTCAAAATTTAGAATGTGTATTGAATTGTATTTCATTTCTGTTTATGTTGGAATTTCAAAGAGGTATTGAGAAGGACAAAATGTGACTTTCAACAGGTGAAATTATTTGAGTTAATAGGAAAAAATAAGAATTTGTACATAAACACAGCTTTATAATTGTTTAAAGTTTTCTGAAGTTAACGTATTTAAAGAATACGTAATTACATCTTCAGGGAAGAATTGGTTTGGGACTCGTAATTTGGGAAAGATTAGAGAAAGATGAACGTAATTCCAAAAAAAAAACTCATTGCCATTGAGTCTATTCTAACTCATAGCAACCCTGCCTTAGTTATCTAGTGCTGCTATAACAGAAATACCACAAGTGGATGGTTTTAACAAAGAGAAGTTTATTTCATTACAGTAAAATAAGCTAAAAGTCCAAACTCAGGGTGTCAGCTCCTGGGGAAGGCTTTCTCTCTCTGTCGACCTTCTCATAAATGTTCTCCTGGACTAGGAGCTTCTCCGCGCAGGAACCCCGGTCGAAAGGACACGCTCTGTTCCCAGCACTGCTTGGGAGTGAGGTCCCCCACTCTCTGCTTGCTTCCCTTTCATCTCTTATAAGATAGTGGTGCAGGCCACAACCCGGGGAAACTCCTTTACTTTGGATCAGGGATGTGACCTGGGTAAGGGTGGTGTTACAATCCCACCCTAATCCTCCTTAATATAAAATTACAACCACAAAATAGAGGACAACCACACAACACTGGGAATCATGGCCTAGCCAAATTGATACACACATTTTCGGGGGGACATAATTCAATCCGTGACAGACCCTATAGGACAGAATAGAGCACTTTTGGTGGTTTCAGTAGTTTTTTCAACTACTAATTTTTCTTTTTTATATGAAATAATTAATCATTTCATTGGTTTTATTTTATTTTTTTAGAAATGTGTTCCTAAGGAGTATAAGTTAATTATTAAAATAGTTGTTATTAATAGAAGTCTTTTTTCTGTGTGCTCCCAGGGTTTTTGTCATGGTGGTATCACATAATAGGTAATATAAACTTACAAAGAATTTTTTTTGGACACTTCAGTAGCCAGCTGTCTTAGGGCCCAAGATTTATTTCATGAGATGTTGAATTCTGTAGGTATATATTACAGTGAGCTTCCAGTCTCTTAGGTGATACCAGTATACTACATTCCTCAAACAGCAGAGACATAAGCTGGGTTTTCTTGAGGGCTATCTTTGGTGGGTGGTGGGTGTTTTTTGCAGGGTTGGAGGGGAGTTGGGCCATTTATTTTATATATATGTATGTATATATATATATTTTAGTTCCATTGTGAAGTCTTGATGAAAGACCGCTTTTAAATTTTAGTGGCACTTAAGGTTTCAAATATTACGAGTTATGTTTTGTTCTATCTTGTGACTGGACAAGCATGCCATATTTTTATTAAAGTGGTTCTCTGTTCCATTTCTGAGAATTGTCTTCAGCAGTGGTACCATTTAGAAAACAGTTCTCTTGTTATTTATCTCTTCTTGCATTTTGAAGTAAAACTATTTAAGTTCTTCGCGTGTTTGTATTTTGTACTCTTACCGAGTACATCATTTTCGTCCAAAAGCCAATGATTCTATGATGTATCCTTTTTTTTTTCTTTTAAGATGATGATGATATAACTAAAGAACTTGGTTTTGTGTAGGAAAACTGAATGCTCACACTCAGACATTGCTCATGTATTTAAACTGAGTTCTTTAGTTTATTCTAATTTTCTGTCCAAGACCTTGATCTTTCTCCCAAGTTTCCATCAAAAATAAAGTTGAGATTGATTTTCCTTTTTATGGAATTCTGTTGAACTCATCTATTTTGGACTTTAGATGTTAGGTATTATATTTTATTCTTTAGTTTCTAACTTTTTAGCTAAGGAGTATCACCTCAATTAAAGTAGCCTCATTGTATTTTCTTTAGGTTGTTATAAACTATAATAATACCAAAGAGCATGTTAGAATTCAGCTTCTCTGAGGGAAACTAGTTCATGGATTTTTACTTTCTGTAGTTGCTTTAGCTCTGAACTGTATTGACTGTATATCCTGACTATTAAATTTAATTCCTGAAATGCGACTTTCAACCAATAAAGCATTTAATGTAGAAAATAATTCTGACTTTTTGCTCTTTTGGATTTCTTATGAAACATTATTAAATATTCCCTAGAAGAAAGGTAATAAACATGCTAGCAAATTATTATATTATTTTTGTAATAGATGTAATAAGAACATAATATAAATATTTTGGTAATATGGTATTAAGCTCTTTCTAAATTGCTGCAAAAGAAGAATTCTAATTCTGTAAGTAATTCAGTTAGTGCAAATGAAGGTTACATTATCTGTAATAACCAATTCTGATTTTCCTCAGTTTCAGCATGTGCTTCTTTGTTCATCTAGGTTATCCTCTTAGAGTTTCTACAGCACAGGACAGCTTTCTGTTAACATGTTGTACTATTATTTGACGTAAAAATTATTTGGCATGTGATTGCATATTATACAAAGTTTTATATTTTGTTTGTATATTTACACTAGTTATTTCTAAAGTGATTTTTTTTTTTTTTATTGTACTTTAGGTGAAGGTTTACAGAACAAATAGTTTCTCATTGAGCAGTCAGTACACATACTGTTTTATGACGTTGTTAAACAACCCCACAACGTGTTAGCACTCTCCCTTCTTGGCCTTCGAGGAACTTTTTTTTTTTTTTTGGTGAAAATATACATAGCCAAAGATACAACATTTCAAAAATTTCTACATGTACCATTCAGTGACATCAATTACGTTCTTCCAGTTGTGCTGCTATTCTCACTTTAGATGAAGGTTTACAGAACAAAATAGTTTCTCATTAGTTA
>NW_004443973.1:3231541-3272306 GCF_000243295.1 Trichechus manatus latirostris | reverse complement strand
CTTTTCTCTGAAAGTTTGGTAGAATTCTCCAGTGAAGCCGTCCAGGCCAGGGTTTTTTAATAACCTTTTCAGTCTGTTCTTTTGTTACGGGTTTATTTAGTTGTTTTACCTCTGTTTGTGTTAATTTAGGTAGGTAGTGAGTTTCTAGAAATTTGCCCATTTTCTCTAGGTTTTCATATTTGTAAGAGTACAGTTTTTCATAGTATTCTGTTATGATTCTTTTAATTTCATTTGGGTCTGTTGTGATATCACCTATCTCATTTGTTATATGGGTTATCTGCTTCCTCTCCTGTTTTTCTTTTGTCAGTTTGGCCAGTGGTTTATCAATTTTTTTGATCTTTTCAAAGAACAACTTTTGGACTTGTTAACTCTTTCAGTTGTTTTTCTGTTCTGTATTTCATTTAATTCTGCTCCAATTCTTATTATTTCCTTCCTACTGGTGTCTGTGGGCTTGTTTTGCTGCTGTCTTTCTACTTTTTCCAGTTGTAGGGTTAATATTTTGATTATGGCTGTTTCTTCTTTTTGCATGTGTGGATTGATCGCTATAAATTGACCTCTGAGCCCTGCTTTTGCTGTGTCCCAAAGGTTCTGGTAGGAAGTGTTTTTATTCTCCTTTGATTTTATGAATTTCTTTTTTCCATCCTTAATTTCTTCTATAACCCAGTAGTTTTTGAGCTAGGTGTTGTTCAGTTTCCATGTGTTTGATTTTTTTCCTTGTGTTTTGTGTTGTTGATTTCCACTTTTATGGCTTTATGGTCAGAAAAGATGCTTTGTAATATTTCTATGTTTTGGATTTTGTTAAGGCTGGCTTTATGGCCTAATATGTGGTCTCTTCTGAAGAATGTTCCATATGCATTGGGAAAGTATACTTGGCTGCTGTTGGGTGCAGAGTTCAGTATATGTTTATGAGATCAAGTTGGTTGATTGTAGCATTTAACTCTTCCTTGTGTTAGTTGAGTTTCTTTCTTGATGTTCTGTCCTTCACCGAAAGTGGCGTGTTGAAGTCTCCTAGTACTATTGTGGAGCTGTCTGTCTTTTGAAAGCTGTTAAGAGTTTGTGTTATGTATTTGGAGCCCTGTTGTTGAGTGGGTAAATATTTATTATAGTTATGTCCTCCTGGTGTATTGACCCTTTAATCATTCATTACATAGTGCCCTTCCTCATCCTTTGTGGTGGATTTTACTTCAAAGTCTATTTTGTCCGAGATTGATATTGCCACTCCTGCTCTTTTTTGAGTGTTGTTTGCTTGGTATATGTTTTTCCATCCTTTGAGTTTTAGTCTGTTTGTGTCTTTAAGTCTAAGGTGCATCTCTTGTAGGCAGCATATAGATGGATCATGCTTTTTTATCCAGTCTACCACTCTCTTTATTGTCTGCCACTGTCTCGTTATTGGTGCATTAAGTCCGTTTACATTCAACGTAATTATTGATAGGTATGAGCTCAGTGTTGTCATCCTGATATCTCTTTTTGTGTGTTGTTCACAGTTTCTTTGTTGCCCTTAATTTTCTGTGCTGAGTCGTTTTTATGTATTTTTTTTTTTTCATCTTTTGCATTGTTGTTGATTTTGTGGTAGCTGGGTCTTTATGTTTTTTTAGTTTTTCATTTTGATTTTTAGGATTATTAGATTTCTTTGTGGTTAGCTTAATATTTACCGCTGTTTTTCTAAGTTTATACCAGTCTTTCATTGTTTTATATCACCTTGACTTCCCTCCACATGAAAAATCACTGTCTGTATTTTTTAAGTCCCTCTTTTTTGTTTTAATGTTGTCCTCTTTTCCATATTGATATTTCTGTTTCCCTATTTTCAGTGTTTTTAGCTTTGATGTATTTTCAACTTCCGTATCTGAGTGGCATGTCTGGTTGCTCTGTCCTGTGTTTTATTCTTGTGTTGTTATCTGGTGTTGTTGATTATATAAATGGAGTACTCCCTTTAGTATTCCTTGTAGTTTTGGTTTGGTTTTTGCAAATTCCCTGAACTTCTCTTTATCTGGAAATGCCTTAATTTTGCCATCACATTTGTGAGACAGTTTTGCTGGATATATAATTTTTGGCTGGCAGTTGTTTTCCTTCAGGGCTATATATATGTCATCCCTTTGCTTTCTGGCCTGCATGATTTCTGCTGAGTAGTCCAAGCTTATTCTAATTTACTCTCCTTTGTAGATGACTTTTCTTTTATCCCTAGCCGCTTTTAAAATTCTCTATCTTTGGTTTTGGTAAGTTTGATTATAGTATGTCTTGGTGACTTTCTTTTGGAATCTACCTTATATGAGGTTCGATGAGCATCTTTGATAGATATCTTCTCATCTTTCATGATATCAGGGAAGTTTTCTGTCAACAAATCTTCAACAATTTTCTCTGTATTTTGTGTTATCACCCCTGTTCTGGTACTCCAGTCACTCGTAGGTTATTTCTCTTGATAGAGTCCCACGACTCTTAGAGATTCTTCATTCTGTTTAATTCTTTTATCTGTTTTTTACTCAAATAAGTTGGTGTCAAGTGCTTTATCTTCAATGTCACTAATTCTAACTTCGACTGCCCCAATTCTGCTCCTGTGACTTTTATTGAATTTTCTGATTCTGAAATTTTATTGTTAATCTTCTGGATTTCTGATTGCTTTCTCTCTATGGATTCTTGCAGCCTATTAAATTTGTCATTATGTTCTTGAATAATTTTTTTAAGTTCTGCTACTACTTTGTCTGTGTGTTCCTTGGCCATTTCTGCGTTTTGTCGAATTTCCTTTCTAATTTCTAGAAGAGTTCTGTATATTAATCTTTCGTATTCTGCCTTTGTCAATTCCATGAAATTATCTTCCTCCAGAGAATTTATTGATTCTTTATTTTGGTAGCTTGCTGAAGCCATCGTGGACTGCCTCTTTGTGTGATTTGATATTGACTGTTTTCTCTGAGCCATCAATAAGTTAGTATACTTTTATTTTATATTTGTTTAGTGAGTCCTAGCTTCTTGTTTTGTTTTGATATGCCCCAATAGGCTGCTCTTGTGCGCTAGTTTGATTATTGGGACCTTTGAAGCTCTGACGTCCTGTCACCAGGTAGTTAGTTCTGTAACTAAGTATGTGCACACAGGAGTCCATTAAATTTTCCTATATGGGTTCATCTTAGGTGTCCAGGCAGTCGGTCACCAAGTGTGTGGTGCAGGCTCTCCCCTACAGTCTTACAGAGGCATGGGTGATTGGTGCAGGCACTGGTATCTGGCTGTGCTAGGGGATCACTTGCTGAGCCAGGCAGGGGGCTGATGACTGCCCCTGAGAGTCTGAAAGGAAAGTGTGTCCCTTTTCTCTAGGGCGAGTAGGTAGGTGAGTTTTGCAGCTAGACTCTGAGCACCCCGCTCTGTTGGCTGTAAAGATTTGAGGACACCACTTTTTCTTGGGCTCCTGTAGCAGGTTACTAGGTGGCATAGGAGACACCACCAGTCCTCAAGCCCCTGTTGCGGAGCAGTAAAAGTGCCTACGTAAGAGGCAAGGCTGTTTCGAGGGTCACAGATTTGCCACTTCACAGCTGAAACAGTTGAAGTTAAACTTCAGATGTTTGCCCTGTTGTACTGTGGTAGTGAGGGCTAACACTGTGGAGATGGGTCCCCACAAGTCTGTGCAGGGGTGTAAGGCACTCAAAGTCTGCAGACCCCTTATGCCTGTGCCTAGCAAAGGAGCTCTGCCTACCCTGAGTTCCTGGCTTAGGGGAGCCAGTAGCTTATTTGTTCTCTCTCCAAGGCCAGGGGAATGGGTCAGGACGCCTTTTCGGTTCTACTTCCATCCCAGCGGACTCTTCGTGCAGAGTGGGGAGGGAGGAGGTAAAAGGGAGAGAGGTTTTTCCCAAATGGGGTTTAAAAAAAAAAAAAATTACCGCCAAAGGCTGCACACATGTGCTTATCTTCAGCCACTTGCGAGCTATTTTTCACTGGTTCGGAGTGTCCCAGCAGAGTCTTTGCTGCCGGATCTCTCTCAATGTGGAAACTGCTTCCCAAGCGCGTGCACAGCTGTTTGCCTGCTTCATTGCAGACACAGAGCGGCCAAAGAGCTGCAGTCCCGCAGCTGCCGCTTTGGCACTGCTGGCTTCTGAAGCGTCTTCCTCTCCCCCGTGCCACTCAGTCCGATTCCTTAATTTTGCCTTGTTCAGGGCTCCTAGATATTCATACACGACCAAATCACTTGTTTTTCCAGGTCTTCGTTGTAAGAGGGATATAGGAAGCTGTCTGACTTCACTGCCATCTTGACCCCTGACCTTATTGAGAATTTTTGCATAAAATGATTAATTTTTTATTGAGATAAAACTTAGAGTCAGTAACGTTCACTAACTTAAGTGTACAGCTTGATGAATTTACACAGGTAGACGTGTATAATCCCTCTCAGATCAAGATGTAGAACATTTCCAGTGACAAGGCTCCTCTCGTTTCATTCCAGTTAAAATAATCTCTTCTAAGTTAGTTGCTATTCTTACCTTTGTCATCATAATTTTGCCACTTTTTGAGCTTTATATAAATGAAATTACAGTTATTTATTTTTGCTTTTTCATCCAGTGGTAGGTATATCTGTGACATTCATCCATGTAGTTACATGCAGTAGTAATTTGTGATGAAAAATGATTTTGTATTTTACCATTGTATTACTATACTACAATTTATTAAGTTTTCAATTTGGAGCCATCATAAATAAAATTGCTGTGAATGTACCTGTACATACTGTTTGATTGACATAAGCGCTTATTTGTGTAGATCATATACCCAGGGTTGGAGTTTCGAGGTGATAGAAAAGACATATCCTTTCCTTCTAAAATGATCTTAATATGTCACAAATGGATTACATGCCTTATTTCATCACCTTACGTTGTATCGTTTTAAGATATTCATTTTTTATTTACCCTCATTTTTTATGTCCCTTATCTTGCATTATCAGCATAACCTCCACAACGTCATTCAGTATTCTTATTTTATTTAGTTTTTAGTATTTTTTAATCATTCTGAGCTTGTTGTTGAGGGACTTTGTAAGTTAATTGTATATAAACTACAGTAATCATGACAATCAGTGTGGTATTGGCATAAGTATAGACGTGAAGATCACTGGAACAGAATAGAGCGCAAAAATAGATCCACTCGTAAGGGGTCAATTGATTTTTGACAGAAGTACTAAGGTGATTCAGTAAGGAAAGGATAATCTTTCAACAGATGGTGTGAAAACAACTGGATACCCATATTTGCAAATCCTGTATCTGATAAATGACTTGTATCCAGAACATATAAAGAACTCTTATATCTTAATAATAAGAAAAACAATCCAATTAAAAATGGACAAAATATTTGAATAAACATGCCACCAGTGAAGCCATATGAATGACAGTGATGTTAAAAAACACAGTTAGTCATTAGGGAAATGCAAATTTACACCACAATGAGCTACAACTGTACTCGGACTAGAATGATTAAAATTAAAAAGATAAACCGTATCAAGTGTTGGGGAGGATAAGGGGCAATTGGAACTGTCATACATTGCTGCTGAGAAGGTAAAATGGTACAGCTACTTTGGATAACAGTTTGGCAGTTTCTTATTGTAAACAAACAACATAAACAAAAAAAAACCATTGCTGTCGAGTGAATTCCAACTCATAGTGACCCCTGTAGGACAGAGTAGTACTGCCCCATAGCGTTTCCAAGGAACAGCTGGTGGATTCAAACTGCCGACCTTTTGGTTAGCAGCTGAGCTCTAAACCATTGCACCACCAGGGCTCCGTAGCAGTACCACTTTTACGCATTTACTCAAGAGAAATGAAAACATGTTCACACAAAGACTTGGGCTTAAATGTTTATAGCAGCTGTGTTTTATAATAGCGCAAAACAACAACAGCGTCTTCCAACTGAATGACTAGATAAGATTTTCACGTTTATGACAGCTTTGTAAAAATTCTCAGACAGCGCCTCTGACGGGCCTGGTCCGGGTCCCACGTGGCTATGGCTGGTCAGGGCGGCCTTCTGGAGGCCACCTGGAACAGTATACCAGAGGTCCTGGTGATGACCAGGCTGTGCAAGGGATGGTGGCCGACTGGCTGCAGCATGCCTTCTCCTGTTTATCCCCAACGTCTTGGTCCAGCCACAGAGGGCGCAGGATGACGGCAGGATGCTGTGAGGTCGCAAGTGGGCAGAGAGAGGCCGGGGGGCCGGGAGTGGCCTGAAGGTATTGGGGAAGTTGGCAGGAGGAGGCAGGAAGGGAGGGAGGGAAGTGGGCCACGGGACTGTGGGGCCAGGGTGGACGGAGGACAAGTGTGATCCCCGCCAAGGGCATGTAGGAGGTGGTGGGTGTCAGGCAACACCTGACTGCTACCACCGCCCCCAACCCCCTCGGGCTCTGTGGTGGTGGGGAAGGTGGGCTTACTGCACCACGTGTATCCCAAGACTTGCCAGGGGTGCGCGACGGGTGTTGAGCGACCAGGGGGACACTGACGCAGGAGACAAGGCATGGCCCCAACTCTCATAATGCCAGTTTTGCCTAATGACCTGGTCTTTGAAACTTAACCATGTCGATAAATGAGGAGTGGGTATATATCCCTATAATAAAGTCCTGATACACACAGTAATAGATGAACTTAAAAGTATTATGCTAAGTAAAGGAAGCCAGTCACAAAAGTGTACATACTATATGCTTCCACTGATAACAGAATTCTGGAAAGGCAAAACTACAGTGACAGAAAACAGATCAGTAGTTGCCAGGGGTGGGAAGAGGGGGAGAAGGGGTTGAGTGCAAAGGAGCACAAGATAACTTTTGGGGGTGGGGGTGAAAATATTCTGTATCATGATTGTGATGCTGTTACATGACTATATAGAATTATCAAAACTTATCAAAGTGTTGTTCACTTTAAAATGATGAATTTTACTATAAATAAATCATACCTCAACAAAGCTGACTAAAATTTTTTGAAAGAAATACAGTAAATGGTTGCATTCAGGATATAATGGATATACTTTTAAGCTGAATGAAAAAACAAGCAAAAATAAACAGTTGTCCTTAAAATGTACAAATGGTACTCTTGGCTGTGATAAAATTTCTGATAACTATCAATTGCAGAATCAAAAATTGTTCCATCTCAGTAACTTAGAAGTGAATATAAGGTTCTCTAGAAAGCTGGAAAAATGGATTTTAGTAATGACGAAGACACTGATATCAAGGAGTGGGATAAAAATTTAATGAAATGTGAGAGTGGAGAAAGGTATTTGCAAGTTTTTATTTATTGTGTGATTGTAAATATCTTTAAACTGATCAGTATTTTAAGTAGTCTTTTGACTATTTTCTTGACATTCCAAATTATTTATATTCCTAAATTGGCAAACAGTAAACAAACAAAAAACCCAACTTTTTTGTATTTTTTCAGTGGGAAAATGGAAGCTTGCTTTGTAGTCAGGCATTCATACAAGTTCCTGGTAAACCCAATTAAACGGTGTTGATACATTCTCCTTCATCCTTCCATAGGACATTGAACTATCTCTAGTTCTGTACATGTTACACTGTGTTGTATTTAACTATTTTCATGTTTGTAAATTCAGTTAGATTGCATCTTGTTTATCCTTTTATCCCTAGCATAGGCTACAGTGAATAGGAAAAATTTTTTATAAGGAATCAGTCTAGCACCAGGATGCATTTTATTCAGCAAGCATTGATTAAGTATTATGTGATAAGTACTATACTAGCTGTTTTGGGACAAACATGCTATAACATCTAAACTTCAAGGTTAAAGTAAAATGTGATCTTTAGTATAAGGTATAATATAAATGGTGAGAGTGGACAATCACTAGCGCTTTCAGGTGGAGCATAGGTTAAACATATTGGAAAAGCTGTTTGATAACAAAGGAAATCACTTTTCAGCAACTGTAATATTCACAATAGTCATTTTAAAATGCCATTTAGCAAGACAGTTACTAAGATTTTTATAAAATCATTCTTCTTACTGTCATTGTTAGGTTGATCAAAAGAGTTGGACTGTGCAATAAATGAAATATTCTTTAGGAGAGTGAAAAACTTGAATTTTCATAAGTAGGCTCTTAGGTTCCTTCTGATGCTTTAGCACATTTCATTTTCTCTATAAAGACGTACAATGAAGAGTAATGCTTCAAAGATTACTGACTTTTTTAAAGTAGGTTTTAGTCTTCATATAGAGTGTCAGATAGCACTTGAGCAAAAACCCTTTGCTTCTCATAAGGGGCATTGCACAATAATAGAAGCTTAGAACAAAATATCTTTTGTAGATGATCAGTATAGCTCAATACTAATTGTTAAAATGGATGTCAGGGTCTTTTGTGGGGGCTGTACAACATAGGGATTCTTAATACTGCAAATTATAAGATTTTGTCAAATAGGATTATATTCATGGCCAGTTGTTTAACTCAGTGATTTGAATGACAGTCGAAGGTTGAAAAGAGGAAGTGTGGTCTGGAAGAGCATTAGACAGAAGACCTCATCTCCACCCTCACAAAGTGGAGGGTTATCTGGGCACCCTTCTTGCTGTTGACTGTAAACACTAGAGTGGTGACTATCCCTCAGGCAATAGAAAGCAAGTGTAAATGAGAAAATATTTGTGAAGCCTTCTGAAAGGTAATATGCTATCTAAATTCTGAACATTAACACCTTGAAGAGTTTAAAACTGTTAGTTCTGCTAGCCTTGTAGTTTTAACTAGTTAACCAAAATTTCGATTAGCCAAATTTGTTTTTAGACATGTTAGCAATGACTATGAATATAGACTAATTTTTTTTTTCTGGGATATGTTTAGCATCATTCACTTGAAATACATGGCCTAAAAGCAATGACTGTACTATCTAAAAAAGCAAATGTAGTTGCAAATTTTCCTCATAATCTTTTAGCTTATCAGCATGTCAAAGTGCAACATGGTGAGATATTTAGATGGGAAATACAGAAGAAATGGAGCATTTTGTCTGAACCTGGTGAAAAAATGATAGTTGAAGTAATTCATGAGAAACTATAAAGTGTATAGAAGTATTTATTCACTGTAGTGTTTGCCTTGTAAATGTGCTTCAAACAGAATTAATGCACTGGGCTGCTAACAGAAAGCTGAAGGTTTGAGTCTACTCAGAGACACCGTGGAAGAAAGGCCTGGTGATCTTCTGAAAAATCAGTCATTGAAAACCTTATAGAGCACAGTTATATTCTGACACACATGGGGTTGCCATGAATCAGAGTTGACTTAACAGCAACTGGTTTTCCTCATCCTATAGTATCAAACATTAGAGCTGGAAGCCATCTGGGAAAGTAGACACGTTATAGCAGAAAGAGGCCTTGAGATAAAGCAGACTGGAGTTTGCATCCCAGCTCTACTTCTTACTAGCTTTGTGAACTTTTAACAAGTTTCTTAGCTTTCTAGGCCGGTTTTCTTAGCTGTAAATGGGTAATACCTGAAACTAGAAGGTGATCAATAAATAGTTTTCTAATTGAGTGTTTACTTTTTGTAGTGCTTTAGTCATCTCCTTTTAGAGATGAGAAAATTGTAATAGAAAAAATTCTGAACCTGAGTTCACATGATTTTTAGTGGTTAGTTCAGATCTGGGACCTAGGTGTGACTATTGAGTTTGGTGTTCTCTCTGTTACATAGCTCGGCTCAAGGCAGTTCTGCTGAATAAAGCCATTTTCCTTCAGAACTCTGATAACCACAACCTCATCAACTCCTCTGCAGTTTTTCCCCTTGACTAAAGAGGTGGTGGAGCCCTGGTGGTGCAGTGGCTAAGGGCTCAGGCTGCTAACCAAAAGGTGGGTAGTTCAAATCCATGATCAGCCCCTTGGAATACCTGTGGGGTAGTCCTACTGTGTCCTGTAGGGTCGCTATGAGTCAGAATCGATTCAACAGCGATAGGTTTAAAGAGGTGGAAAGATACTAAATTGAGTGTTGTTCTACCAAATATGGGTGTTTTAATGATTTTGAAAAGGGACTTACTAGGAAAGTTAAATTAATAATGCAGCCAAGTTACCTATCATGATAAAATCATCTAGCATGCCACATATTTTTAGAGTTTAAAACAAACAAAATCAGCCTACTAGTACAACTCTGGACTATTTTAAGAGCTATTTTTATCTGTAGAATATAAAATTGAGTTATGGTATTTGTAGTCAGGTTCAAATATTAAACTGTAGTATAGCACATCAATTTTTTAAAATAAACTTTATTTTGAATAATTTTACATTTACAGAAAAGTTACAGGGATAGTACAGAGAGTTCTTGTACTTATACCCCTTTCTCAGTTTCCCCTAATGTTACCATCTTACATAACCATGCTGCATTTGTCAGAACTAACAAATTAACATTGAGACATTGCTATTAACTAAACTCTAGACTTTACTTAGATTTTACCAGTTTTTTCATTAATATCTTTTTTCTGTTCCATTCCAGGATACCACACTGCATTTAGTCATCACATCTCCTTAGGCTAACATACCAGTTTTTAAGCATATTCTGAATTTTCCAGGTGCTTGAAAATTAATCTGTTTATGTGCCTTACTAAACAGAGACTATGTACTAAACATAAGTTACTCAGCCATTTCTTGTTAAAAGACTATTCTTGTGAAACATCAGTGACTATTCGGTGCCTTCAGGGGCTGTTGACACGTTGTTTTCTGCTTTGACCTGAAGCTGCTTTGCTCTTCTAGTTGACCCTCCCTCAATGTGACCTAACCAAAAAGAGCCAAACAGTAGTATGTACTAGACATGTTCAAAAACAGAGGGAAGCTCACTTTTAACATTAGGGAGGGCCTTGACAAAGAAATAGAAGTCAGATAAATAATATTGGAAGAGGCAGGAGTGATCAGGGAGGTAGGAGAAATGGCATGAGCAAAGACCTGAGGAATTTTCCAAGGATGCTGGTGAAACAGTACTGAACGTGAGTTAAGAAACACAGGTTAGAATTCAGGTTCTGCCACATATTAGCTCTTTAGCTTTGAACAAGCACTTAATTCAGTTTCCTCATTTGTAAAACAACTGATTCATATTAAATGATCTCCAAAGATGCTTTCAACTCTAAACATCTATAGTTGAATCCCAGGTCAGATGTAGTAAGTGTCTGGGTTGGAGGTAGTGATAGAGAAGAGCTGCCATCTTCGTAATAATCCCAAAGGTAGGTGCCATCACAGACGGGAAAAAATTGGGTAATTTGCCGAGTGTCACACATCTGAGGAATGTAGCTAGGTTTTGGACCATATATTATCACTACTTGTGTGTGGTTCTCTCATCCAAAGTATCATTTCCCCTTCTAACTCTGCACTCTCTTCCAAGCCTGGCCCATCTCACTCATAGGACTTTAATTACCACTGTGTACCAAGGCCTCACAGATTTTTATCTACAGCCCAGATCCCAATCTGGTATATATATTTTCCATCCCACTGTCTTTTTTTGACATTCTGTCTCTTGGATCTCTCCAAGATGTCTCAATCCCAGTTGTGCAGTCCAGAAAACTATGAGTTATTCATGATATTCCCTTCTCCCTCACCTCCTGTATTCCAAAAACGTAAGTTTGGTTGATTTTTACCTCCTGAATAATCTGTCAAATCCATTCACTTCTCTTTATCTCTGGCATCAACTTGGTCCAATTTACCATCATCTTTCACCTGAATTACAGCAGTAGTCTTCCAAGCAGTCCACCCATAGACACTCTGGGCCCTCTTCCTGGCCATTCTCCATACAGCAACCTGAGGAAGCTTTTCAAAATGAAATATTATTATGACTCCTCCTCTGCATAAAATTTTTTGTTGGATTTTCATTGCTTTTAGGATAAAGATAAGTTTTTAAATACAGCCTGGCAGGGCTCTGCATGGACACTTGTTACTACCTCCTTCTTCCGTTCATGTATCTGTGTATTTCCTCTTATGGTCTGCTTCTGCCATGGAGCTTATTTCCAAGCCCTCTTACTGACCATGCTCCAGACTGCCTCAGGGCATTTGCATATACTGTTTCTTCTTCTTTCCCAGCTCTTCCTTCTTCTAGCTAACTCCCACCAGAGTTAGTAAACATCTCTGGCATTGCTTCCTCTGTGAATCTTGCCTGGTCTTTTTGACCAAGTCACATCTCCGTGACACTCAGCAAGCCATCCTTCTTCTATGATAAATAAGACATTTGTCATATTTTCAGTTTTATATTTTTTGGGGGCATTTATTTGATTAATGTCCGTACCCCCAACTATGCTGTGATCTCCCTGAAGGTAATGGCCATTATATCTCTAGTTTTTAACACAAGTGTCCAACACAAAATAGTAGACACTCAGTAAATCTTTGATGGATAAATGAATTTGTTTTCTTCATTGAATCTTGCAAGTATTATAGTTTGCATATTGTAGAAGCTCAAAATTTTTTGATTGAAACTAAATTAATAGCTCATAAGGCACAACGTGGATTAATAAACAATACCATTTCCTGGTTGGTTGCAATAAAGATTAATTCACCTCTTCATCAGAGGTTGCTTGGCCAGGGAAGGCATTGGTGGTTCAGTGGTAAATTGTCACCTTCCATGCAGAAGACCCTGCTTTGATTCGTGGGCAGTGCACCTTAAGCACAGCCACCACTCATCGGTCAGTGGAGGCTCACGTGTTATGATGCTGAACAGGTTTCCGAGGAGCTCCCAGACTAAGATTAGGAGGAAAAGCATGGTGATCTGCTGAAAATCAGCCAGTGAAACTATGGATCACAGTGATCTAATCCTGTTGTTGTGCACAGGGGTCACCATGGGTCAGGGCCAACTTGATTGCAGCAAACAACAGCAGCAGATAACTACCCACTGCTGGCGAGTCAATTCTGACTCATAGTGACCCTATAAGACAGGGTAGAACTGCCCGTAGGGTTTCCGAGGAACTCCTGGTGGATTCGAACTGCTGACCTTTTGTTCGGCAGCCATAGCTCTTAACCACTATGCTACCAGGGTTTCCGGAGGCCTATCTTATTAGTAGAATTATTTTCCTGTATTGTTTCCCTGGCCACCCTCCACCCCCAGTTGTCTTAATCTCTCCTTAATAAACCTTGAACTCCTAATTGCTTTCAACCTAGCAGAATGACTTTTTTCCAAAGCAGTAGGGAATAACACTTGTTCACTTATAAAATAATTGTTTTAAATTTAGAAAGAAATATGGAGATTTAGTTAATATTGTATCCTCTCTGGGTAGACTTACTGCATTTGCATACTAGTTTTAGAGGAAGCTACTTAACTGTTGTGAAGCTGGGATCGTTTTAGTACCTATCTCATAGGACTGTTGTAGGATTAAGTGAGATATAAACTATTTAGCATAATGACTCCTAGCAACATGTTAAGTGCTTAATCAATGTAAATGAGTACCCTTCTTAGTGCAGCTGCTATTGTTGTTGCAACACATTTTCCCTTAGAAAAATATTACAAAGGCCGCTTTGCCTAGGTTCCTAGTCTAGTTCACACATGTCCATTTAGCACTTGATGTACTTAATGCAATTAAATTTTGCCTGCATGCTAGGAATATTCCAAAGCCCCAGCTACCGTTGGTAACCTTGTTAAAGGAACAACTCAGTGGTAAGTGAAGTGACCACCTTCCCCCGACCCCCACCCCCCCACCCCCAGTGAAGATGGAACTCTTTAGGCTTCAACTGAGAGAGATTTGGAGGGACTGGGAAGAGAAAGGGTGATGGATGTCTGAATCAGTGATGTGGAGCAGATAGATATTCATGATATCTCCGTCAGTAAAAGAAAGGGCAGGGATCTCCTGGGCAGAGCAGCTTTTTGAGTGTAAGTATTTTAGTTAAGTCTGCTATTGTAGTCCAGAGTGAATGTGCATACAAACAAGAAGGAACTTAAGCGTGCGATTGTGACCACAGTATTGATGTAGCTAAAGACTATAGAATTATAGATGTCCATGTTTAATTCCATCATCCTCACAATTTATGCTTCTCGCACCAGTGCCTGGTACCAGAAAACCTAAAACCAAACCCATTGCCGTCGAGTTGATTCCAACTCATAGTGACCTTATAGGACAGAGTAGAACTGCCCCATAGAGTTTCAAAGGAGCGCCTGGTGGATTCAAACAGCCGACCTTTTGGTTAGCAGCTGTCTTAGTTATCTAGTGCTGCTAACAGAAATACCACAAGTGGATGGCTTTAATAAAGAGAAATTTATTTCTTCACAGTAAAGTAGGCTAAAAGTCCAAATTCAGGGTGTCAGCTCCAGGGGAAGGCTGTCTTTCTCTGTCGGAGGGACCCCGGTCCAAAGGACACGCTCTGCTCCCAGCACTGCTTTCTTGATGGTATGAGGTCCCCAGATCTCTGCTTGCTTCCCTTTCCTTTTATCTCTTACAAGAGAGAAAAGGTGGTGCAGGCCACACCCTAGGGAAACTCCTTTTACACTGGATCAGGAATGTGACCTGGGTAAAGGTGGTGTTACAATCCCACCCTAATCCTCTTTAACATAAAATTACAATCACAAAATGGAGGCCAACCACACAATTCTGGGAATCATGGCCCAGCCAAATTGATAGACACGTTTTTGGGGGGACATAATCCAAACCATGACAGCAGTTGTAGCACTTAACCACTACGCCACCAGGATACATAGTAGTTATTCAGAATGTTGTTGAACTGACTGAACTTGGGCACTTCTATTTTTTAATTATTTCACCTATGTCTGGTACTTTTAGAAACATTTTCACCTACATTTATACAAGTGTACTTTGCAAAGAAGAACATCTGGAATAGAAGTGTTTCTCATGATTATACAAATAGACTTGACTACTTTTGGTTGGTGAATGTCATAGTGGACCTAAGAGACAAATCACAAGCTTTATAGTGGTGGTTAAAAAAAAGCACAAAAACTACATAGTAATTACTGGATCAAGAAAACATTGCTGTATTTGTGCAGAGAGAAGTGTATAGGCAGGTACCTTAAATATTTTTTGAGTTCATGAGTCTGTATACACACTTGACTACAGATGTATTCATTAATCCTTTCATGAGCATGATTTTGCAGATGACAAATTTATGTGTAGGTATGTGATATATACATACATATATGTTGTGTTTTTAGGAGTGTTGCAACCTAATCCCTTTAAAAAAACATGAAAACAAATCTTGCTTCTTTCTCTGTAGACCATGTGGTAAGAGGAAATCTGTTTATATGCCATACTTTAAATATATGGAAAGAAGACTTAGACCTCAACAATCATGTTTTCAAGCATCATAATGATTTTACAAAGGGCCAGGCAATTACATAAGCATTTTGAAGTAATTTATATAAAAGATAATAAGCTGATAAGGAATGGTTCAAAAACTTTTTTAAAAAAGAATTGGATCCGCATAACACAAATCTTACGAAAAGAATCCACCTTTTTACAGAACAGTACTTTGATCACAGTTTCCTTAACAGTTATTGAGGTGTTTCAGGGAAAGAGTTATATACTAACAGAGGTTTTAAATGCAAATAAATCATATTATTTTGGAAGCAGATGCCTTATAGATTTTTTTTAACTGTTTTTAAAACTTGAATTTAATGTTAATTGTTTTCCTTTCCATTCCCTGCACCCTGGGTTTGGTAGGCATAAAAAAGTCTAAACTCAGCTTGTTACCTGCTGTTTTGTTCAACCGGGTTCTCTTCAGAAACATAACTCCTAAAGTTGGAGAGGTGTTTACTATACTAGACACTTAAACAAAACAGAGGTGAAACGAAGAAGGTTAACAATCCAAAATATATGAGGCATTTAATTTGTAATTTTAAGTATTTAGTTCTAGAAGCTATTATAGAATTACCTTGTTTGTCATCAGATGCTTTTATTTCTGGATATGTTAACATTTTAATTGCTTTTGGCAGGCAGGAAGCTGAGTAATTAAAAATATTTATATGAATTTATTGCTTTAAAGTTTGTGATAAAGACATTTTGAAGAGAATCTTGAGCTATGTATGACCCTGCACAATAAGTCACTTAAATTTCCTGGCCCAGGGCTCCTCTCTCTTCCTGCAGCCCTTCGCCCTCCCACCCCAAATACTCATGCTAGGGTGCTAGAAAAGGCTTATCAGCATTAGGAACCATGATTCCTTATTTTAGTGATATCAGTAGTGTTTTTTTTTTCAGTTTCTAACATTATGCGTTTTAAAATGGAATGTACTAATTCTGCAGTGTTCTTTTTACAACAGAAGATGTATGAAAATGCTGATGACTATTGCAATACTTAATCCAGCTTAATGGAGTAATATTTTATATGTAGAAATTTCTTGTTAAACATAAATAGTGAATAGAGTAGCTAGCTTTATAAAAGTAAATATGTACTTTTTATGTTTTCTAGATTGCTACTTGTTTGGGGGTTGGCAACTTATTTAAAATTTCTATCACTTTTTTTTCAAGCTAAAAATATATTTTCCAAATCACATTATTTTGTATAGATCCTGCATAGACACTGGATACATTTCTGAATCACTGAGGTATTTCCATATGATTTGGCACAATCTAAAAACTGTGTAATTCTACTTACTTTGAATGATTTATAGTGCTGAAATGTCTCTTGTTTCATTAGCTGTTGTATTACTCTGATTGAATCTTACTCAGCTGTTAAGGTTGTAGGAAAGAAAGGTAGCTGACACAGCCGTGTTCTAGAAGAAAATGAATGTAGTGCTCAAACTATAAAAGAATCATTAAGGTAACTAATTCTCAAATTGAATTGCTTTGTAGGAATTTGGTTTTTAACATTAACACTAATTAGTAAGTGTTTGGTAATGTCAAAAATTCATTAAAACGTTTCAGAGTCTGTGGCTTTTAAACATCCCTATTGACCCAACTGTTCAGGATGTATGCTAAGTGCTTTTCAGAAACTTTGAATTTTGAAAAGATCCTGAAATGGCTTGAGTGCTAAAAAGGGACAATGCAAGTGTCATCAAGGAGAATACCTAATTTTCAAGCATTATTTTAAGACTAGCAGGAACCCTGGTCACAGTGGTTAAAGCGCTTGGCTGCTAACTGAAGGGTGGGTGATTCAAACCCACCAGCGGCTCTGTGAGAGAAAGTTGTGGCAGTCTGCTTCTGTAAAGATTTACAGTCTTGGAAACCCTACTGGGCAGATCTACTCTGTTCTGTAGGGCCTCTATGAGTCAGAATCAACTCGACGGCAGCGGGTTTATTTTAAAACTAGTACTAACATTGGCCTGTCCCCTTTTGTCTGGTAACTGCCATAGTAATTTCCCTTTCTTATTTACCTCCAGGATCTGTTTCCAGTCCTGTCCATCCTAGTCCTCCTCATCACTGCTCCAGGAACTGCCTATTGTTAGGGTCAGGATAAGGGTTCCTTTTCTTTTCTTTGCCCTGCTCTTCTGCCTCTGCTGTCCCAGGAGAATCCCCTTTCTCCATTTTCATACATGCCATGGCATGCGAACTAGCCACTTGCCTACCTTGCCTTCCCTTTTCTCCTCACCTCTGTCCTGTCTGTTAGGCTGATCGGTCAAAAAAAAAAAAAAAAAAACCGTAGCTGTGAGTCGATTGTGACTCAGTGATCTTATAGGACAGAGTAGAACTGCCCCGTAGGGTTTCCAAGGCTGTGAATCTTTACGGAAGCAGACTGCCACGTCTTTCTGCCGCGGAGTGGCTGGTGAATTCGAAGCGCTGACTTTTTGGTTAACAACTGAGTGCTTAGCCACTGCGCCACCAGGGCTCCTTGACTGATTGGTAGGGTGTCCACAGAACACCTGTCCATCAATTTTACAAGGGCTCCCATCTGTGCTCTTCATTCTTTTGTGAACAGAATCTCCTTGGTTATTACAGTGTGTTTGAAAGGTTAGGGAAAGGTCAGAGTGAATAACTGCCAACTATGAGAGCTTGAGAACAGACTGAGTGAGTTGAGGGCACTGTGGATTATATATTTTTAAAATTTTAAGCCTGATATCATGTTACTAAAATGTAACATTGCTTTTCAGTATTTTTTATTACAAATATATAGTATCTCTTTTCATGATATGGCAGGAATGGTTCAATTGACGTTGGTGGGCCAGCGTTGAAACCACCATTTATATTGCTGTGGTTAAAATGTGTTCCAATTTCCAGAATACCTAAATTTTCAATCAAATTTTTAGAACATAACCCTTTGAAAGTTGGAGGCTGTCTTTATAAACCAGCACTTAAAGAAACATTAACTTCTTGCTTTAATATAGAAACATTTTTTTCTAAGCTTTATTTGTGCTTTTAATAGATTTTTTCAATACTAGATAGTAACTTTTTTTTTTTTTTTTTGGTATATAGTGCTTGGAGCCTTTGTGGCTCAGTGGTTAAGAACTCGGCTGCTAACCAAAAGGTCGGCAGTTTGAATCCACCAGCCACTCCTTGGAAACCGTATGGGGCAGTTCTAGTCTGTCCTGTAGGGTCGTTGTGAGTCAGAATCTACTCTACGGCAACGGGCATATAGTGCTTAAAATCTAGTCAAGGTGAATAAGACTTAATAAGTTGTACCAATATGATATTTCAGTTCATCCTCTTCCATTTTTACAGTTCTTTAAAATTAAACCCATGCTTTAATAAGAACTTTGTATTAGTAAATGTTTTTTTCCTTTTAAATGCATACTACAGACATGAATATTCACTTTAATAATTTAACAATTTAAAATGTACTGTTCACCATTATACCACATTTTCCACGATTATGTCAAGTCTTGACTTGTTATATTCTTTTCTCCTTGTATTTAGTTCAGCTCATTTTAGGATAAGACTGTTTGTCATAGGGATAAAGAAGCAGACAGTATTTAGTGTATAGCAATTACATTTGGTTTAGTACAGGATTACAAAAGTTGTATGTATAAAAGTGTTGTTTAAAAATATATATATTTGGAAAATGAACCTATTACTAAATTAAGCATTTGAGAGTTTTTACAGGGAATTACTCCAGTGCAGAAAAAAAGTACTGTTTATCTCCCTTTCAATAAAAATAATTGCTGACTTGGTATTCAAGCAGTGAGAAAATGGATTTTGGTAAGATATTAATTTCATGCTGCTAATGTTTGAAATAACGGCACTTTTTAGCAGTAAGAGCAGCCAGTAACTAAAAATTCCTAGGTGCAAGTTTGTCACTGTATCTGCACTTTCTCCCTGCTTTTTACTTTTGTTGTTGTTCTGTGTAGAAGATATAATAGCTTATGGGAAACATTGTATTTAAAAGGAGAAAACAAATGTTTGCAGGAGAAAAACAGTAGAATAAAGATACTTTTTATTCGCTAAATGGTATTTAAACAAAAAATTGAGTCACTAATTATGGAATTTAACAATTGATCTTTTCAGCATTAACTCATGTTGAGGGTTCTGTAAGCAAAACCCTTGTTAATTTCATCTCTGATTTTCATAATTTGACACACAACTTGAGTTAATTTTACTTTTGCAGTATCAGTGAAGTTAATTACTAAGTAAATAAACCCTTATGTATGAAACTATTGTAAGAAAGGGTTTTATTTATTGGTTGATTGATTGTCACCACCATTTAAAGCTTGCCCTATGAGATCTCCCTTTCCTCTCCCCTTGGGTAGATCTCACGACTCTTCAGTCACTTTGAGGTATTAAAATACATCTCACCTTCAGGGCATAAAAAAGCCCAGCCCATTTTAAATTACAATTCAGATTGTGTATCCTCATGGCACTTACGTTCTGTTGGGGAGAAGGATAGTAAGATAATAAATAAAATATGTTACATGTTAGAGAGTGATAAATGCTAAGGAGGATATGAAATGTCTGGAGATCATATGTGACATTTCAGATAGGTGGGCCAGTGAAGGCCTCACTGAGAAGGTGACTTGGGTCAAGACCTGCAGAAGGTGAGGGAGCAGATCATGTGACTGTCTTGGAGAAGAGCATCTCAGGCAGAGGCACAGCTGATGCAGATGCCTTGAGGTGGGAGGTGGGAGGAACAGTGTTGCTACAGTAATGGAATGAGGAGAGTAACCGGAGAAGAGATGGGGGAGAGGGGCAAATTATACAGTCATTGTAGGTCCTTGGACTTTGACTTTAATGCAGAATAAGAAGGTAAGCCTTTGGAAGGTTTTGACCAGAGGCATGACATGTTTAGATTTACATTTTAACTCTGTTACTCTGCCTGGTTGTCATAAGGAGAATAGATTGCTGTGGTGAGGGTGAGGTCAAAGGTGGAAGCAGGGAGGCTGTTGCAGTTAACCAAGCCAGAGATGATGGTGTTTTGAACCAAGATTGGGCCAGTGGGGATGGGAGAAGTAGTAGAATTTTGGACATGTCTTGAAGACAGACTTAATAGAATTTGCTGATAACACAGGATATGAGTTGGAAAGAGGTTTGTCAAGGATGAAGTCTAGGCTTTTGCCCTAAATAATTAGAAGAATGGAGTTGTCATTAGTTAAGATAGGGAAGACTGTAGGAGGAGTTAGAATATCAGGAACTCAACTTGGGACAAGTTAAATTTGAGGTTCATATTAGATTTAAAAATAAAGACTGATTAGTAGCATTTAGATGTATAGATCTGGAATTCAGGATAGAAGTCTAGGCTGGAGATACAAATTTGGGATTTAACAGCATATTGATACTATTGGAAGCCGTGAAACTCCACAATCACCAAAAGATTGGGTATAGTTGGAAAAGAGAAGAGGTCCAAGGACTGAGCTGTCGGGTTGTGGCAGTCTTTAGATGTTGGGGAAATGAGGAATAGTAATAGAGATTGAGAAGGAAGGACCAGAAAAGTAGGACGAAAACCAGGAAAGTATGGCATTCTGTCACCCAAGCGAAGTAAGTGTATCAGGGAGGAGGAAGTGATCAGCCGGGTCAGATACTGCTGGACCAGTCAAATAAGAAGACGACTTAGAAGTGATCATAGGATCTAGTGATGAGGTTGTTTCTGACCTTGGACAAGAGCTGTTTCAATGTGGTGGGGAAGTAAAGGCCTATTTGAAATGAGTTTGAGAAGAAACAGGAGGAGGGGAATTGGAGACAGCAGGTCTCTACGTAGATTTGCTGTAAAGGAAAGATCATTGAGATGGAAGCTGGAAGGAGTGGAGAAATAGGAGTTAGTTTTTTAAATAAGTATTGGAGAAATGACATTGTTGTATTTTTTTGGGAATAACCCACCAGAGAAGGAAAAATGGATGATTGAAGACAGAGGTTAAAATTGCTAGAGTGTTACCGTTTGGAGGTAAGAGAGGATGAGAACTAGTACAAAGGTGTGAATGTGAATAGCACCTGTCTTTAGATTTGGGCATTTATCACCCATTCATTGTCTACTGATTGTGAGGCCTCAGTTTGGTGAATATGCTGCTAGCCTATAAAGTGCTTTGTTCGAATTAGAAAAAGTCATCTGGGTGACTTCAGTTCTACTGCTCTCACCCTCACCCTCTCTCCTGGCTTGGCTAGCAAGTGACACCTTCATGAAAAAGGGAGCCTTTCCTCCAGACAGGGCAGCTGTCACAAGGGGTGAATTTTAGCCCTCAGTCCCCTTAGGCCAGGTGCTCTTGGTAGGTACGGTACAGGAATCCAATATCGGACTGCAGTCCAACTCAGCCTACATCAAGGCAGCAGGGAAAGTTCTGTTTAGTATCCTGTTAAACAATAGTTAAACTTAGGTTTTATAAGGACTGTGGCAAATAGCATAAGTGGGAAGAAAACAATTTAAGAAACAAGATTTTGGTGTGAGAATTCCAGCTCTTCCACCAACTGGCAGTGTGATTTATTTGCGGTGGATAATTTACTGTCAGTTTCTTCAGTTGTAAAAGGAGGAGTTTGGCCTCAACCAGACTGTTTCCAGTCTATAATTCTGTGATTCATTAAAATACAGTAATCCCCAGCTTATCCTGTTCACCATCTGAACCATAGCACAATTCTTCTAAGAACCAAAAATTATTTCTGAGGCAATTTGGTTCTTTGTAGAGCAGCTTTCCCTTGGGCATTTATACAAATAAGTATTTGCAGAATTTCCCTGGAGATTAGAAGTAGCAGCATTGAAATTATAAGAGGAAATGTAGCAAACCGTCGAGAAAATTACAGACTAGTTTACATTGTTCAAATTCAGTGTATGCATTTTATAGCTGTGGGACATTCAGAAAGTTATTTAACTCTCTGTGCCCTAGTTTCCTCATCTAAAAATAGGAATCTAATAATAGCACCCACCTCTTAGGTTTGTTGGGATAATTATAGTAAGGACTAAGTAAATCTCAGCTAACATTATTGTTATTACTAGTGTTTAAAATGTATTGAGAGTCTCTGGGTGGTGCAAACAGTTAACAGGCTCAACTGCTAACTGAAAGGTTGGAGGTTTGAGTCTTCTCAGAGGCACCTTGGAAGAAAGGCTGGGAATTTCCAAAAAATCAGCTATTGAAAACTCTATGGAGCGTAGTTCTACTCTGACACATACGCGGTCATCATGAGTTAGGATAGACTCGACGGCAACTGGTTTTAACATGGATAGTTTGGAACCATTTCAGTAGATTAGCTATGCTATAAAAGTCTCTTTGACTACCATTTAATTATAAAGAATCGCCAAGTTAAAAAAAAAATTTAGAAAAGGTATTGAATCAGGTTAAATTTTTTTAAAACAAATCAGTTACTCAATTTTGAATTTTTCTTTTTTTAGTTACAATGAAAATTCACTTATAGAATATACCTGATTGTCAAATGATGACAGAACAATGAGCCATTAGTATAATTAGTTCTAGTTGCTGGCTATAATTAACATTTATAAAATGGTATTTATTTTAAAATATATGTTTTTTTCTAAATAGGTCAAAACAATAAGATTTTATCTGGCATATATCTCTGCCTTAAAGATAGATTTTTGAAATATTCTCTGAACATTTTTATCATACCATCAAGTTTTTACATCTTTCCTGTATTAACCACTTTTTAGAGCACATATTTGACTACTGACAACATCAATTATCTGAAGTTTTACAGTTTTACATTTAGAGAGTTAATAAGATATAGTTAAATCATTTCAACTATTCATGAATATCTGGTTGTAATTAATATAGTTGATTTATCAGTGCTGGTTTATACTTATTTTAAATCAGACATGCAGATCATTTCTAAACTGATGGCTACTTTAAAAGAAGAAAAGTTTTATACAGACATGTTCAGAAGTTTAAGATAATTTATGATTTAAAGGTTAGAGAAAAATGGAAGGTATGTTTAAAGAATATTAGAGTTGCCTTACCAACAAATAATTGTTAATTTAGATTTTATTTGAACTGTCTCTCTTGCCTATATTTCATAAATGAAATGATGATGTGTTGAGTATAATGCATCAAAATTTAACTAGGACTTGGTAGCATCTAGCACTCAGATTTTGGTTTTTCTCACTAAATGGAACTAGAGCTCCTTAGAGAAATGGCTGATTCCAAGGCTTGGAGCCTGGAACATCTTGTTATGCCAGAAAGTAAGGAAGTGCTCAAGGAAAAAAAAATGATAGCAGCATGTCCTTAGGATATAGGAGCCATTTTGAAGGGACTCCCACTGGCCAAACTGGGATAATTTGAGCATCAAAATAAGAGTAGTAATTAATTATAAAGCGTTGGGGAAAAAAATAGAAATGCATGAGGCTATATCGATAATAATACATATGTAAACACATACATGCACGCATACATATGTAGATACGTATGTATAGGAGAAGAGAGGGCTTGAGTTCCAACTAGTTAATGTGGAGGAAGTACTGGAGTTGGAAAACCATGGTTTTGTCACCATTGTAGTAAAGATTAGAATCACAAGTGTATACTAAATCTAGCAGAGAAATTTTGATAAGAAATGGGATATTGCATGGTTCTAAAGTGTCTGCCCACAGGTTACTTATTGGTGTCAGGGGAAAAAATAGTAACTAAACAGTAGAGAAATCAGACACCATCTTCTCTGGGTGATCAAAAGTAACGTCATCAATAAGGGACATGTGGACACCATGTCCCTCAGGATGTGATACCCTAGGAAGACACAATATCATATATGCACTGTTTCGGCCAGGAATGCATTACCTGAATCCAGTCATGAGGAAACATCAGACAAGCCCAAAATGGTGGACATTCTTTTTTTTTAAAGACTATATTCTTCAGAAATGTCAATATTATAAAAGTCAGAGGCTAAAAGAACTGCTCCCTATTAAATGAGACTGAAGACACAGGACATGCATGATCCTAAGACTGTCATCTCTATATACAGGAAAATTAAATGTTACAAAGGGCATTATTGGATTTATTGACAAAATTATAATAGAGGTTGTAGGTTAAATTATTGTATAGATGTTAAACATTTGCCAAAGTTGAAAACTTTACTGTGGTTATATAAAAAATAAAAACAAACTTCTTGTTGTCGAGGCGATTCTGACTCAGCGACCCTATAGGACAGAGAGGAACTGCCCCACAGGGTTTCCAAGGAGCAGCTGGTGGATTTGAACTGCTGACCTTTCGGTTAACAGCCAAGCTCTTTACCACTGTGCCACCAGGGCTGGGAAATTCACACTGAAGTGTTTAGGAGGAAAGGACCATGATGGATTCAGCTTACTCTCAGAAAGCTCAGAAAAAAGTGTGTGTGTGTGTGAAAAAGGTGTGTGTGTGTGTGTGTGTGTGTGTGTGTGTGTGTAAAGAGAAAGTGATAAAGGGAGGCAGAATACTAACTGGAGTTGCTGGGTAAGGAGTATACAGGTGTTCTTTGTACAATTCTTGCAATTTTACTGTAAGTTTGGAGTATTTCCAAATGAGAAGTTAATATATACATGCATGCACACATTGGGGCTTATTTCTTTAATACTTTTCTTATCTCTTATTGCCCCAGGTTGCTAATTTACCTTTAATACTTTATTGATTTTAAGATGTTAACATGCATTGCTTACAGATATACACATTGATTTTTAATTTCTTTTAAATAGTGCTGGGCCTAAAGGAGATAACATTTATGAATGGAGATCAACTATACTTGGTCCACCAGGTTCTGTATATGAAGGTGGTGTGTTTTTTCTGGATATCACATTTTCATCAGATTATCCATTTAAGCCACCAAAGGTAAGAATCTAGAAGTGCATACTTTAATATTTATCCTTCTGCAAAATTAGTTTATTCCAAAGGTTAATTATGTATTGATGTAATCATGTTTATGTCATTACATTTTTCATGGATTGATATGGAAACTCTCAAGTAACCAAGAATTTGAAAACTGTGAAAGTAATTGACCTCTACCTTCTACAAATAACTTTGTAATCCACAGAAAGGTTTAATTGTTGATTGTAAATAAAGTTATATTACCTTGTATGTCAGTAAAGCAAATTAATTTTGGATTTTTGATCACAATGAGGAAACATATCCTATGAGTCTTCCTTAAGAAACATATTGGGATAAAAATAAACCTATTTTAACAGCTTCCTGAAGTAAGGGTTAAATAACTTGAATTTTGTGCTAAATAACTCATTTTTATAGATAAGCAGAGAACTAGAAAACTCATAACAAGGAAGACAGACACTAATAATAATTAGTAAACTCATTTTGTGCCCTTTGTTAGTACAGTGTAGTAATGGGAACTGAGAGTGACTGGGTGCCTTCTCCTTCATTGATGACTTACTCATTTGAAGTGTGAATTTGGTGAAGAACAAACAGAAGTGTTGAGTTGTGCTTTGTAATGACTAGTAATTATTTTGCAAAGCTTAAACTTAATAGTTACTGAATGACTTCCTCTCCTTACTTCTCATTCTAAAATGGTCATACCAACAGGTTAGAACTGCCACAATTAAGCCTGAACATAATTACTGCAGAGACTTCCAGTGTGCCAGGGATAAGCATGTAATGGAGTCTGTGAGCCCTTAAATATGACAAAATGTTTTTCTTTTCAATATAGTTCCTTATGTTCCCCATAAAACCAAACCCGTGGCCGTCAAGTCAGTTATGACTCATAGCGATCCTGTAGGACAGAGTAAAACTGCCCCATAGCGTTTTCTAGGCTGTAATCTTAGGGAAGCAGACTGCCACATCTTTCTCCCACAGCAGCTGAGTGCTTAACCACTGTGCCACCAGGGCTGCTTTTCATGTTCCCTAAGCCAACATTATGATAAACGGAGAAAATACTGAAGTTGTCGAGGATTTCATTTTACTTGGATCCACAATCAACACCCATGGAAGCAGCAGTCAAGAAATCAGATGATGTATTGCATTGGGCGGATCTGCTGCAAAAAACCTAAAGTGTTAAAAAGCAAAGATGTCACTTTGAGGACTAAGGTGCACCTGACCCAGGCCATAGTATTTTCATTCGCCTCATATGCATGCAAAAGCTGGACAATGAATACAGAAGATCAAAGAAAAATTGATGCCTTTGAATTACGGTGTTGGTGAAGAATATTGAGTATACCATGGGCTGCTGGAAGAACGAACAAATCTGTCTTGGAAGAAGTACAGCCAGGATGCTCAAAAGCAAGGATGACGACACTTCATCTCACATACTTTGGACGTGTTATCAGGAGGACCAGTTCCCGGAGAAGGACATCTTGCTTGGTAAAATTAGAAGGTCAGCAAAAAGAGGAAGACTCTCAATGAGATGGATTGACACAGTGTCTGCAAGGATGGGCTCAAGCATAGCAACGATCTGTGAGAATGTCGCAGGACCAGGCACTGTTTTGTAACTGTTGTACATAGGGTCGCTGTCATGGATTGAATTGTGTCCCCCAAAAATATCTCAACTTGGCTGTGTGACGATTCCCAGTATTGTATAATTGTGTACCATTTTGTAATCTGATGTGATTTCCTTATGTGTTGTAAATTCAGTCACTATGATCTAATAAGATGGATTAGCAGCAGTTATAGTGATGAGGTATACAAGATTGGATAGTGTCTTAAGCCAATCTCTTTTGAGATACAAAAGAGAGAACCGAGCAGAGACACATGGGAACCTCACACCACCAAGAAAGCAGTGCCAGGAGCAGAGCGCATCCTTTGGACCTGAGGTTCCTGCGCTGAGATGCTCCCAGACCAAGGAAAGACTGATGCATTACAGGGACCTTCCTCCAGAGCCGACGGAGAAAGCCTTCTCCTGGAGCTGATGCCCTGAATTCGGACTCATAGCCTGCTGCACTGTGAGAGAATAAACTTCTTTGTTAAAGCCATCCCCTTGTGGTATTTCTGTTACAGCAGCACTAGATGACTAAGACAGTCGCCATGAGTCAAAATCGACCTGAGGGCACCTAATAACAACATCATAGTATTTAAAATCTGTATAGCTACTTAATGCCTGTGTGTGTGTGTATAAAATTTAAAGGTTTTGCTATTTTCATGTTTTTTTTTTTTTTTTTAAGGCAGGATTTTTAATCCTGCTTAGAAATCATTTTTCCAGCAAACATCTAACAAAGTAACAGTTCCATCTAGTGATATTTACCTCAAATTGCAGCTACAAAGGTCTCCCACCTGGAGGTATTTTTTTTTCGTTAACTATAGCTTTGCAGTAATTTTTGAGTGATTTACTGTGTGTGTCCATCACAATCTAAGATATTTAAATGGTGATCTCATTTAATGCTCCCAAGGTCTGCAGAATCTTGTCTTGCTAAATTAATCAAAGGGGCAAAACCCTCATACTAATAACACGACTAATTATATTCACATTCAGAATAATACATGTTAGAGGACAATATATCCCTAAATGTTCGCTTTCTATTCAGCAGTCAAGTTTCTCACAGAAAAAAATTCAAACCTTAGCAAACTAGCTCCTGACTGTAGTTATAAATAGTGATATTTATTTCTGTATGCCTAGTTTTTTTAGATTGGAAATTGTTTTTACATGTTGAGGAGTTAGCAAATTTTCATTTTGTACGAAATTCTGTATGTGGGGGGAAAATTGAGAAAAAAGACCCTTACATTTTTCTTAGCACCTTTCAATGGAAGATGGAAGTTGACTAATATAAAGGTTTCAGAATATGGTTCTCTGTATCAGTTTATCATAATCATTTTGATTAATGGTTATCCATAAATTTAGCATGTTAAGTATTTTTGCTGAAATCTCAGTATTTTAATTTTCTACATCTTTAATACTAGTTCAGTCCTTTTTCTGCGATATCTTACATAGTATTATTAAGTATGATTGAGATCTACAGTTGGACATGTGAAAAATGAATTAAGATTTCTGTTATGATTTGAGGTACAATTATTTCTGTATAGTACTGATTCTTTTTGAAGTTCAGATAAAGTATTGAACTTGAAAAATAATAATTTAAAATTCTCTTCTGTTCATGGATACTATTCTGTTGTTGATTCTTAAATAGCTGAAAGGATTCAAAATTTTAAGTGTATTACATTTGTAAACTACTCTTTTATACCTGTTGAGTAGCAGCAGTCAATTATCTGGGCATATTTTATGCCCATATTCCAGAGCAGCACTAATAGAAATACAATACGAGCTACACATGTACGTTTAAATTTTCTAGTAGCTACCTTAAAATGTAAAAAGAAATAGGTAAAAGTAATTTTTAATAACTTATTTAACCCCCAGAAATCCAAAATATTATCATTTCTACATATAGTCAATATAAAAATATTATTAATGACATATTTTACGTTCTCATTTTGATACTAAGTTTTTGAAATCTGGTATGTCTTTTACAGTTTTAGCCCATTTCAGTTTTACTAGCCATACTTTAAGAGCTCATTATTCATGGGTGGCTATTGTTTGCCATATTGGACAGAGCAGTTCTAGAGGCCCATAGTCTCTTCTCCTTCCCCACTAGGCCAGAAGTCTCTAAATTTAAAAAAAATCATGTATCAAAAAAAAAAAAAAAAAAAAAAAAAACGCACTTTTGAGAGTGTAATATTTTCTTTCCAGACTCCCCTTTGGAGAACATATTACACTGCTAGTTCCAAGAGATCAAGAACTGTGTCTTTGTTTCTTTGCAAATGCAATTCACAAATTAATTACCCCATTAGTATTAGTGTTCGTGGTTGTTTTGAAACTCTTCAGTATTTGTTCCTGTGATTTCTGTTCTTTTCTCGTACATCTCATAGATACATTTGTTTCCTTTGTCCAGTAGCTAAAGACCTTGTTTGTTTTATTTTACTGTCTTAGCTTAACAAGACAGTGAACTAGCTGTGTGGAAATGAAAAGCTGAGAATAGAAAGCAGGTAGTGCTGATGAGTTCACCAGCCTTCTCTAAATCTTCTTTAGTATATTCTTACATGTGATAAGAAATAGCTGAATTGGTGCTAATATTTTCTACTAAGAAACTAATGTAATCTTTCATTTTGTGTTTTTTAAAAAACGTCTTTTTTTTTTTTTTACCTTTGGCCTCAAAACATTTCTGTTCTCCCTCATTTTCTGTCTTTAAAACTCAGGTGTGTGTGTCTGTGTGTACACATGTATACATATACATACATATGATTACTATAGCATTCATTTAGATTAATTAAATCAACCACTCACTTTGGTATGAAATCAGTATAGCTCCCTCTACTGGGTTGAAGCCCTGGTGGCACAGTGGTTAAGAGCTCGGTTGCTAACCAAGAGGTCGGCAGTTCAAATCCACCAGCCACTCCTTGGAAGCCCTGTGGGGCAGTTCTAATCTGTCCTTTAGGGTTGCTGTGAGTTGGAATCGACTCGACAGCAATGGGAAAATACTGGGTTAGAACAAAAAAATTCTTTAAATTGAATCAAATGAAACCATTTACTTTTGTTACTACTTAAACATAGTCTAAGATTAACTTTTCAGTTTAAATTATTTGCTATTTAGTGTTATCAGTGATGCATTACCCATTGTTTCTGTTGGTGAGAGTGTCAGTTGGTAATAAAGCATTCATTTTCTTTCTGCTTTTTAATTTGACTGTCCTTAGGTTACTTTCCGCACCAGAATCTATCACTGCAACATCAACAGTCAGGGAGTCATCTGTCTGGACATCCTTAAAGATAACTGGAGTCCTGCTTTGACTATTTCAAAGGTTTTGCTGTCTATTTGTTCCCTTTTGACAGACTGCAACCCTGGTAAGCAAATATTTATGAACACATAATGAGACTACCAAAACCAGTATATTTTCTGGGTTAGCTTAAGTGTAGAATGAGAAATAAATGCTGTTGGTTGAAAGATCAACATAATACGTTTTGCAGTGAAATTATCAATATCATTTCATTTAGAATAGGCCAAAAGTCTCTCAGTAACTTCATGTAGTTTGCTTATTGGCACACCACCCTACAATTATTTTCTCTCATCATTAATGTAGTCTATTTTCTAAATTATTTAACTGTACAAACCACTTCTGATAGGAGTAAAGCAATGTCTCTGACATTTGTGCCTCTTTTTCTAACTCCTTCCATGCTGCCATGCGCTTTAGAGCAACCAGTTAGTAATGAAGGGAGTTTTTGTTCTTCCTTTTTGGATTAACAATCAATTACAGTTATATTAGATATAGTAGTAGTGGATATAAAAATTATTGCTGATGAGAGAGTTGGACTAGATTACGATTATATAAATACACATTTTTTATAAATGCATAACTGCCACATACAAACTTTAATCGGTAGCTGGACTCGAAGTGATGTTTAGGCCTGGGATTTCATATATGCTGTCTTACCATGTGATTGTCTTTAAAGAAGTTGACTTTTTAAAAAACATTTGATGAGCCACCAAAGGCTATCACTATTACCTTAGGCCTAACACTTACACACATGCCATAGAGAGAGAGAGAGAGAGATACTCATTGCAGCATCATTTATTAAAGCAAAAGAGTAGAAACAACCTGAATGTCCATCAGTAGCGTATGTAGCTATTAAAACAAATACATATGCTTATATGATTCTTTTTTTATGAGGAAGAGGACATTATGATAAATGCTTCTAAATGCATTTAATATCTTTGGAAAGAAGTGTTGTAAATGAGTAACAATGGTTTGCCAGGGAGAGGAATTTCTGGGAAGAGAGCCTTACTTTTTACTGGCAATCACTTGGTATACTTCAGTGATTATGCCATATGTATTTATTTTAACTTGTTGAAAAATATAAATAAAATTCAAAACTAAAGTTTACATCTTAAGTTCAATTTCTAGTTCAGAATTCTATTTAAAACAAAATGGCAAGTAAGTTTTCAAATGGAGATGTGGTTACTGATTAGAGTCATATTACTGCACAGAATGAAGAAAATGTTTCATTCTGAATAACAATGTATTGTAAGATCTAAATTTTATTGAAAAATACATATTTAAAATTACATTTTTAAATGTGCATAAGTAGGCTGAAGTATAATCACTTAGCATGCTTTCATTGTTGAATAACATGCCAAAAGTAAAAAATAGTTTTTGTATATTAAAGTCATACATCTTTATAAAAAATTAGATCTATTAACTGAGCATTTATTTTTTAGCAAGGGGGACTTTTCTGATTTGCATATTAAAATATACTGATGATTTTATTATTTTAAGCGTACCTCTTTTGAGGATCTAACCATTACGTATCAAGATGCTGGTGAAAAATAAGCATTTCAGTTTAATAAAATATTAGAACTATACCTCTAAGATACCACATAATTTAATCTTCTTTCTACTTTTCCAGCGGATCCTCTGGTTGGAAGCATAGCCACTCAGTATTTGACCAACAGAGCAGAACATGACAGGATAGCCAGACAGTGGACCAAGAGATACGCAACATAATTCACATAATTTGTATGCAGTGTGAAGGAGCAGAAGGCATCTTCTCACTGTGCTGCAAATCTTTATAGCCTTTACAATACGGACTTCTGTGTATATGTTATACTGATTCTACTCTCTGCTTTTATCCTTTGGAGACTGGGAGACTCCCTAAAAAGGTAAATGCTATCAAGAGTAGAACTTTGTAGCTGTAGATTAGTTATGTTTAAAACGCCTACTTGCAAGTCTTGCTTCTTTGGGATATCAAAATGTATTTTGTGATGTACTAAGGATACTGGTCCTGAAGTCTACCAAATATTATAGTGCATTTTAGCCTAATTCATTATCTGTATGAAGTTATAAAAGTAGCCGTAGATGACTAGGAATTATGTCATTTGTATTAAACCCAGATCTATTTCTGAGTATGTGGTACATGCTGTTGTGAAAATGTTTTACCTTTTACCTTTGTCAGTTTGTAATGAGAGGATTTCCTTTTACCCTTTGTAGCTCAGAGAGCACCTGATGTATCATCTCAAACACAATAAACATGCTCCTGAAGGCTTAGTTTCCTGTCGTAATATTTTAAGTCAGTCTTGTTAGAAGGTGTGTCTGAGATGATTGTTGATGAAATAAAAATGGAAAGATCGACTACTAAGGACTAGTATAAATAAATGAATTACTAAATTGAAAGCGTTTAAAATCTTATTAAATGAGTAGAGTTTTTTCCTTTAAGTCTATCAAGACAAATATAATGAGCTTAAATATGCAAAACTGGATTTTAAACCATTGGTCTCAAAAACACATAAAGCTTTGCTTTATTAATATGATACTTCTGAATTATGAAGTGCTAAGAATTTGAGCTAAAAAAAATATGAAATCTTGCCTCATTCAGGATGGATCATTTTGTTCCCAAATTTGTGATTTCTGTCCACTGTTGGGCAGTATTGTCAAACAATAACTTCGATCTGGTAGCTATTCTGTTTACCTTTAATCTTGGTTTTGAGTGTTCATGGTGTGCATTACCATTCTTACTATGGCACATGGCCAGTGATACAGCCAGAGGCAGAGTTAACACAAACCCTTGTCTGCCCTGAAGGTAGAATAGAACTGTGGATTAGTGTGCAGATATGACTTTATTTCTCAGTTGAAGAAATATACCAACTTTTAAAGTTTTATTGTTTAAATTTCTTTCTCATTATAGTTATTAAATAGTAGGTTTCTTTTAGAGATAGAATTACTTTATAATCAGATTTGGTATACAGAGTAGAAGTGTGCTTTTTTTTCTAAGACTAGGATAATTATTGAGGTGATTCTTTGGTCATGTAGCCAAGATTGCAGAATATGAAGAAAATAACCTTTTGAATCCTAAATGTAAAAATGGAATACCATATTAAAATTTATAGAATGGAATTACTAACAAAAATACATTGCTTCGAGATAGTAAGTAAAACATGTATAGTTACATATACTGTCACTAAGAATAGTGGGCTCCTGCTTGAGTATTTGTCAATAGAAGTCTCAAATTAGGGTAAAAAAAAAAATTACGCTCTTGTATATCTATTTCTCACTTAAACGCCAAAAAATGTCACTCCCTGTCACAAAGGAACACTAAACACAAAGGTGCTATTTCAAAAAATTTCAAGCTTAAGCCTATGAAAATCTGAGCTTTGATTTTAAATGGTAACTAATAATCTGTCATGGAGTTGCAGTCAATGTGATGAAGGTGGAGACCTTTTATGTAAGCTATAAGGACTTCTAGGAGCTCTGGATGAGCTGTAGAGAGTAGTTTTCCCCCCACTTCCAAGGCTATACATTCTGTGTCTGAGGAATAAATTTCTCTCTCAGTACTAGAAAAGCCTTCTTCATTTTGGGTATTTGGATGTCTGAGGGTATTACGATTGTACTTCCCTCATTTTCTATCAACATAATTACTGCCACCAACCTGTATGGCTTACTTGTAGGCTGTCTGTGTCCCATAGTGGCTTAAGGCGGAGTGGAGGGAATTGATTACCTAAAAATATTTGCAGCTTTTCTTCAAGCTACCTTTGTGGCCTTGAACAAGATGCTTTAACTTCTTTGAGTTTCAGTTTATTCATATATGAAACTAAAGAGTTGAATTTGATTATTTCCTTGTTCTCTATTAGCATTCAAACTTGGTAATTCTAATCTTGTAAATTTTTGTTACGCCTGTTCTGCTTTCTATTTCAGGGAACAGGCTTCAGTTTCAAATGAGCTAGAGTAGGCTGGTGTTACAAATAAGTAGCTCCACCTATAAAATGAAAGCCACATTCTTCTAAGTTTGAAAGGAGAGAATCAGAACTCGCATATCGACAGAATAACAATCACCATTTGGTTACCTACTATTAAATTCCAAAGTTGAGATTTTTTTGTCTCATTCTCTATTTCTGAAAAATTACGGATCCTCTTGTCAGTTATCTAGGTAGCCGTATTTATGTACACTATTATTAGGGAGTTTTTCTCCATGAATCTTTGCTAGGGTTATAAATTGTGATATTTAAGAACTTAGACTTTTTCTCACTCATTAAGAGCAAATTTTACAAATTACAAGTTCAAAGGAAATGTGACAAGTGTTCAAGAATGGTCATGGCACCATGCATCCCATTGTACTTGGAGTGTTGTGATTATGATCCTGTGCCCTCAGAGGAGTCATGCAGTGCACTACTACATGTCAGCACCTTTTAGGCACTAATGTGCCTTACCTCATTAATATCCCCTAAAGGTTCCTAGGCGGCGCAGTTTGTGCTCCACTGCTAATCTAAAGGTTGGTGGTTCAAACCCACCATGGAAGAAAAGTCCTGGTGATCTGCTTCTGTTAATATCACAGCCAAGAAAACCCTATGGAGCAGTTCTTCTCTGTAACACATGGGGTCACCATGAGTCAGAATCAACTCAACGGCAACTAACAGCAAAGAGCTTTATGTGAATAGGCACTCCCATGATCCTCAGTTGACTTTTGAAACTGATGCATAGACAGGTTAAATAACTTGCCCCAGATTACACAGCCAGTGTGATGTGGGGAACAGCCCACATTCTTTACTACTAGGCTAAGAGTTTTTGTTTATAACATCACATGTAAATATTGAGCATATATATGTGCATGTGTGTGTATATATATACATATATATGATTTCCTTTTAATTTGGAAAATTATTTGCAAATGAGATAAATGACATTATTTTATTATTAAATTTCATCATTTGTATAGTTTAGTAATAACCTTTTAAAATAATTCTGTTTTTTATTTATTTATGAAAAAAGTCAACATAATGTCTAATATAATTTAACCATGCATTATATATAACTACATCAGGAAATTTGTGTTGATAAGTTTATCAAGCATTTAATGTCTACCTTTTTCAAAATAACAAGGTATTTTTGTTATCTTGGCATTACTTTTTTTTTTTTTTTAATCAAAATCTTAACTAATCACAGTGATAAAATCCTGTTGATATTTGCAGTTTGAATTGACCCATATATGTTACCCTTTCTAATAATAATTTTGAGTTGTTGTTTTCTGATGTGAACTTAAAGAACTTGGAGTCAACCCACTAACTTGTCCAAGTGTATTCTTACAAGAATGACTGTATTACAAAATATGAGTCAATTTTGGCCCTTTGGCTTCAGATATTAACCTACATTGTTGTCATGTTAGTGCTTAACATGAGCACATTTTTAGTCAGCATTGATATTATGGTCTTTGGAGAGATGTGTACATGATCTGAAACACCAATTATTTTTTAAAACCATTGCAAATTGTTTTAAGAGACAGATAATGATTCTACATTATTTGTACGATCCACTTATATTTCATTTAGTGTTCATTTTGTAGATAAATAGAACATATAAATTCATTCAATTCATTTCTAAACAAATTGTTTTTTCAAGCAATACTCAGAACGTAATTCATAATTACATTTTATCAAATATGCATTATTTGAAATGAAACTGTTTTCAACCAGCTTGTCAACTTTTTCTTGTAAAGTTATTAATTGATTTAAATGTGTAATGTGAATGTCCGTGTGTAATTGGATGTTTCTACATAGTGGACTGAAATTCCTTTCACAATGATTATAAAATGAATTGTTGGGACTGTTTATAAGCAACATTGCCAACAGTTTGGCCTCAGTTAAAACCGCAGTAGTCAGGGAGAATCAACCTTGTTAATTAGAAATGTTCCTCTTTCTCTCCCGGACTCTGTTAAAAACACTTCTCTGAAAAGAGTGTCCTGGAACTCCAGCAGTAGCTTTCTTATTTCAATTTTGATACCTTCTGAAACCCTGGTGGTGTAGTGGTTAAGAGCTACAGCTGCTAACCAAAAGTTCAGCAGTTCGAATCCACCAGGTGCTCTTTGGAAACTCTGTGGGGCAGTTCTACGCTGATCTATAGTCGTTATGAGTCAGAATCGACTTGATGGTAATGAGTTGGTTTTTTTTTTTTGGTGATCTGAAAACTTCTTGTGGTTCCAGTAACTCAAGTAGCTAGAAGCCCAAGGTGATTTTTAAATCACGGAATCTTATGTATTAGTTAAGTCCAGACATTGAGAAGCTGACTTTTAAAATTAAAAAAAAAAAAAAAAGCAATAAGTTACCTGGATTAAGGCACAAAGACAGTGTAAGTGGCCTTTACTAGTCTTTATCATTAAATTAATTATACATGAATGATTTAACTATGATTAGGCATCAGATTAGGCTTTGGGGCGTAGTTCTGAATACGTTCTAAAGTAAACAGAACTATGGCATAGCAAAAGGTAAATTGACAATTCTAGGTATTACCAATGAAGTATTTTTAAAGAAATTTAAATTCACTCTAAATATTCCATATCTATAGGTTACCCTTGTTGAAATCAGGAGAGGCTAAAAGGCAATCATGCAAGTCTGTCCAACACGTCATAAAAAACAATTTGTATTTTGAAATATTCTAATCCCTGAAGTTTATCTCAAGTCCACCACCTCTGGTGAAACCTTTCCCTTTTACTGTTCTCATGTACCTCTTAATCTGTCAGTCTGTCTGTTTGTCTGAGACACCATCTGCACAAACATCAGAAATATGTTGGCCAATAAAGAGAAGTCAAGCATATGTATATTTCTAAGCGTCAGCAACAAGCCAGGTGCCCTCCTCAGCAATGTTGGATCTAAAGCCAAGAATCTTTTTTTTCTTTTACTTTGGGGGTAGGGGGTGGGAGAAGGGGGGTTATGCTACCCCTTAACTAATCTCCATTGTGAGTTTATTTATTGTACAAATACTAAGTGCTTGCTAAGTGCAAGATCCTTTCTGGCTCTGTGGTGTACAGAGATGAATACATTGTCACATCCTTAAATAGTTTGTCATTTTCCTGTCCAGATATTTTCCCCTCTTCTTAGCAAAAGAGAACACATCTTTGCTAATGTGTATCCGTTTACTGTTGAATGAGAAATTGAACAGATGTCCCTCCTGATTTAGCTATGAAAATATTAGTACAATATTTGGTAAGTTTTGCCCAATCTATATGTTAAATACACTTAATACTGTTTGGTACTTTTAAAATAATTGCTGTCTATCTTTCAAACTACTCTTGGTACCCAATGTCTCTCACATGCGTTTTGGCTTTTTATTATATTCAGTTTATCATCTTATACGTGTTTCTGGAGAGTGAGTTTTTGGGGGATAATATCTATACTCCTTTTCTCTATATCTCAGTACATGGCCCAGTATCTAACATAATATGTGTTTGTTGAATGAGTGAATATTATATCATAGGTGTAAATCTTCTCCATAAGATTATGGAGGTGTCCCTTGAGGGCAGAGATCATGTGCAGCATATCAGTCATGAATTCCCTATTGTACGGATTCAGTGCTTTATACATGGTAGGTGCTATATATATTCCTGTTAAATTGAAATATAGGTAATAGCCCGTGGGTTATTCACATAACCTACTTTAATGCTTTTTTAAAATGGAGAGTGAATTAATTTTGTAATTTTAAAAGTTCTTAAATCAAGATTCATTTATCCTACAAAATTCACATAATTTACCACTATCATTACTGTCTTAATTGATATGTTTCTGTGTTCCCTTTTGGTAAAAAAAGAAAAGAGACAAAGAAATGTGTCTGGTTACAATATTCTTTTAGGGAAATCTAATAGGAAAAATAAAAAGTGACCTTTGAAAAAAATCTCTTTTAAGAGAAGTATTTCAGGGAAAGGTAATTTGTATACTGTACAATATTATAGGGGGAGTCCATGAATGTTGGAAGTTGTTTACTGAAATATTATCTAGCTTCTGTGAGAAGGGGAAATGGAATAGCAGAAAGAATCAAATGAGTCACTTTTTTTGTATTGCCCCATGTTATTCCTGTGCCAGTAAGTATAAGTAAAAGGTGACTGGGTAAAAGCTCCTTAATTCCAGAACTATAATTTCAACAACTTCTCATTTATCCCACTAATTGTAGCATGAGCAAAGTCGGGTGTGTGACTGTTTATTGTTCCTAGGCCTACCTCATACCAAGAAAGGGAAAGGTAAACCTGTGGAGAAGAGTTCCCGAGAAGTATTGGGCACCAAGAAAAATCCTGACAATTATGAGCCAAGTGTGTGAGGAAGGTTAAGGATTCTCTTGTGACTGAGATTGGGGTACTTATGTATTTGCATAAACATTTCATATTTTCATCTACAAAGTGTGAAGAGTTATTACGAGGAACACAGGGAATTGAGGGATAAGGCTATAGGGATATCACTAGCACCCCTTAGCTGAATCCTTTATCATACACTGAGGAGCACTTTAGCCCTCTGCCGGACTCTGGCCCCGACCACACACCTTAGCCCTCTGCCAAACTCTGGCCCTGACTACACACCTCCCAAATGATAAAGATCATTTTAAATATCCATGTGAAACAATGCTTTTTCTTCTCTAGTTTTTTTTTTTTTAAATGACACATTGTGTTTTATTTATGTATGTATGTCATCTACCTTACTGGATCGTTGTTACTGTCAAGTCAGTTCCAACTCATAGCGACCCTATGTACAACAGAATGAAACACTGCCTGATCCTGTGCCATCCTTACAATGGTGGTTGTGCTTGAGCCCATTGTTGCAGCCACTGTGTCAGTCCATCGCATTGAGGGTCTTCCTCTTTTTTGCTGACCCCCTAGTTTACCAAGCATGATGTCCTTCTCCAGGGACTGGTTCCTCCTGATACCATGTCCACAGTATGTGAGAGGAAATGCTTGACACCTTCAGTCTTTTCTCTGTTCATCATGATTTTGCTTACTGGTCCAGTTGTGAGGAATTTTGTTGATCATGAGCTCCTTGAAATCAGGGATCAAATTAATTTCATTTAGTAAGTTATTTGTTTATTCTGGCAGTATTGTTTTCGTTGGTTAAGATTAGCAGTGAACAAAACACATGAAAAATCCCTGCCCTTACGGATTAAATTTCAAGAGAGACGGGGGGCGGGGTGGGGAGTGAAAATACATAGATGGGGGTCCCTGGGTGGTGCAAATGGTTAAGCACTGGACTACTAACCTGAAGGCTGATGATTCAAACCTACCCAGAAGCTTCTTGGCAGTAAGGCCTGGTGATCTGCTTCTGAAAGGTTGTAGCCTTGAAAACTCTGTGGAGCAGGTACACTCTATACACATGGGGTCATCATGAGTTGAAATCAATGGCAACTAAAACAACAACATGTCAGATAATTGCTTGGGTGGCACAAACAGTTAAGTGCTCAGCTACTAGCCAGAAGGTTGGTGGTTTGAACCTACCTAGAGGCTCTTTGGAAGACAGGCCTGGTAATCTGTTTCCAAAAGGTCACAGCCTTGAAAACCCTATGGAGCAGGTCTCCTGTGACACATGGGGTCACCAGGAGTCAAAATCGACTCGATGGCTACCAACAACAAGTGCTATGGAGAGCAGGGAAGGAGGAAGGGGAGGTTGCAGTGAAATTATAAAAAACTTAGGGAAGACTTCACCAAAAAGTCAAGAGCTGAAAATTATGAGGACTAAGCCACACAGAGGAAGAGTATTGCAGGCAAGGGGAATATAACAAGCAGAAACAGTCCAAGGCAGTAGCATGGCCAGTGTGTTCAACAGTAGCAAGGGCCCAGTGGGGCTGGAGAATGTGAAAACTAGGAGAGGAGTAAGAGGTGAAATCAAGGAGATGACAGATGGGCAAATCACTGAAAGAGTCTTGTAGACCATTGTAAGGAGTAGCTAATACTCTAAATAAGATGGGAGGCCTTTAGAGGGTTTTTTAGCCAAAGAGTGACAGGATCTAACTTACGTTTTATTTGAATCTCTGGTTACTACTATTTAGCAAAAGATATGGTTGGGGGGAAGGCCAGTTGGGGAACTGGCCGGTTTGTTGATGAGAAAGATTAAATAGGGGGAAGTAGATAATGTAGGGGAGAGAGAGAGTGTCCTTGAGAAAGTCATCTCCCCCACCATCTACTGAGGTGTTTCCAAGCTCTCTGCCCTTACGTTGGACATCTCTCTCTCTTCCTGACTAGATTAGGAGTTCTTTTCAGAAATGTAGCTATATATGTATATATAAATTAAATCTGGCACTTAAAGCAGTAGCATTCACCAAATTCTTGAATTTATCTAGGTAGGCAGGAGGGGATAGGGTCTAGCACACAAGTGAAGTGGTTGACCTTTGCTAGGACAGATATCTCATGTATAGTTAACAGGAGAGCAGGCAGAAGACCAGGAGATATGTCCAGATTGGAGGATAGATGTAGTGGAAAAATCATTGGTTGCTTCTGTTCCTCCATAAAGTAAGAAATGGTTATTGGCTGAAAGTGAGATTGGGATGAGAGCTCATGCATTGTGTGTCTCTTGGTGCCCAGTATAGTAGTCATTTGTTGTTGCATGAATAAATGATTTGGTGAGATGTCTACCTAGATGTGCCTTAAATTTCATAGTTTCATGTTGATAAACAAGTAATTGAAATTCCCACAGTAACTAGAACAGCTTTTCTTTTTCTTCATGCATGGTTAGCAATTGTTAGCTGATTTGAACCTCAAGCACCTTAAATGTTTTCTTTCTTTAAAAGTGATTTTCCCCCAAAGTCCATCAAATGGGGAGAAGACAGTCTTTTTAACAAATGGTACTGGCAAAACTGGATATCCATCTGCAAAAAAATGAAACAGGACCCATACCTCACGCCGTATACAAAAACTACTTCAAAATGGATCAAAGACCTGAATATAAAGCCTAAAACTATAAAGTTCATAGAA
>NW_004443973.1:3226990-3230443 GCF_000243295.1 Trichechus manatus latirostris | reverse complement strand
TAGTCTGAAGGACTAATGGACCACAGCTACCAAGGCCTCCTCCAGACTGAGTCCAGTACAGCTAGATGGTGCCCGGCTACCACCACTGACTGCTCTGACCGGGATCACAACAGAGGGCTCTGGACAGAGCTGGAGAAGGATGTAGAACAAAATTCTAACTCACAAAAAAAAAAGACCAGATTTACTGGCCTAAAGGAGAATGGAGAAATCCCGAGAGTATGACCCCCAGATGCCCTTTTAGCTTAGTGGTGAAGTCACTTCCGAGGTTCACCGCTGAGCCAGGGAGTGGACAGCCCCATAAAACCAAATGGGACTAATGAGGCACAGCAGTCCAGGGACAAGGACTAGAAGGCAGAAGGGGACAGGAAAGCTTGTGGTAGGGAACTCAAGTTTGAGTAAGGATAGTGTTGATGTGTTGTGAGGCTGTTAACCATTGTCATAGGGCAACATGTGTACTGTTTTATGAGAGACTATTTTGTTCTGTAAACCATCTAAAGTGAGAAAAGCAGCACAATTGGAAGAGCATAGTCAATGTCACTGAACTCTGCATGTAGAAATTTTTGAAATGGTGTATCTTTGGCTATGTTTATTTTCACCGAAAAAAAAAAAAAAAAGGTCAAGAAGGGAGAGGGTTGACATGGCATGGGGTTGTTAACCAATGTCATAAAACAATATGTGTACTACTGTTTCATGAGAAGCTATTTGTTCTGTAAGCCTTCACCTGAAGTACAATAAAAAATAAAAAATAAAAAAGTGATTTTCCTTAAGTCATTGAAGAATCTACCTTGACACCAAATTTAACTAGAAAGGAATTCCAGTATTTGCTGAAGGCCAATGCTACTTTAAATGCTGGAAGCAAAGGGTATTTATGCTGCATTTCCCTAAGAGGTCACAATCTAGTCAAGAAGAGAGACAGGTGTCCAAGGTCAGGGCAGAGAGCTTTGGAAACAACTTACTAGATGGTGGGGTAGATGACTTCTCTGAGTTGGCTAGAGGAAAATGGCTTATCAAAAGTCTTTTTTTGTCCATTTAGGTGATTCTAGAAAATTGAGTAGTCTTTATCTTGGACCCATTTTGTGGACATTGGTGGTCAGAAGATATAGTAACCCGCAAAAACCAAACCAAACGCATTGTTGTCGAGTTGATTCCGACTCATAGCGACCCTGTAGGACAGAGTAGAATTGCCCCATAGGGTTTCTAAGGAGCGTCTGGTGGACTTGAACTGCCAGCCTTTTCGTTAGCAGGTGAGCTCTTAACCACGGCACCACCAGGGCTCCATAGTGACACACAACCTCCTATTACCCTGAATTCCATCCCCTGGCCTATGGTAAGACACTCCCAGTTCCAGGCCTTTTCTCCTCCTGGCCCGCTCCATGCTCAGGAAGTAGGGAATTTGAAGAGTAGGTTTAGCTTCCAGAGAACCCATGGGACAGTCACAGCTTATGACCAGGACTCATATCTTTATTGTGTAGAGAGTCAAGAGTTAACAAATACTTAGAGTATGACTCTTCTTTTGCAGGTTAAATTAATCATAGCAACATTCTTTAGAATATTTCACATATCCACAGGCTGATATTTGCTTTCTTTTGATCCTGTTCCCTCCTGTGCAGTCGTAGTGTCTTATTCAGGCCTTTGGCTATCCCTTATCTACAAGAGCTTTTAAAAAGTTACGTGATCTTTCTAGAGTAAGCTCTTTATCCGGACACTCCTTGCTCAGAAGACTTCAGTGGTTGCCCATTGTTTAGGGAATAAAGTCCCAACTCTTCAGAAGCCTAGTTTTCTGTCATTATATTAGTGTGTTCCTATGATGAAGCAGCATCTATTTCAGTAGCAGCTTCAGATACACTTGCTTGGTAGTGAGATTCCAGAGTCACTCTTGCCAATGGCAGGAGTTCTATCACTTAAAAATATTTCCTCAGAGAAATAACAAGAGCAACTCAATCTACTGACTTTACTCATATGACTACAACTCTTTTGATGCTCTGACATTTTCATAATTTATTTTGCTACTAGCAGTTCAAAGTATTGATGCATGTAACCTTGTTGCTGGCCATGTTAAGTTTTAAGCATCATTAAATGGATTGCTTAAGTTACTTTGCTAGGCACACCACTATTTTAAATGTGAATTGATGTACTTGGTGCTACAAGACAGATGGTGCATTACTTCTGTCTAAGAGAATTTGGCAGTGCTGAAACTGAGCCTTCTGTTCAGTCGCAAATAATTCAGTGATGAGTGGGCAACTTTGAACATTTTTGCTTTTTTTGCACACATACTCGATTTGAGTATTTGCAAGTGTTTTAGTTTGCATATTAACTATATGTAAGCTGTAAGCGCCTTCAATAAAATGACACTACTGGCATAGGCAAGTACGTAATCAGTGCATAAGCACTATATTGGTTTGGCATATGGCACCACTTGTTTTTGTTTTCATTATAGTGATATGCTTCACTAAATGAACCAATAGGCAAATGTTGGTTAGCTCTAAAGGAAGGCTTTTCAAATGGAGTTGAAGTGAGTTCAAAGGAGCAGAGGCCTTTAAATCTTATGCTGGTCATCCTGCCTCTGTTTAATTTTATTCCCCTGGTTAACACCTCTTCTTAGGCACCTTGCTAAGATGGCATTTTCTTATTTAAGTCCTGATTGGAAGATTGTGATGAATAGCACCTCTGAAGTCTTACATTTTGCTACCTAAAATTAGAAATTGTTTTGTATTCTCTTTGACTGTCAACTTGGCAGAACCTTCTAAGTGATTATCTAGAAATGTATTTTTTTCTTCATGTATTTTCAACGTAGGATTTATGTAACTCTGAGTTTATGATTTGGAGAAAACGGTGTTAAATATAAGGTGCCAAGAGCCCAAAAGAAGAACACTCCTGTGGGGATCTCTGAAGAGAAACGGCAGAAGCACCCCCATTCTGCACTCTGGGTTGTGGGTTATTGTGATGGTTGATTTAGGAAAGGGTATTATAATGTGGAGGAAGCATCCAGCCCATTTAAGCTTTGGAAGAAGGTTTACTCCTTTGAGCTTGGGTTAAAAATATATTGCCTACTCTTGTAATGCTGGAAGATAAAAAGATCAATAAAGTTTCCTCAGATTTTGTAAGCCAGACTTGTCTTTATTTTCTCTTCACCTCCAGGGAGACCAAGACTGCAAAAGGTGGTGGATTCTGGTGGCGGGCATATTATCTACAAGTATTTTAATGTTCCTGTGAATTCTTTTTCTGAGATTAAATATATTGTTCACAGGTACTCTGACCAAATCTCTAGATTCATTTCCTATAGCATATTCATGTACTGAACTTTTTTATTTTTTATTGTACTTCAGGTGAAGGTTTACAGAACAAATAGTTTCTCATGAAACGGTAGTACACCGTATTGTTTTATGACATTGGTTAACAACCCCATGCCATGTCAACCCTCTCCCTTCTCGACCTTTTTTTTTTTTTTTTTTT
>NW_004443973.1:3208309-3226302 GCF_000243295.1 Trichechus manatus latirostris | reverse complement strand
CACAGGCTTTTAAGACCCCAGACACTACTCACCAAGGTAGAATGTAGAACATTGCCTTTATAAACTGTTATGCCAATTGAGCTAGATGTTCCCTGTCATGTACTGAACTTTTAATAGCTGCTTCTTCTTTAGCATCTGCAACCTTGAACTTGTCTGGAAGACTCAGTTCTTGTCTACTACAGAGCAGCATACCCTGCGAGGATGGAACCGGAAGAGCAATTTGAAAGGATACACACAGACATACACCCCCAAAAACGACTCTTGGCTTTTCTGAAAATCACTGGAATCCGCTTATTTGGCACAGTGAGGATAGTAGCCTTAGCTCCAAAGTCAAGGTCCTGTCCAAGAATCTTTAAAAATCACCAACTCCAAAACAGAATGTGTCATCCATATATGTTGTGATATATATTACACATGCATGAAAACTACCAAGAGTTGCAGTCTTACATATTTTGACACTTTCTTTTGAAAGAAATGAATATGGAGATCACAACTTAAATTTTTATTGTATTATTACTTAGAGCAATTAAGGGTCACTGATTTATCACGATAGTTTCTCTGTAAGACACTCCAGTAATAACTGATATTTCTGAGTCTTTAGGATATTAAACACTAGAGCCAAAATAGTTTAATTAATTTAATCATCAGCCTATAATAAAGGAACCAAGCTTTCAAATGTCTTTTATTTACTATCTAATTCTGTAACTAGGAATTTTTTTTTTTTACTTTGATGAGCCTGCATTTTCTCAATTATATAATTGGATTTAAAACAATGAACAAACTGCATAAATATTATAGTGAAGAAAAAAAACTAGTGGGAAAACAATGGACAGTGTAAAGTATCTGGAAGGATTTTTTTTAAAGCAGTAAAATACAATGATTGAAGATGTATGGATAATTATACGTTTCAGTGCAGCGTGAAGCTTCACTATTAGAACATTGTTTCTGCTTGCGCTAATAGGTTGTGTCACATCTTTTTTTGTTGTTTTTTGTTTGTTTTTGTCTCTGGGCTCTGAAGATTGAAGTTTACTGTTAATTACAGAGAAGGACATAAGTGAGTATATTTCTTCCTTTAAATTTAACACCACCAACCATGGATACACATGTAGTTAAGGCTATTTGGTTATGATTAGGCTATGTGGCTGCCTTAAGATTCTTCTAGGATTTTACACATGAGAGCTGGTCTGGTCAAATCATTTCTAGACGATTCTTCTGATTCCCAGACATAAATGAAAGAGTGACGAAGTTAAAGAATTTAAAAGCACTCTGGGTGTGGCAGGAAGAAAGCATGCACATTCTTCTCAAGAGAAAATTACACATTTCCTGGTCTTTGAGGGTTTCTTTTAGTGCCATGTTGCCTGCAGACCAACAGTAAGATGTTTTCACTTTTCTTCTTTTTTTTGTCTTTTTTTCCAGAAGAGGTGTGGTGGAAGGGTCTACCAGAACCAGATGCTAAGCACACAGCAGTGTATAAAAAAAATTCTCTCTTCCAGCTTCCAGAATTCCTCCTCTTCAACCTTGCCTGTTCACTGGAATAACGAAGCTATTAAACAAGGGTGTAAAGAAGTTCCATCTAGTGGTTGAAGCTTGGTAGAGAACAAGGAAGTAGGCTGGGGTAGATCAAGTAATCATCTGCACTCTGAGTCTTTCCCAGTCTCACTAAGGGGGGTAAAGAGGGAAACAGTTTTAAATTTCATGTGTACTCTAGCAGATATAATGTGATTGTGACAATCTTCCCATGAATATTTGTTAACCCTATCTAATTTAAATAATTGTGTAATAAAATGTGCAGGTGTTAAATCGATTTTCTCCTGGGACCATCAACGTTTATTTCTTGTAGCCTTTGGAGGGAGCACCAGAGGAAACACAGAAGCCACACTTTTAGAGACACAGCTAGGCATTTGAGAAAGCTCAGGGTAATAGAAATGTTTTATATTTTTATTTCAAGGTAAAAGCAGTGTATTAAATGAGCAGATTTAGATAAATGCTTAGTGACATGCCAGAAAGTTTCCGCATACATTTGCAAAGGAAATGTCCCTCTAGAATTAATATAATTCTAACCTCAAAGAAGTCCAGAAATTTAGTGGGATGTAGTGGAAAACCTGGAAGTCTTGTTTTCTTCTCCTTTCCTCTCCTTACTTCCCCTCCCCTTCCCTGTCCCCATTCACTGTTAAAGGAAAGAGTAGGTCAGTCCGTAGTTACATATTTGAACTTTTAATTCTGAATTTGAAGGAGAGTTTTGGGATTTTTTTACAAAACTAAACAACTTTGCCATTCCCACCGCCACTATCCAGTAACTTTTGATTATATGTCTTGTAAATTGGCCAGTGTTTGGACAAGCAAAACTTAAATATACAGGAAGTGTATCTTTGTTTTTAATCAGTTTATATATTTTCTTGATGCTTTGCATAAAGACCAAAAGGTGCTTTTTCTTCTCTCTGCCCACACCAGAACCGTGGAGCTATTCTTGGGTATACGGTTTCCCACAGCACACCATAAATCTCCACTAGATGTCAGTGTGTCACTAAATGAAACCGCTTCAGCAAGCTCTCTGTACCTGTTCTTGAAACAGATACTAGAAAGGTGAACTCATTTAGAATTTTAACCAGAATGATAGGTTTTAAGTAGTGCAGGTTGGTAGTAAGTGACATTTGCTCTAATGAATGATAAAACAAATAAAATCTGTTATTTAAAAAAATTCAGTACCTTTCCTGTGAGGATTTCACAATGCTTTACATGTAATCTCTTCCTCTAATATCCCCAAAGAGATAGGATGCAAAGATGGTCTTCAGTTAACCTGGGGAGCAAGGGGGCAGAATGACTGGCCATGATCATACACTTGCTGTATGGTGGACTTAGACTATTTCTGTAATTTCAGGACCTACTCTACCTAAGCTGCGCTACTTCTCCTTTAGTGTCTAGTGTGCTGAGATGCAGATTCCCTGAGGGAAGTCTGTCATATGTATTAACTACTTTTCCTATAAACTGAACTAAAAAAGAGTGGAATAATTATGGAAAGATTAAGATAATCAGTTACTTTAGTATGAGGATATGTATACCAGAAAAATAAAAAAAAAAGTGAGTACAGGAAAAAGTTCTAAAATCATTATAGAAAAGATGCTTAGTAATCATTTCAAACTATTTTATACTCATTTTAGAAATGACATTTCAGAATTTAAGATTTTATAATGATTGTAGTAAAAGAGTGTGCTCAGAAACAACAAAGGAGATAATATTTCACACACTATGGAGAAGGAGAGAAAGGCAGTTGTAATTTGGTCTGGATGGTTGAAGTTCTTAGGTACTTGGGGATTGTGGGATATATTGCATATTGTAGGTTTTACACTGTGTAATTTCCTTAAGGAGGGTCGTGAAAGGGTTATGTGTAGACCACCAGGGCTCCTGGCGAAGTACAGGGTCAGATATTCAGCTTAATGTAAATTTTAAGTGAAATAAATGCTTGCCCAAACCCCGGCAGCATTGTCTGTGTGGTTGGACAAAGGCTGTTTGCTGTAGTATTTATGTATTGTTGGTGTTAAGTAAATATTGATAAAAAAGTGTTAAATAAATGTAGGTCTCCTGAATTTGTGTTCCGTTTTAAATGCTGCAATGTTAAAAGAGTTGCCAGCAAAGTCTAAGAGATTTTAAAAATTAAAAAAGCTATTGATTTTGCATGTTTGGACTTATCTTTTGATTCAGAACTTGTATATAGCAAATGGTGCAAGGATCTAATTGAGATACAAAATAACTTTTCACTTATATAAAAGAAAGTGTGCTTTTGTGATCTGTCATTTCAAGTAATAACAGTATAGTCATCATTGAATTATGTAGGAAAAATTCATGGACAATAATAGATCAGTGATTATCAGTTGAGGAAGTTGAGCATTTTTATCAGAATTGCCTAGAAAGCTTTTATAAAACCTTTTATGTCCCCCTGTCAGCATCCCCCTGGTGACACAATGGTTAAATGCTCAGCTGTTAACTGAAAGGTCGATGGTTCGAACCCACCAGCTGCTCCACGGGAGAAAGATGGGGCAATCTGCTTCCATAAAGATTTACAGCCTTGGAACCTCTATGGAGCAGTTCTATTCTGCCTATACATCTCTATGAGTTGGAATCAACTCGACGTCAATGGGTTTTTGTTTTTTTCCAGGATCACCATCTCCAGATTATTATATTTGGAGACCTAGATTTCCAGATTTACTGGAGGGAGTGGGGTGGATGGAGGTGGAAGTGGTCTGCGATTCCAAGACTTTTCAACATGCTGTAATGTACTGGTACATAAAATTAGTAACTAAATGCCATCAAATCGATTCCAACTCATGGTGACCCCATGTGTGTCAGAGTAGAACTATGCTCCATAGAGTTTTCAGTGGCTGATTTTTTGGCTCCATGGGGTTTTCAGTGGCCGTTTTTTTGGAACTATATCACCAGGACTTTCTTCTGGGTTGCTTCTGAGTGGACTTGAACAGCCAAACTTTCAGTTAGCAGCCGTTTGCATCACCCAGGGACTCCACTGGTGTATACAGGACCTCCAAAATCACCCCTATCCACAAGTTTATACTCAAACTTAAGTGAATTCTTGGGCTCCTATAGTCACTGAAGTGTTACTGGCCTAGAACACAGGCTCACACAGGTCTGGAGTTATCATATAATGAATCTAATCTAGGTGATAGGTCAAAGTGATTAGACTCCCACTTGTAGGTGAGTTCTTTGTCCAATTATTTCTTGTTAAATATAAAGGAATCCAGGTGGAAAACTGCGACAAGCACAGTCTACTTCATGCCCCAAACTCCTGCCCCTACAAAACCTTTGTTTTCTCTACCTGTTTCTAACAGTGCCTAGAATCCCATCATTGGAGATTAATTCTCTGTCTTCAAATACAGTCATCTCCAGAAATATTTTCCTTTTAATGGTGACACTACAGGAATCAGTAACACACTTGAGCTTTCTCAGTGGCTGTATGCTGAAGCTCATTAGCTTATAAAAATTGCTTTTTTTCTTCCTGACACCTAGCTGAAGCAAATTGTTTGGCAAATGCAGATTTTACTTGAGAGGCCAGGCCCAGGGAGGACTCTGATTGTCTGATTGCCATAGGAGTACCCTCTGTGAGACCAGAGATACGTGTTATCTCTAACTTGAATGGGACAGGAATTCCTGGGGGGGGAGGGGGTAGAATCTTCCTAAATGCAGATTCTGATTTTGTAGGTCTGGGCTGTGGCTCCCATTCTTCTGGTATCGATAAACAAACTTAATTTCCTTCCCACATTTGTCCACGGTAAGTCCTATAACCCAGCACGCAGGGGTCCTTTAGACCAGAGGTTCTCACACTGGAGTGAGACTAAGAATCACCTGATTAAACCAGATTCCTGATACCCACCTCAGAGAGTCTGATTCAGTAGGCGAGGCTCATGAATTTCCATTTCCAACTGCTGATGCTAGAGCTACACTTGAGTAGCTCTGCTTTAGACGATTAATATATCCCCAAGCCATATCAGCAGCCCTGAGAGAGCACCTGATACCCAACATGCGCTTAAGCTCTAAGTTGTGGGTGCTTCCTGACATGCTGCCAAGATGAGCTGAGCATCCTTTCCAGCACTTAGCTTCCATGAGATTACCAAAAAATACCAGCCAGGAGATCTCTCCATTCAAGTTCTCAAGATGTTGGCTTTCTTGTCTTTGTAAGCTTAGTCACACACAAGAAGATCAAGATTTTGTGTTGGTGGTTTGTATAAGAAATATTTTAAGAACTTGAAAATGTACTGGAAAACATCCAGAGGCAACTGGAATAAAGTTCTTAAAGTTCTTATCAGAGTAATGCATATAAGCAATTAGAAAAGAGCCTTGGTGGTACAGTGGTTAAAACAATTAACTACTAATTGAAAGGTTGGTGGTTCAAAACCACCAGCAGCTCCGTGGGAGAAAGATGCGGCAGTCTGCTTCCGTAGAGATTTACAGCTTCGGAAACCCTGGGGGGCCGCTAGGAGTCAGAATAGACTCGATGGCAGTGGTTTTGGTTGGATTTAATTATGCTCATAAAGTTAAAGGATAAAGGTGGGGCTAAATAGAAAAGTATTTTAACTTAAAATAAGTTATCGGAAGATTTTCTCTCTTTTGTTATTATTGCAATAGCTTAAAATGCAAAAATATTAGTCAGATTTTTGTTTCCAAGTAGAAGTTCCCTTTCTATTTTAATCAGAAGTTCTCTTTTCTTCAATGTTATTGAATGTACTGTCATCATCATCATCATTATGAGAAAATATGGTTACAGTTCCTTGACCTTTACATAGCAGTATTTGATAATAAGCACTTAAGTTTAAGGGTTATCAAAATGTAATTTGTCCTGAAGATTAAATATGTTAAATATTATGTTTAAAATATGTGTTTCAAAACATGTTAAATATGAATATTATATATTTTTTCAATCAATTTTACTCCTTTCATTAATATATAGCCATCGTATATGAGCTCTGGTGTGTTGTGATTTGTAAGATTGCACTCATGGACAAGCATTTAAGAACATTAACTTTCTTCCAACTTTCTTCCCTGGAGATTTGTGAGAGAACTGATAAATAACAAAGACCTCATGCCACAGCTGTTTTACAGTTGGAAATAACCACATAACCTTGGTTTCATAACAACATGTACTATATGAAAACTACAATGATAAAACTCTCCAAATATTGCTTTTTGGAGTCTGGTCTACTTAGCAATGCTAACTGACCAGATCTATCCAAAGCACATTTCTTTTTTTTAATCTACATTAGTGGATGGATTTCTTAGATAACATTCAATGTTAAAAGTTCAGTAGCCATTACATCCTGTTGCTATTACATATTGTTCTGTCACTACAAAAGATTTTTAAATGGGAAATCTTCTCTATCCCACCAGCCCACTCTAGGCTGATTTCCTTTGTTATATGCTCTTAATAACCAGGCTCCTTTCCTTAGTGGAAATCACTTCATTCTATAATTAGGGTATTTTCTCGGTTGTGTGTATATTTGGTTGTATATCTTCCCCACGTGAGCTTCTACACACACACACACACACACACACACACACACACACAGAGACCATGTCTTTTTACTCTTCATTGCATCCCAGGGCCCAGCATAGTGTTTGACTTGGTAGTAGCTTGTCTTAGTCATCTAGTGCTGCTGTAACAGAAATGCCACAAGTGGATGGCTTTTAACAAACAGAAATTTATTCTCTCTCTGTCTAGTAGCCTAGAAGTCCAAATTCAGGGCATCAGCTCCAGGGGAAGGCTTTCTCTCTCTGTTGGCTCCGGAGGAAGGTCCTTGTCATCAATCTTCCCCTGGACAGAAGCTTCTCTGTGCTGGAACCCCAGGTCCAAAGGACACGCTGTGCTCCCAATGCTGCTTTCTTGGCAGTGTGAGGTCCCCCTGTCTCTCTGCTTGCTTCTCTCTTTTGTATCTCAAGAGAGATTGACTGAAGACACAATCCAATCTTGTAGATTGAGTCCTGCCTCATTAACATAACTGCCTCCTATCCCACATCATTAACATCATAGAGATAGGATTTACAACACACAGGAAAATCACATCAGATGACAAAATGGTGGACAATCACACAATACTGGGAATCATGGCCCAGCCAAGTTGACAGATATTTTTGGGGGACACAATTCAATCCATGACATAGCTCAATAAAATTAAAAAAACAAAAACAAAAAACACCAGTACTCCATGGGGTTTTCAATGGCAGATTTTTCAGAAGTAGATCAACAGGCTTTTCTTCTGACTGCCTCTGGGTGGGCTCGAACCTCCAGCCTTCCAGTTAGCAACCAAGCAGAATTAACCATTTGCACCACTCAAGGACTCCTAGAAGCTCAATAAATATTATTAGTAGTTGTAATTTTCTATTAAAGATTTCTCTATAATCATATGTAACAGGTATTATTTCCCTAGGCCATCAGCCTTGGGGGCCTGTCAGGGTGTATATTAATAAATTTTCTCTGCCTTGGTCCCTCAAATTTCACCCTCTAATTCAAATAAGTAGCCCTGGTGGCACACTGGTTAAGAGCTCCACTGCTAACCAAAAGGTCTGCAGTTCGAATCCACTAGCTGCTTGCTGGAAACTCTATGGGGCAGTCCTACTCTGTCCTATAGGGTCACTATGAGTTAGAATTGAATCTAGGGCACCAAGTTTTGGTGTTTTGTTTTAGTTCAAATAAAGGAGAGGCTATTGCTTGTAAATCTCCTAACTGCCATGTTCCTTCTGTGACAATGTGGCTACTTTGATTTTCTGACTGACTGCCCAGCATAGCCCTGACAACCCTCAGGCTGTGGCTGCTGCTGTTTCTCCTGCCGGGCAGCTCCCACCCCTGAGTCTGGGCGCTATCACTTCTCTCAGGCCAGCTCTTTGACCACAGACCCCAGAGCTGGCAAGCGCTTGTAGAGTCAACTTTCTCCTCCACATCATGAAACCATACTTTCCTATTTCCATTCTCTGTGAACCTAGCAGCGCCTCCTGAGCTAGCGACTAATGAAAAATCTTATTTTTGTCTCCTTGTTAGTTATTGTGGAGTTGCCGACTCATTGCCAACTTATGTATATGTTGCCTGGTTCTGCGCCATCTTCATAGTCATTGGTATGTTTGAGTCCATACTAGACTACAACTAAGTTCCTTGGAAACAGGGTTGTCATTTTTCTATCTTCTGTGTCTAACCTGATGCCTGGCACATTTTTTCGCACTTAATAAATCCTGTCGACAAAGCGTATTTGAGAGACATTTTTCTGCTTCTTTACCAGGGACTTGAGCCTTTCAGTTTTGTTTCTTCTCCCTGTAAACATGAAGCCTCCCCCTGCCCCCCGCCACCTCCCACAGCCCAGCACCAAAGGTGCTAGCTAGGCATGTTATTTCTACTGTTTCTGAATTGTTTTATGAGTTGTTTCTTATTGCTCTCAGCTAACCCAGCTTAAGAACTCGTTCTCTCTTCCTCTTCCAGGGAGGTATGTGCTCATCAACCAGGCTGTGTCATTAAACTTATCTAAGTTCTAGATCTGCTTTGCCAAGCCAGTTAGTTGTCTGCCAATCCTTGGCATAATTTCTTGTGGGAGAGGGGAAGGATTTGTTTTTAATTACAAAAACATTAATTCATATCTTGAAATGTGAATTCCACGAATTAAATAGGAGCAAAGGTTTTGCATGATATTTATTTCTACATTTAGTATTTTGCTATTTCTTTGGGATTGTGGATGTAAAATATATTAAGAGTTTAATGAGTTTAAAATAAAAAAAGATGTTAACCAGGTGTTGCATTCCTGATATTTCCTTGGGCCATCAACACAGTTTCAATCTCTTTTTTGTTTTTAATAGGACAGCTTTGTTTTGTTTTAGTCCTTAAGAAGGTTTTTATCCTTTCCCCACCCTGCTTTTCGTCAAGATAGCACCTCCCCTTCCTCTAATTCCTTTATTCTTATGGTATATTTTTCCAGTGTAATTCACTTAACTGAATTAACTAAATCTTTAGTTTTATATCCAGTACAGAGGAAGAATGACTGATTGCCTTAAAGCTTTTAATAAGGTTTTGTTTTTCCAGTTTATGAGAAGCAGACAAAATTTGATTAGATGAAATTATCAATAGTCCATAGTGAGTCTGGGTGTATAGTGTGGCAGTTAAAAGCACGGCTGTCCACCCCATGCTAGGCTGTTTCACCTTGAGTAACTTATTTAACCCCTCTGTGGTTTATATTTTCCATCTGTAAAATGGAAATAGCAATAGTACTCATTTCATAGGGTTGCTGTAAGGATCGAATGAGTGCCTGGCACGTATTAGGTGCATCATCGTCAGCTATGTTTTCTGAATGTACACAATATCAAACAGTTGAAGTCTTTATTTTTAGGAAAGGAACGCTATTTCCCAGACCATCTGATTAGCCTAGTTTTTTTTCCCCCTTGCTCTTATCACATGATTAACTGTATCTATTCCACCCTCTCACAGCTGGCTTATTTCTGTATTTGGCATAAGCATTTTCAGCCATCCAAAACCAAAAAACTCATTGCCATCGAGTGGATTCCAACTCATAGCAACATGATATGACAGAGTAGAGCTACCCCATAGGGTTTCCAAGACTGAAATCTTTACAGAAGCAGACTGCCACATCTTTCTCCTGCAGAGCGGCTGGCGAGTTTGAACCACCGACCTTTCGGTTAGCAGCTGAGTGCTTTAACACTGCGCCACCAGGGCTCCTTTTTTTCCAACCATTGATAACTTAGAAAAAAAACAAAACATGCCACAGAGTATGGAAGATTCTGAAGCAAATAGGTGACTTGTATTATGGAGAAGCCTGCTTGGCACGATGTTGCAGAAAATCATGCCTCTGACTGATCCCAGAACACTTTCTTGTAATAACATGAAATTGTCTTGTATTCTGCAAATATTTGAATAAATCTGAGTCATGGTTAAGTGTGTTTAACACTGCTAAGCACATATTCCCTGACCCATAAAGAACAGACTTGTTCCTAAGTCTCAAGCACATTGTATTTCTTTTCCTGCCAGCTCTAAGTTTGATGCTGCTAGTTTACAATTGAGCTCTCAATAATTGACATTTAAGCCTTCAAAACTTGATTCTAGTAATTGGTATGAGCAAGAATGAGACAGCAAAATTCTTCTTGTTTTTTGATCATCACTTTATATTTTGCATGATAAAACCCTAACCAAACCTAACCTGTTGCCGTCAAGTTGATTCCTATTCACAGTGACCATATAGGACAGAGTAGAACTGCCCTATGGGGTTTCCAAGGTGGATTCGAACTGCCGATATTTTGATTAGCAGCTGAGCTCTTAACCACTGCGCCATGAGGGCTTGTTTTGAATGTTATTCATTCTTAAAACATAATTCAATTTATTCTACTTTTTGAGAAATTTTTTTCCCTTGAAAATGTCTCTTGATTTCTTTTTTTGCCTCCCCATTTCTAATTAACATAGATGCTCTTTCTCAGTTGATTCCTGTAGTTAAAACACGTGTACAAAGCATGTTTTAGTGAAATTGAAACAGTGGCTTCATTTATCTGGTCTTTAATATCTGTAAAAGGGATGAATTATTTATCTTTTCTGGGGAGTGAGCCCTTGAGCTGGTAGTGAACATTATTTTGCATAGGCAGCCTCAGGAGTCTCATGGGGAAGGAGAAGGCAGGTGTATTGATTAGATACATGGGAAATGGCAACCATCTTCAGGACTCAACCAGAGCTGTGGTTAAAAGGTTGTCCTTTAACTTCTATACCAGTGCTCTAGATGAGGAAGGAACTCAACCATAAGGAGTAATCAAGGTGAACAGGGTACATGTCTGGGGTGGGGTTGGGATCAGAGTTCTGGCTATAGCACTATGTGTCATTCAGCTACCTTCTTACCCCCAGTAAACCTGTGCACACTGAATAAATAAAGACTTTGTGATATTCTCAGAGCATAAGACATCTCTGTTTCATGGCCTAGTTGCAGAGAATGACCTAGGAACAATGAGGGAATTTTCTTCTTCTTCACTCTGGAGGCCACCTAGAACACAACATGAAATAAGTTCTCAATTCTTAAGAATAAATGAACAAAAAGAGACAAGCAGCTACAGTCAGGCTTGTGAGTAGCAAATGATGTCTGAGCACTGACCAGTGAACCACAGAGCCGCGGTGAAAGCATCGGAGGTCATTGGCACCAAGGTCTGGTAGTAGATATGGGGATTAGGAGCACCAGAGGAAGCATATGCTAAGAGATCTACCATATGAGATACCCCAGGAACCTTCCTGAACCTGAAGGGAGGAAATTTTGCGGAAGGATTTTGTGGAAGGATTCTAAAAATTCTGGGGGCAAATGAGCCAGGAATTTATTGATTTATTATTGCCACTCCCGAGTTGAGAAAATGTGAGTTAAGTGTATATGTTTAACTGCTCAGGCAGGAAATGCTAAATATTTCAGTGTATATGTTGCTGTTGTTAGGTGCTGTGACTCTGTTCCAACTCACAGCAACTCCATGGATGAAGTAGAACTATCCCATAGGATTTTCTTGGATGTAATCTTTACAGAAATAGATCGAATTTCAGTGCATATACATGGGAGTAAAAATTAAAGAAATAAGAAGGACCCGTTGGCCTCATTTTACACACATGCATTTGTCATTATAAGGGAATAGAAAGGGAAGACCGTGTTAGATAAAGGGAACAACAGGTATAAAAAGGCCTGATAGAACAAGTGGCACTTAGTGAGGATTTCAGGAGCAAAGCTGATAGATTTGGTGATTAATTGAAGGAGAAATATGAAGAAAGGGCTACATTTTTTAAAATGACCCTGAACCTTCCTGTTTGGGTGACTTGTTACATAGTGACACTCTCATCGAGGAAATCCTAAGGAAGGCAGCAAGAGCAATAGGAGAGAGAACTCACAACTACTGTACCTGGTCCTCTCCATATGCAATTTCTTTGATTCCTTTAAAAACCCCAATGCAGGAGATTTTATTGAGACTAAGTAATTTGCCCAAGGTCACAGAACTGAAGTTAACAGAATCAGGATTCAAACTCGGAGCCCTCTAATTACAAAGCCAGCGGCCTTTGTTACAACACCATGGTGAACAGAACATAAACCACACTCTTAGTAAGGATGCTTCTTATGCGGCTAGTATTGGGCCTTAATTGCTTCTAAAAACTAATCTTATGTACTGATTGGAACTATGAAAAACATCTTAATAATTATTGCAGGACTCAATGTCTGCAACAACCTGCACAGTCATACTTTCTCAATTTGTATCAAAAGTAGAATTGTTTTATGGTTGTAAAGTATATATATATAACACATTTTGACATTTTTTACATGTACAATTCAGTGACACCAATTACATTAATCATTATGTTGTGCAACCATCACCAGTATCTGTTGCCAAGTTTCCCATCACTGTGAACAGAAACTCAATGCTTCTAAACAATGCCTCTTCCTTATCTCCTCCCTCTCGCCCCGATAACCACTGATAAACTTTGGTCTCTATACATTTATCCATTCTAGATATTTCATGTAAGTGGGATCATACAATATTTGTCCTTTCGTGATTGACTTACTTCAGTCCCAAACGCAGAATATTTAATTAAGGAGAAGCTTATGCACATAACTGCACCACCAAAAATGCAGCACTACAGTGTTTTGCTGTTTTGATAATTATAAATTTGACCATAGGCCTTGAAATTGAGTATCAAGTTTTCATGTACTGAACAGACTGCTAGTCGTAAACCCTTGTTATATTGAGACTTCCTTACTGGAATCTTTTATTAGAAGTCCTTCCTAACCCAGGTCATCATGCTGTTTAAACACAATTAACTGCCTCAGAGCCCAGACAGCCCAGACTGGCTCAGGTCCCAAACAATATGGGGAGACCCATCAACATAATCTCCTTTCCCATAATAGAGAGCATAAGGTCTATGTTGTCAAAGACCCAAAGCAGTGTGTCTTGAAGTTTGGTCCAAGAAATTCATCATCTGGGTGATGATATATATACAGGTGCCTGGGCCTCACTCCAAATCTACTCTAACGGAAATTATTGCGAAGTGATCCCGGAATCTGCATTTTAATAAATTTCCAGTGTGGTTTTCATGCACACTAAATTGGAAACAACTGGTCTAGATGTGGACAGGCCACAGTTGCAATACAGTGTTATTTGGTATTCATCCCACGGTGACAGGGCAAGAACAGGCCCTTTGAAATATTTTGTCTACAACCATCTATTGTTCATTTTTCTTCTATACATTCTGAGATATATAGGGGCACAAAAAGAAGAAAGTTTTTATTTGCCTAACATCACTACTGCAATCAAGATGCCTATGTATAGCAACAGCCTCCTAAAAGGACACCTCTTGCTGGTTAAAAGCACGTGTGTGCTTTGGTGAGCAAAGAATTTCATATGCCGCAAAACACTGGTGTCCGATTTTTATGATTTTATTATTTTTGAATTTCTGTAGTTGTAATCTGCAGTGATTTTTGATGCGGCTATCCAAGAATATTTTTCTCTCAGGTAATGCACTACTAAAGTGCTGTGCAGCACTACCCCCAATACAATGCTCAATCAATGAAACCAGAAGCAACCATATGCCTCACAGGGAGCCCAGCATGCAGTGGTCACTCTGATTTCTTGAACAGTATCATATGAATCCCAAAATGACCCAGAAATAGCGAAGTATTTCTATGGACAGCTTTGTGGCTCCAGAATTGCATTATTTTTGCATTTATAGAAAGATCAATAAAATAATTTGACTGATGCACCTATCCATGATCTTGAAGGAGTGCGATGTTGATTAAAGACCCTCAGGCAAAAATATGTTGTGCCCTGGAAACTATTCTTAGCACTAATAGGGAGTCTTTTTAAAGAGGTACTTCACTGAATATTTGATAAATAAGTAGAGCAAATATGCTCTACTAACCGGTGGAGCCTAAGTCCTGTCCCTTCAAAATAAAATGTCTTCTGTAGTTGTGGATTATGATGAAGATTAATTCTGGAGCATTAGCCAAACCATTGTGACATGGGATTAATAAGAAATCTCAAAGAAATGAGAATTAAACAATTGTTATTACGTATGATTTGCTTAAAATATATAACTGAAAAGTTGAAACACTCAGGCAACTTCCTTGTCATTTTTCTCTAGAACATTAAACAATGACACTCTCATATTTTAGGTTATTTTCACTGAATTTACTGGCTCCTTTCCTGAAGTAGTCTAGAGATTTTGTTATGGATTGAATTGTGTGCCCCCAAAATAATATGTTGAAATCCTAACCACTGTACCTATAAATATGATCCTGTTTGGAAATAGGGGTTTTCTTTTCTATGTTAATGAGGTCATATCAGAGCCGATGGGTTCTAAACCTGATCACTTCTGAGTTCTAAAAAGAGCAGAATAGACACAGAGACACACAAAGGGAAAAGGAAAACAGACAACAGAGATACATGCATCTACAAGGAGCTGAAATAGACAAGGAAGAACCTCCCCCTAGAGCCACATGATGAATTTGGACTTCCAGTTTCCTGAATTGTGAGAAAATAAATTTCCGTTCTCTAAAGTCACCCATTTGCGGTATTTCTGTTATGGGAACACTAGATAACAAAACAGAGTCCTTGGGGAGCTAGGGTATATTCATACGAAAAGGTAAAGATTAATCATCAAATTAATGGCATACACATATATCCTAAAGATATTCAAAGAGCTGGAGTAATCAGGAAGTCTCATGGAGAAGGGACTTTTAAGCTGAGCCTCCCATATGAATTGAATAGGGACTAGAAGCCAGGAGAAGGCACTGGTAAAATCTCTCCTGATAATCAGAGAGTGCATTTGGTAGACGCTGTGCTCAGGAGTAGCTGTAGAATAGCTGTGTGAGAAGGAGTAAGACATAAGGTTGGGAAAGTGAATTCTTTGATAATCAGCAGGTTCCTTGAGACTTACAGGGCACATTCAACACCTTCTGCACTGGGGCCTTCAAAATACATGCTCCTGAGAACAAAACCACGAGTGCAGAGGTGAAAGCTAATTTGAAAATCAGATGAAAACTAGTCTTTTTCTGTCAAATGTCTTACATGTCTATTACTTGATTCTTCAATTGTTGTTGTTAGATACCATCGAGTCAATTCCAACTGATAGCCACCCTATAGTACAGAGTAGAACTGCCCCATACGGTTTCCTAGGCTGTAATCTTTACAGGAGCAGATCACCTGGTCTTTTTCTCCCGTGGAGGTGCTGGTGGGTTTCAACCACTAACCTTCCAGTTAACAGCAGCACGCTTAACTATTGCACCACCAGGGCTCCTTTAACTCTTGACTAACCCGTTGACGTGGAGTCGATTCCAACTCATAGTATACCAAACCAAACCCGTTGCCATTAAGTCAGCTCTGACTCATAGAGACCCTATAAGGCAGAACTGCCCTATAAGTTGGATTCGAACTGCTAACCTTTTGGTTAGCAGCCATAGCACTTAATCACTGTGCCACCAGGGCTCCATGGCCCCTGCTTATTTTTATTATACAAATGGGCCATGAATACTGATCTCATGATCCTGATCCCATGAGCACATTTAAAAATATATGAAAACTATTAGTAAATAGTACTTACACTGGATCCTTACTGAGAAACTACTGGATGTGGTATAAAATTCAAAGCAAATTCGTTTTGGACAAAAAGTAGTTTTAAATATAAGATAATCCCAGTTACTTATGAATGATGTTAGACTAATTTATTTGAAATAAAATAGATTTTTAATTTTTAATTCTAAACAATTTGATTTGGTATATTTGGTAATACATTTAGGATATGAGAATTTTATTTTATCTTATATTTAAATCAAGAGAAAGGTTTTTTAAATCACTGTTAAATTTTAGATTATTCTATTAGTCATGTATTTAAAAAATCCTATCAAAAGATCATTTATCCAGTCTCTGGGAGAAACACAGTGAACAGTTAGATGTATTAGAAGAAAGTGTTCTGGCACTTAATCTCAAATCCATAATCTCAAAATGAAAACACTGTATAAAAGTCCTTGAGTGGTGCAAATGGTTTGCGCTCGACTACTAACCTAAAGGTGGGCAGTTTGAGCCTACCCAGGGATGTTGCAAAAGAAAGGTCTGGCAATCTGTTTCCATAAATGTTACAGCCAAGAAAGCCCTATGGAGCAGTTCTACTCTGTAATACATAGGGTCACCATCAGTTGGAAATGACTCAATGGCAATAGATTGTTTTGTTTTTTATTAGTGTCTACAATGCTCCTGCTTCCACGACAAGGGATGGAGAATCTTCTCCACATTCCATGAGCTCCATTATAAATTTAGACTCTTTAACTGAGTTCCATTCCCACTGAGCATTCAGTAGCTTAGTCACATACTAACTAAAACTCCATGGACCAACAGTGGAGAGATGAATTTGCATCATAGCAATGCAAATATCTTCAAATAGCACAGTTATATCAGGTATCACCATTCTTTGGCCACTCCCCCACCTGAGGGTTTCACAGAATTTTCATCTCACCTCTTTCCAAGATTTTTTTTAATCTTGTGGTCTCTCTCTCCTCTGCTCTTTCTCTCTGACCTCTGCTTATTTTTGCCCCTTTATTCTGTCAAAAACTTAAATGCACAGAGAAACACCAAAACTTATGTAACAGAATATATTTATTGTGAGTAGAGATGATTCAAATTGGGCATGTCAACCCACATAGGGAAAGTACTCTGAAGAGGTGACAGTGAAAACGGGTTACATACATCATTATGTTAATTTCTCAGGCGATAAAAGCATGGGCAGGGTTTCAGGGTCTGTGAGTTACAGAAACAGAATCACTAAGGACACGCCACACATTCTAAAACACAGCCTTTAGTCAGACCCTGGAGTTCCTGTTTCTTGAAGCTGGCTCCTCACAGATGATTTTCCAAAAGAACCCAAAGCCTAAGGCCAAGAGGTCTCTGCTAAGCTGCTTATTAAGCTATTGTTTGAGCTGGAGGTGACTCCAGGGAACCAGTTCCTTCAAGGTTCAAAGGATACCTAAGGGCGGATGGCCTAGGTGGGTCACCCCAATTCCATGAACCCAGAAATCTGGATTCCAGGAGAACCAAACAATTTTGTCAATCAGGGAAAAAAGACAAGAAATCCCTTTCTTCATCTCATGAGGATCAGTTTTCCCTTTTCTAATGTCTTCCGTTGGAGAAATATAATTTAAAACAAAAATCTATTCCCAACCCAGAAACATCTTCACAAAAATATATAAGAAAAATTTTATTATTGAATAAGCATTAAAGCAGAATGTGATACATCACAGGCAATTCCCTAAAGAGATTAAAAAGACTGAAAGAAATCTTACCTTTTGTATAGCTGAGCAGATACAATCCATTACATTCATGGTTTCAAAAGAAAACTACTAGTTTTCTAGTATCTTTATGGCAGGATCACGGAAGTTATGCCAATCCTCCTTCCAGGAAACTGGAAGGTAGGGGTGTGATCTTTCTTTCTTTTTTTTTTTAATTTTATT
>NW_004443973.1:3206244-3207348 GCF_000243295.1 Trichechus manatus latirostris | reverse complement strand
TCAGTCCCTCAGGGAGTTTGGATGTGTCTATGGGGCTTCCGTGACCTTTCCTTGTACAAGTTGTGCTAGTTTCTCCTGTATTGTGTACTGTCTCACCCTTCACCCAAGATATCACTTACCTATTGTCTATTTAATATTCCCCCCTCCACCCCTCCCATCTCTGGTAACCAAAAAAGATTGTTACATTTTGTGTGTGAGTATGTTTGTTAACTTTCTTTGTGGTTACTATAAATTTTACCCTTACCTTTCTAAGTTTGAAGCAGTCTACCATTACTTGGTATCACCTTGCCTTCCTCTCCATTAGAAGGTTCTATACCTATGCCGTTTGTTCCCTCTTTCATTGTTTTGATGTTGTTGTCATTTACTGATTAACTGCTCTGATTCCCTGTTGTATTTCTTTTGGTTTTGGATAGTCCTCGAGAGTTTATTTCCCAGACTGGTATCTGGCTGGTACGATCCGGCATCCTAGGTTCTGCCTGTGAGCTGAAGCGGTTTGTCCTCAGATCGAAGAACTCACTTCAATAATTCTTGTAAGTTTGGTTTGACTTTTACGTATTCCCTTAATTTCTGTTTATCTGGAAATGACCTAATTTCACTATCAAATTTGAATAAGAGTTTTGCAGGATATATTATTCTTGGCTGGCAATTTTTTTCTTTCAAGATTTTATATATGTCATCCCACTGCCTTCTTGCCTGCGTGGTTTCTGCTGAATAATCTGATCTTAGTCTTATTGTTTCTCCTCTGTATGTGACTTCTTGTTTTTCACAAGCTACTGTCAGGATTCTTTGTTTGTTTTTGGTTTTTGCGAGTGTGAATATGATATGCCTTGGTGATTTTCTTTTGGGGTCTCTTCTATATGGGGTTCGTTGAGCTTGTTGGATGGCCAACTTTTCATCTTTATGATATTGGGGAAGTTTTCTGTCAGCAGTTCCTCGATGATCCTGTCTGTGTTTTCTGTTTTCTCCCCCTGTTCTGGAATGCCAATCACTAGTAAATTTTTGCTTTTGATTGTGTCCCACATAACTCTCAGAGTCTCCTCATTTTTCTTTGTTCTTTTTTCTGAGTTTTCCTGAAACAGAGTTGTATCCAAGTGTTTGTCTTCA
>NW_004443973.1:3196552-3204020 GCF_000243295.1 Trichechus manatus latirostris | reverse complement strand
GGCTTAGTTTTTCGGATCTCTGCTGTGGAGGGATGGCGTAGTGCTTCTGCCTAGAGTGCCATTTTGCCGGAACTCTAGAGGTCTCTCTTTTTCGGGTGTGATCTTTCTTGATGGTTAGATTTCAAAAGAGATGTTTCCCAGGTCACTGAGGAGACATCCTGGATTTACATACTTTTCAAAGAGACAGAGAAAGAATTTTCAATTACAAGTTATCTAAAGTGAATTCTTCAAGAAGAGGAGAGGAGGAGCCTCTTCCGTTATTTTCAACAAGGAGAAATAAAGCCTCTTATTTTCAATTTGTATTTGTCCTTACACTTCTTATCTGCTAATATCATGGCCTTCCCTAAGATGAGAAGGAACGCACTATCCATGTATTTTCCTTAACAAACTTCTCCTCCTAAGATAAATTCTGGTGTCAGCTATTAAAATTCTAGTAAATAATCAACCTCATTACAAATAAAATGATAAATGCCAAATATAACAAAAGATATTTTCTTCAATTCATCCGCTCTTGTTCCTGGAGCTGGAAATCATTGCCTCACTAACCTGAACACTTCATCTACATTCTCTTTTGAAATGGCGATTATTTTATTTATCGTTGATCAGTGCATTCTCTCTCTCTCTCTTCTTCCCCCTGTGATGAAGAAAGAGATATTAAACTCCCCCTGTCAAGAAGACTCATTTAAGATCTGGAGTCCTTTAAACAGCCTCTTGGAAGGAACTAATATTTATTACTCTTTAACAACTTCTTTCCCAATATAATGTGGATTTTGCATTGACATATATCCTTTTATTTAATTATGTCCATAACCATGTGAGGAAGTTATAATTCCCTCCATTTTTATAGATGTGAGAATAGAAGTTTAGAGAAATGAAATAACCTGACCAAGGTAATACAGCAGATTCAAGGCAGAGTAGGGATTTGAAATCAAGTTAGTCTGATTCCTTAGTACTTTCTATTATTTTAGTTTCTCTCCCAAATTTTTCTCTAGTGTTTGGCTTGTGTGAAAAAAGAACCGCACTGTATTAATGTGAAAATAGATACTAGTATGTCGTCTCTAAAATTATTATTAAAATTTAAATCCGTCAAGAAACATACCTCATGTTAATGATCCTTAGCATGCATTTCTGTGTTCTCCAATCACAAAAAATACATACCTGGTTGATCTTCGCTTTTCCATTTTTTGTCTGAGGACTTCTGTGGAGAATATCCCATATCACTTAGTTCAAACTCGTTCTGTTCAGCATTCTAGTCCATAATCAGTATATCCTTCAAACACTGCTTGCGTCTGCGCTTCTTCTTTTCCTTGTCTGTACATTTGTATGTGCAGAGAAAAATCTGAACATACACACCAGACTCTTTACAACTGGAGAGAAAGTATCACTTTGGGCAGTGGGAAAGGGAGAGAAACTTACTTTCTAAAGTACAGTTCTCAAAATTTTCAGAGTGCATTGTTATTACTGTTGCTTTTCTTTTAAAAGTAGTTTTTAATCAAAATAATACAGGCATATAGATAAAGTAAAACAATACTACAAAGATTATGAGGAATTTTGCAGGCCTTCGATCTCCAATTCTCACTCCCACAGGCATTCACATTCAACTCTTTTAGCTACTTTTACTGTTTTTTTTTTTTTTAACTCAGTATTTACAATTACACACTTAGCTGCTATTTCCCAGTTTTCCAAATTTGTAACATTGTTATGGATTGAATGGAGTACTCAAAAATTATGTGTTGTAAATCCTAACCCCTATACATGTGGATGTAATCTCATTTGGGAATAGGGTTTTCTTTATGTTAATGTGGCCATATTAGTACACGGTTTGTCTTAAACCAACCACTTTTGACATATAAAAGGAGCAGATTAGACATAGAAGTTAAAAAAAAAAAAACCCAAACCCACTGCCATTAAGTCAATTCCAACTCATATGGACCCTATAGAACAGAGTAGAACTGCCCCATAGGGTTTCCAAGGCTGTAATCTTTACAGAAGAAGACTACTACTTCTTTCTTCTGTGGCGGCTGATGGGTTTGAACCACGGACCTTTCGGTTAGCTGCTGAGCACTTAACTACTGCGCCACCAGGGCTCCTGGCACAGAAGCAAGCGAGCACAAATGGGAGAAAGATAGATGCCACGTGGAGATCTCCAAGGAATGCCGAGAAGAATGCTAGAGAAGCTGAGACAAAAATTTTCCCCTAGAGCAGACAGAGAAAGCCTTCCCCTAGAACCAGTGCCCTGAGTTCAGACTTCTAGCCTCCTAACTGTGAGAAAAAAAAAAAAAAATGTTAAAACCACTCACTTGTGGTGTTTTTGTTATAGCAGTACTAATATCTAAGCCAGACATACTCAATTGATATGAGATTCTACCTTGGAAGATGGAATTTTACACTACCCTCACCCCCTCTTTAAGGAATGGTAAGACTTTGTCTCATGCACTTTGGACATGTTATCAGGAGGGCCAGTCCCTGGAGAAATACATCATGCTTGGTGTTATGAATTGAATTATGTCCCCCAAAATGTGTGTCAACTTGGCTAGGCCATAATTCTCATTACTGTGTTGTTGTCCACCATTTTGTGATCTGATGTAATTATCCTATGTGTTGTAATTTCTAACCTCTATTATGTTAATGAGGCAGGACGCAATCTACAGGATTAGGCTGTATTCTGAGTCAATCTCTTTTGAGATATAAAAGAGATAATCGAGCAAAGAGGATAGAGGCCTCGTTATTACCAAGCAAGAAGAGCCAGGATCGTAACACATCCTTTGGACCCAGGGACTCTGCACTGAGAAGCTCCCAGAACAGGGAAAGATTAATGACAAGGATCTTCTCCCAGAGCAAACAGAGAGAGAAAGGCTTCCCCAGGAACTGACACCCTGAATTCAGACTTCAAGACTTCTAGACTGTGAGAGAATAAATTTCTGTTTGTTAAAGCCATCCACTTGTGATATTTCTGTTATAGCAGCGCTAGATAACTGAGACATTTGGTAAAACAGAGAGTTGGCAAAAAAGAGGAAGACCCTCAACAAGATAGACTGACAGTGGCTGCAACAATGGGCTCGAACATAGCAACGACTGTGAGGATGGTGCAGGGCCAGGCAGTGTTTCATTCTGTTGTACATAGGGTCACTATGAATCCAACTGACTCGATGGCACCTAAGAACAACAACAACAGCCTCTTTCATTTTCCCGTGTTATATTCATATTGAATATATATTTATACTGAATATATATTTAACATAGGTTAAATGAGGGAAAAAACGAAACACATGTTAAATATATATTCACTGCTTACAGTACTATAACTGCATAAATATCTGCCACATAAAAGCAATACAAAAAAACCAAACCCATTGCCATCTAGTCGATTCTGACGTGTAGCCACCCTATAGGATAGAGTAGAACTGCCCCATCGGGTTTCCAAGGAGCGGCTGGTGGATTTGAACTGCTGACCTCTTGGTTAGCTGCCCAGCTCTTAACCACTGCACCTCCAGTGCTCCAGCAAAGCAATACAAACCAAAAGTACCAAACTCGTTGCTGTCGAGTGGATTTTGACTCATAGCAAGCTTACAAAACAGGGTAGAACTTCCCTCAAAGGGTTTCCAAGGCTGTAAATCTTTATGGAAGCAGATTGCCATATCTTTCTCTTGCGAAGAGGCTAGTGGGTTTGAACCACTGACCTCTTGGTTAGCAACTGAGTGCTTTAACAACTGTGCCACCAGGGCTCCTTTGCAAAGTAATATAGTGTACTGTAATTATATTTCCTTTCTTATACAACTTTTTGCTCCTGAGAATTGCCTAATTTTATTTTGTTATTAGTTTTCTATGTTCATATAATTAATTCATTTTCAAACTACCTACCTGATCTTAAAATTCTCTCTTAATGCATAGCTAATTGTTATGGACTGACTTATGTTTCCCAAAAAGTTATGTTGAAGTCCTGACCCCTATACCTGTAAATATGATCCTGTTTGGAAATAGGGTTTTTATGTTATGCTAATGAGATCATACTGGAATAGGCTGGGTCCTAAACCTAATCCCTTCTGAGTGATGTCTTATAAAAAAGAGCAGAATAGACACAGTGACACACACACAGGAGGAAAAGGCCATGTGAAAAGCTGTCTACAAGTCAAGGAATGCCTGAGGCCACGGACAAGAAAGACCCTCCGGAGAGCCAATGCCTTGATTTGGACTTGTAGCCTCCCAAATTGTGGGACAATAAATTCCTGTTCTTTCAGGCCATGCACTTGTGGTATTTTTTTGTTATGGTAGCATTAAATAACTAAGACACTAATCTATCGGTTTCATATTTTCCCTCAAAGTCAGCACTCCTAGACCCTCTGTCCTCTGTCTCCAATATCAATCACACACTATTTGTTATTTAATAATTTCTTCCCTATTTGTTTTATCTGTTTTATCTTTCAGGAACTGTTACTAATGGATGTTGGAACTCCTGATTTGATTCTCTTGTTTTCTTATCTTTTCTTTCCTATGTTGATGTTTTTTCCTTTTATTCTATTTCCCAAGAGACATCCTCCACACTACCATGCGACGTTTTATTGAATGCCTTATTTGTTGTATCTATAGCTTTTAAAAGCTCTTTCTGATTCTCCGAATGTTCCTTTTTATGATATCTTGCTCTTACTTCATGCTCTTTCCCCTCTCTTTCTCTCCCTCTCTTTTATAAGTTTTCTTTAGCTTATTGCGTTGTCTTGATTCTTCAAAGTTTTTATTTTTCTGTTTGTTTTCTTTGTTTATCTCTTTCACTTCAGAAGCTTTCTTTAAATGCCAGGTGATTCTTGGATGTTTGTTTATATTGAAGAGTCAGTCACTACAAACTGAATGGAAGTTCTGTGTGATGAATGGGTTTATTGACTCTTGGGTTTCACCATAAGATAAAGGATTTTCAAGGGTGAAACACCTAAATGTCAGTATATGAAGGACTTCTCTTTTGGGTTTAGTTTAGTGACCGGAGGAATCTTCCAGTTTTCAGCCTAAGAGTGTAGTCTTGCTTGCCAGTGTTTGGGAGCAGAGTGGGTGTGTGGGGATGGGATGGGTGGGAAAGGACAGTCATATTGCTCATGGTATGCAGACTTATTGAATACCCCTGTTTTTCATGGCTCACCCTTGTCTCTGAGGAATGCACGATATGAGAAATGGTAGAAGGTTGTAAAGGATGGAGGTGGGAGTCTGGGTGTCAAAATGCCATTAGGCAAACTTGCAACGGATGTTTCTGTTTATAGCTCCATGCTATGCTCCTGCATGGGGACCAGGTACATCCAGGGCCCTTCCATGGTCTGCAGTGTGAATAGCCTCACTTCCCCCCACTCTCCCCTTCGTAGTTTCTACTACTTGTGTATGTTAATGCTACCACTAGAATATAGTACTGCACGTGATTTCGCCTATTATGGAGCCTATTTCAAAATATTAACGCTAGTAGCTTTGCCCCTAAATACCTATGTGATCTTGGCAATTTCTTTTACCTCTTTGGGCTTGCTTTCTCCTTTTTACAGACAAAATAATCAATGATTCGTTGAGGATAGAATGAGAAACAGCTAACACAGAGAGGTGAGGCTATTTGGTAGGAAATAGGTTGGGACTTACATTCGTGAAATATTTTGTCAATAAGACAGAAAGATTACTGCAAACTATTTGTAAAATCATATTGAAGAGACTTCTGTTTTTCCAGAAGATGGAGTAGATATACTTGTTCCTCTCATTACATACAAGTAAAAACCCTGGATGTTATATACAAAACAAACATAAGAAGACTCAGAAAGTTGGGGAGAAGGCAGCAGATAGGCTTGGGACCTTGAGACCTGAGGAAAATATGGTGGTGAATTCCCTAGATATTCTTTTTGCCACACATATTCCAGACTTGGAGCTGAAAAAGGCAGCAACCCAGAAATACCAAAGGGCACATGCAGACAAAAAACGCCTCAACAAAGGTCTGCTTTCTCTAGCCAAAGATTCAAGAAAGGAGCAGCCTAGCAAAACAAAAACTTTTAAAACTTTTTAATGAGAGTAACCGCTGTACCAAGCAAAATGATTTTAAATTATATTTTAATTTTAATTGATAACATTCTTGAACTTTTTTCAGGAAGTGGATCTTAGAACCTGGAAATTATGTGTAGTTTTTTTAGGTTTCATTTGTTTGTTCTTTCTTCTCCTTTTTCTTTTTCCCATACAAAAATTTATACGTACAATGTTATATGACTCTAATTGCTCTCCCCATACTGTGACAGCACACTCCTCCTTTCCACCCCTGATTCCCCATGTCCATTCAACCAGCTCCTAACCCTCTCTGCCTTCCCATCTCACCGCCCGTTTAGTCTCTTGTATCTACTTGAGCTAAGAGGCACACTCCTCACGAGTATCACTTTATGTCCCACAGCCCACTCCAATCCCTGTTTGAAGAGTTGGCCTCGGAAACTGTTCTAGCTCTGGGCTTATAGAGAATCCAAGGGCCATGCTTTCCAGGGATTCTCCAGTCTCAGTGAGACCATTAAGTCTGGTTTTCTTACTAGAATTTGAGTTCTGCACCCCACCTTTCTTCTTCTCCATCCGGGACTCTCTGTTGTATTCCCTGTCAGGGCGGTCATTGCTGGTAGCTGGACACCGTCTAGTTCTTCTGGTCTCAGGCTGATGAGGTCTGGTTTACGTGGCCATTGCTGTCTCTTGGGCTAATACTTTCCTTGTGTCTTTGGTGTTCTTCATTCTCCTTTACTCCAGGTGGATTGGGACCAATTGATGCATCTTAGAATGCCGCTTGCAAGCTTTTAAGACCCCAGACACCACTCACCAAAGTACGATGCAGAACATTTTCTTAATAAGCTTTGGTACGCCAGTTGACCTAGATGTCCCTTGAAAGCATGGTCCCCAGACCCTTACCCTTGCTACTCGGTCCCTCAAAGTGTTTGATTGTATTCAGGAAACTTCTCAGCTTTGGTTTAGTCCAGTGGTGCTGACTTCCCCTGTACTGTGTGCCGTCCTTCCCTTCACCTAAGATAATTCTTATCTACTATATAGTTAGTAAAAAACCCTCACCACCCTCCCCACTTTTGTAATCATCAAAGAATGTTTTCTTCTGTGTTTAAACCTTTTCTTGAGTTCTTATAATAGTGGTCGTATACAATATTTGTCCTTCTGTGACTGACTAAATTGACTCAGCATAATGACCTCCAGCTTCCTCCATGTTACAAGACATTTCATGGCTTCATCGTTGTTCTTTATCGTTGTGTAGTATTCCATTGTGTGGATATACCATAATTTGCTTATCCATTTGTCCGTTGATGAATACCTAGGTTGTTTCCATCTTTTTGCTGTCGTGAACAGTGCTGCAATGAACATGGGTGTGCATATATCTATTCGTGAGACAGCTCTTATTTCTCTAGGATATATTCTAAGGAGTGGGATAGCTGAATAGTATGGTACTTCTATTTCTAGCTTTTTAAGGAAGCACCAAATC
>NW_004443973.1:3174219-3196452 GCF_000243295.1 Trichechus manatus latirostris | reverse complement strand
CTCACCAAGGTAGAATGTAGAGCATTGTCTTTATAAGTAGTGTCATGCCAATTGAGCTAGATGTTCCCCGAGACCATGGTCCCCAGAGCTGAGGGCTTCTTTTGCTGTTCTCTTTCTACTTGTTCCCGTTGTAGGGTTAATGTTTTGATTATGGCCCTTTCTTCTTTTTGGATGTGTCCATTTATTGCTATAAACTGACCTCTGAGCACTGCTTTTGCTGTGTATTCCAAAGGCTCTGGTAAGATGTGTTTTCATTCTTGTTTGATGGTATGAATTTCTTTATTCCATCCTTAATTTCTCCTATTACCCTGTAGTTTTTGAGCAAGGTGTTGTTCGGTTTTCATGTGTTTGATTTTTTTTCCTTGTCTGTTCTGTTGTTGATTTCTACTCTATGGCTTTATGGTCAGAAAAGATGCTTTGTAATATTTCGATGCTTTGAGTTTTGTTAAGGCTTGATTTATGGCCTAATATGTGGTCTCTTCTGGAGAGTATTCCATGTGCATTGGAAAAGAAAGTATGCTTGGCTGCTGTTGGGTGCAGTGTTCCGTATGTGTCTATGAGATCAAGTTGGCTGATTGTAGCATTTAGCTCTTCTGAGTCTTTGTTGAACTTCTCATTTTTTTTTCTCTCTTCTCTGTTTTCTTCTCCCTCTCTTCCCCCCCCTTCTTTCTTCCTTCTTTCCTCCTTCCTACCTTCCTCTTCTGATTTCCTTTTTTAAATATCAACAAAGCTACTATTTGGTTTCTATTAATGGTCAAATTGAGAGCTATGTAACCACTAGGTGGTGGTACAAGAACACAGGGAGAAATATTCTTGCAAACAGACTAGGAATTAGTTTTGATTTCTTGCTTAGTTTTTAAATTGCTATACACTGGAGCCCTTAAATGGATCCTAAGGGACGTCATTGTCATTGGTGTTTAGTAGTTGAGCCGACATAAAATTGATGTTGAGCTTTACAGCAGCTGTTATAGACCACTTTATGTTGATGTTGTGACTTTTTAAAAATGCTCATTGCTTGAAAATGTTAACTCTTCAGTAGGAATCTCTTAAGTTTTCTGAGTGATTTGAATGGCTTGCTTATATTCCTGACTAATTTATAGATCTTACAAGTTGCAGTCGAGACTACTTAGAATTTATAATGCTGCTTTACTTAGCAGACTGAATTTTCAGTAAAGAAATGATAGCTTCCTAGCTATTTCCAACGAAAATGACAAAAGACATCTGCTTACTATGGTTTTACCCTATCAACTCCAAATCAGTGTTTTGCACAACCTTACAACACTGGTCTTCATCTAAATGGGTAAGATATGCATTTTAAATGATTTTGGAATTTGAAGTAAGACTATTTTTCTGTGGGTGGGTTAGCCTAATTAATTTTTTGGAAGTGTACCCTGTCCCTATCAATATTCTGAATCTGTGCTAAGAAATTTTGGATTGGTTAATTCTTAAATTACGAAAGTGAGGAATTTAGCATAAATATTGAAAGATCTGTGCTTACATTAGAATTGTATGATCATTTGCGTTTAAATTCAGGTGGAGCTCTGTATAATGTATTCAGTACAGGAGTCTGGTTACAGTTGCACTGTGGAATATTCTACTCTAAGGCTGCACGCTCTCATCTTATGTAGTGTCCCTGTTGGATTCGTAGAAATGGGTACGTACTGGCTCTCTTGCTTTGTCATAGCATGTTCGTGTCAACTGGCTAATGCACAACTTCCTGAGAAGTTCCCTTACAACAAAGTACCCACTGACTTGCTTTGTTGGGTCAGTTATTTTTGGACAAGTGTTGATGCATGTCACCTAATTTCCATAGCTATTGATAGTACTACCTATCATATTTACTGCTGTTCACTGGGTTAGATAATAAAGAGTGCTAACAGTTTAGCTAAATAGCCTTAGAGGTTTTGGTGATCATAGTGCTTTCTTACCATTTAACATGTATGTATAGTCTTCCTAATGAAATTTTATGATCTGGTGTCCAATAGTGGTCTGGTATAACATCACACATGAAGTCTTCATTTAAGGCACATAGTATTTAACTAAAAAGAAAAAAAATACCTCCTTCGTAACTGTTCACACATGAGGGGGAAGAAAAACCCACAGGATTCAATTCAATAGAAGAGCACTAAGTTAAAAGAAACATCCCTTAGATGATGAAACCATTACACTGTTCCAGTAAATAGAATTGACTACAGCTGATTCTTTGGTTTTATTAGAAAAGATAGGCCATTTTGTCATCTGCAACGTTTAAATCAATTGAACTATAGTGAAATCTCTCCCCTGAAATGGCTATTACACAGCTTGCAATCTTTTGTTCAAGAGATTAAGTTTGCATCTCCTCACATTATCTCCTTGTAATTGGAAAACTTGCATTTTGACAGAGAAAATGTGCCAGTACCCCTGTGAGCCTTGCCACAAGCCAGTGCAGAATGCCATCTGGACGACGCCTGCCCACGTCATGCAACAGCCTCCTGTCGGTTTGTATCTGGAACTTTGCAACAGAACAACTATAACATCTTAAGCTCCATTTGTCTAGCTCGCTAGTGCTCTTGGCAGAGGTCATAACCAGCAGTGGTTTTGTTGATTTGCTGCATCAAATGTAATTAGGTTAAAGCACTCGCTGACAGAGCCTCTGATAAAGGCGTAAAAGCCTCAGGCTTAAAATTACCCATTATGTCAAATTTAAGTTTAGATCAACAAAGACAGACTCATTTCATCACTGGAACAATAAAACCTAACAATTTTTAAAGGTGCTTGTTTAAGACAAAAAGGGTGTCTTTGCTTTGGACCTCATGATTGTTTTATTTTATTTTTTCCTTTAATTTGTTTTATGTTTTAGTCACTGGTTACCATTGAAGTGGTTGACGTTTCCTGCTAAGAAAGACCGTCTCATGTAAACAAGCCATATGTACCTTCTAAAACTTACCTTTGGGTACATTGTGGAAAATGAAGACGTTTTTGTCAAGTTACATCCAAATAACTGTGAAGTCTGCCATTTTCATGTTACCTCTACTCATAAGGGTAGAGTAATATTATTACTGAACTTTTAACCCTTGCTTACTGGAAAACTTCAGTAGTGCTGGAAGCCACTTTATAAATGAGTCAGTCCAGGCTCTGAGTAAAGTGGAGAAACCATTACTTGAGGTTAAAGTTAGGGCAAGCTGGGGTGCACAGCATCAGACAGACTTTAGCTGTTATTAAGAGCCATAAGAAAACTAAGTAAAAAGATTTCTGTCTGCTGCAGAGAAGAAAAAATTTAGCAGAAGTAAGGTTTAACAGTTTCCTGCATAAACGTTGTAAAATAAGTCAGCAGGAGTCTGTGCTAGGGAGCGAGAGCTTGGACTCAGTCTCAGCAGGAAGGTAGCACTTCCCTGGAATGGCTGAACTGATTATCTGGATGAAGATTTTAAAGAGCTAGCGGAGGAGTTAAGTATGATGTACTCTGCAAAATAATAATGATATAAGAAATGCATTTTTTATTGACTTCTGAATTTCTTCTCACTTCTGTTGGTTCTCGAATATACCTCTAATGCTAGAGCTTGCAAAGAAATCACTCTGACATTTCCAGGGAACAGCAGTGATTTCGGTGGACTTTGTATCTCATTGTGGAGGTTGTCTTTAGTTTGTGTGTTCCAGGTATGCTGCTTTTGATAAAAGCAATAAGCATATGTGAGAATGAGGTTAAGTAAGTGTTTGTTTGAGGATTTAATATCGCACACACTCTAGGAGTAAAGCAATTATCATGCTGTTAATTTCATATTCATGTATGGCTTATTTATTTGTTGTTTACCTCTCCGCATAATGAAAATGCCACGGAAATCTGCTTCTTCTAGCACTCTAATTTTAAATGAAGCTAAATGTTAAGTATAATTTTTTTAAGTTACAGAGTGCTAATTCCATTCTATTTTAAATACTCTGTGCGTGAGAAACGCCTATGTTCTTGCAGAATCCATTTTTAAGCAAAATCAAAGCATAATTGTCTAAGTGATTATAGAGTAGGTAGTTAACAGACTAAAGCATGAATCAGAAGCTTTACAGATATATTTTGAACCATGTAGTTATCTGAACCTCTATATATATACACACACATATATATACTCTATATATTATTTATTATGTATTATATTTGTCAGAAAAGTAATTAAGGTGTTGATTCTTAGAAAAAAATCAACACCTTAATTACTTTTCTGACAAATATACTATAGTCAGAATAAAATAGCATATTGCCCCACTGATAAATTATTTGCATCTGGCTTACTGGCAATCTGGTGACAGAGTCAGTGTTTGGTGACATGATTCTGAAAGTTTCAGGGGCACTGCAGTTTTCATCTATTTACATGACATGATATTTTTAAAGAAGCAGTCACTGGCAGACTCCTTGGCTAGTGCGTCTTCTGGGGAGATAACGAAAAAAAGAAAAAAATCCAGATCCAATGTATGTGGACTTTCCCTTTCCACTATCTGGGAATCCAGTTAAGTTACATGCTTTGAATTCCACTTACTGGCTCTTCCTTGGTCTTCTCAATTTAATACCAGATCTGTATCTGGAACCAAAGTGGTCCGCCATCCAAGTTCCTTAAGTATTTTATTTATTCAACAAGTATAGTTCTCTGCCCGCCATATGCATGGTTAAGGTCCCTGCCCCTGGGTGACTGCAACCTGGTTGAGAAGATAACACACAGATGTGGAATACGGAATAACTAATACTCCAAGTCAGAATACATTTCAATATTCCAAAGGCAGAAACTGTTGAGAAATACACTTCTGAAAACACTGAACATAGTCTGTGAAGCTTGGTATGTGCCAGTTGTTCAATTTCTATTGTTGTTTACAAAAGTGAAGCTTTGAATTAAGAAAAAAAAAAAAAAGTACCCTCTGCCTACCTGTGTAATAATGCTTGGTTTTATTCCCAAGCATATCAACCATTGGCTTGTCATTTTAACTAACTGAAGCTTTTCTCATTACAGTGTGTCTGTGTCTACAAAAGGCCTTTTTTCCTGGTTGCTCATTTTAATATTTCTGCCCTCTAACTGCACCTTTGCTGGATTTGAGGCATCCCATCTGTAAATACGGCCAGCTGGTTAAATGACCCTTGCATTCGAGATTCCTCATGTGTGGGCCATACTGATGGTCCTCCTTCTCCTGTTACCTATCCGATCAATCCTTGTATCAATTGATTGTTTAGTCAATATTTATATTGAGTGCCTATTTTCTGTGAAAGACATTGTATATGCCCTTTGAAGATACAAGAATGTATGAAATAGGATACCTGCCCTCAACAAAATTTCAGTCTAAGAAAAAAGTGTATTAAGAATATTCTATTTTAAGCAGAATTTCTAAATGCTGGGGTAAATGTTACACATTTATTCTTGCAGTCAATCATTAATTCAACAAACATTTATTGAGCTCTGTGATGTGTCAAGCACTGTACAATTCACTGGGGATGTAAAGATGAATAAACCATGCGTGGCGCCTGACTCATATGAATTTAGAAGTAGATATCATTGTAAGCTAGAATCTTGTTGCTCAAAGTGTGTCTGAGGGCCAGGAGCATGGGTATCATGTAGAAGCTTGTTAGAAACGCATAATCTCAGGTCTTACCCAGAACTGTTGAATCAGAATCTGCATTTTGACAAGATGCCCAAGTGATTCAAATTAAAGTTTGAAAAACACTGGGTTAAAAGGATCATGGGATGTTTTATAGATGAGTTGAAATAAATAGCAGTCTTTTGCTGTTGTTAGGTGCTGCCGAGTTGCTTCTGACTCATAGCAACCCTATGTACAACAGAACGAAACACTGCCCGGTCCTGTGCCATCCTTGTCACTGTGCTTCAGCCCATTGTTGCAGCCACTGTGTCAATGCATCTTGTGGAGGGTCTTCCTCTTTTTCATTCAGGGATCCTTTTAATAAAACTAGTAGTCACCTAGTTTTATTAAAAGGAGCCTTGGATGGCATTATGGTTAAATACCCGACTGCTAACCAAAAGATTGACTGTTGGATTTTTCTCTGAATAAGAAAAGACCTAGCCATCTGCTTCTGTAAAGGTTACAGACAGGAAAAACCTGTGGGAAATTCTACTCTGTCACATTGGTTTGCTATGAGTCAGAATTGATTCAGCGGCGCACAACAGCAACAGTTTTATTAACACAAAAACTGGCGTATTTTGGCAGGTTAAAGTGAGGATTGGTTATAATCTGAAGTCTGATTCAGGATACGAAGTTTTGGAAGCTAGTTGGTAATGATTCTACAAAAAAAAAAAAAAAAAAATGATAGGGAATGACCCAGTAGTTAGTTGATGACCCATAGGGAAAAGTAGTGGTTGATAAATTATGATTTAAAGCCGGGGGAGAGAAGAATGGTCTAGATACTAGACTCTAGAAGTAGCAGTGGGTGCAGGGGAAGCCCTGACCCATCTCCAGTTCTAATGTTGGAAGGTGCTTGAAAGAGAAAACCCCCAGCATTGAAAAGGGCTTGATGAGGGAGCAGGGTCCTGAGAGGAAAGCCAGGAGTTTTGTTTGTTTTTATTTGTTTGAAGGAGACTAGCAGCATTACTACTTAGTTATACAGCTAACTAAACTTCAACTACTTGTACAGCACAGAAGAAAAAGTACTGCTCGCGTAGGGAAAGCCAGGTTTTGATTAGAACAAAACGGTGAAATGAACATATTCAGAGAGGAGGTTGGAGATAGCAGAGATTTTGCTGACTGACCTTCGTACCCTTGGAACACAGTGAATAAGTTTCTAGATACAGGAAGGGAAGAATGACAGAGAGAAAGGATAAGGAGATAAGCAGAGCTAGTGAGTAGAGTGGAGATACAAGCGAGGACCTGGGGTCCTGAGCATCAGCTGGTCCTGTGGTGACTGACATAAACAAAGGGTTTAATGAGATTAATCCTGAAGAGCTCAAGGCAGATAATGGAGTGAGGAAGCAGTGGAGGTCTTACCCAGGGCATGATGAGTTTTGGGCCACTCTCTTCACTGCTGCCAATGGTGATGCAGGGCCTGGGAGAGGGACTGTTTTATCCAGAGCATGAGGAAGTAAACATTAATCTGCTCACATGTGATTTTTTAATAAATTTTTAGGACTAACATGTTTGGAATCTGTAAATTATATGGAAGTCAGTAAGAAGATACAAATCAAGGTATAATCTTTTATATACATCAATTTTTTTAAAACACATTTAATTTATTGGACTTTACCAAAAAAAAAAAAAAAAAAAAAAACCCTTTGCCGCCGAGGTGTTTTGACCCCTAATGCACCTATAGGAAAGAGTAGAACTGCCCCATGGAGTTTCAAAGGAGCACCTGGTGGATTCAAACTGTCGACGTTTTGGTTAGTGGCTGTAGCTCTTAACCACTATGCCACCAGGGTTTCCTATTGGATCTTACGTATGGAAAAAAAAGTTATCATCAAATAATCTGAATTAGGAGTCTTGCTTCAAAATTAATGGTGAATATTATTTAGGGGGAAAAGGCAGCTTACATCTTTATCTGTATGAAATTGTCTTTATAGTCAAGGGAAGTCCTCCACAAGATTGTGAGAAAATGTATGTTCTCTGTAATGTTTCTACCCAATCATCCTTTCTGTTAACTCTCAATTTTTGCTGTCCTTAACATTTTGCATACAATTATGGCAAAGTCAAGAGGGTAATATTAAGAGGCTGGTGACCTTCTTAAACACATCCTTCAAATTACACTCTGTCAAGTGGCTTCCATACTCTTGTGAGGTCAGTCCTTGTCACAGGAATACTTCCATTCACAGGTATGAAAGAATATGGGGACCAAAACTGTGCAACCTGATCTACGTCATGGCAATCATAAAACATTTACATCTGCTTGTCAGGCCCTTAAGGTTTCCTCAGCAAATGATTTCGTTTCTGAGATGCTTTAAAAATGACATTTGTATCTCATGTTTTATGGACATCTGTTAGTGTGGCGTTCATGCGCCTGAAACACATAACTTATCTGCATACAAACCTGACTTGACAGGGAGAAGCCTGCAGCTCTCCAATAAATGACAGACTTAATCAGTGAGAGGTAGAGCCTAGAGCAGTGTCCTGCACAGTCTACGTTATGAAGCTCAGAGAACACATCTGCAGATTTTCAGTGCTGATGTTTCAAGTGTATCAGCACAATGTGAGAAGACATTCTCGTTTCTGAATAGAATATCTCAGAGTAAGTTGGCTGATAAATCCAAGATTTTTTTTTTTTTTTTGGCCAATGAGTATAGGAAACTGGAGAAGTAAGTGGGAATATATAGGGGTCTGGAAGAAGAAATTTTGCCAGCTAGAGTTATGGTCTATAGGTGAAATTTTTGTAGCAGGCTTAGAAGGTTAATTGATCTAATAATTTAGAATGCTATTTTCAAAACTAAATTATTTTATTATAATTTAGACAAACTATTTTTATGGTTGAACCTTTTCTAAACAGTCATAGAACTGTTTCCTCATCAAATGAATCAATAGTTATATTGAACGTTAATAAATGCACAGTGTTTAAAGGATAATGTTTCTCATTACTTTGAGTTCCAAATGCAGCGGTGTTGTGCTATCCACGAGTTATATGGCAAATGAATATTCCACTTGTGGCAAATTTTCACCTTTTAAGGGTGAATTTGATATTTCATTTATGAGGGAGCTATATATGATAACTTCCACCCATCTGTCATACTGTGGTGGCTTGCATGTTGCTGTGATGCTGGAAACTATGCCATGGGTATTTCAAATACCAGCAGGGTCACCTATGGTGCATAGCTTTCAACAGAGCTTCCAGACTAAGACTAAGAAGAAAGGCCTAGCAATCTGCTTCTGAAAATTAGCCAATGAAAACCTTAAGAATCACAACAGAACATTGTCTGACTGGCTTGCTTTGGACACGTCATCAGGAGGGATCAATCGCTGAAGGAGGACATCATGTTTGGTGAAGTGGAGGGCCAGTTAGGGTGAGGGAGACACCACGTGAGATGGATTGGCACAATAGCTGCAAGGATGGACTCGAACACGTTTGGGGATTGTGAGGATGATGCAGGACCAGGCAATGTTTTGTTCTGTTGTGCATAAGGTCACCATGAGTCAGAGTCGAGTCAACTCGAAGGTAGCTATCTGTCTGTCTGTCTATGATAATAAATTAGTCAGGTGATGAATTTCTGGTAATAGTGTTTTAGATCAAAAGAAAGATGGAAGAAAGAATGGCTGGAGGGAAAGAAAGAAACAAGAGAAGGAAGAAAGACCATATGACTTTGAAATAAAAATAATTTTACTCATTTGTGTTGAAAACTCTCTCTAAAGGCAGTTCCAAAGAGCAGCAGCGCTGGCTTTACGATTCCTTCCTAAGAGATTGCGAAGGCAGCAAACATTTGAATATACATGCTCCAGTGTGTGTGTAGAGGGTCAGCGAAGAAGAGGAAGACCCTCAACGAGATAGACTGACACAGTGGCTGCAACAATGGGCTCAAGCATAACAAAGATTGTGAGGATGGCACAGGACCGGGCAGTGTTTCATTCGGTTGTACATAGGGTTGCTATGAGTGGGAACTAACTCGACGGCACCTAACAACAACAGTGTGTGTGTCCCAAATCAGTTTCATTGTTCTGCTGTCAGACTTCTGCTTATGAGTCACTTAATTTTACAAAAATTTTATCGTGGTAAAATATAAACCAAATCAAACCAAACCCACTGCTGTCGAGTCGATTCTAATAATAGCGACCCCATAGAGTTTCCAAGGCTGTAAATCTCTTCAGAAGCAGACTACCATATCTTCCTCCCACAGAGCCGCTGGTGGTTTTGAACCACCAACCTTTGGGTTAGCAGTTGATGGTTTTAACCACTGCAGTAAAATTTGCCATTTTAACCATTTTCAAGTGTACAATTCAGTGACATTATATTCACAATGTTGTATAACCATCACCACTGTCTACTTCCAAAACTTTTTCATCACCCCAAAGAGAAACTACCCATTAAACTGTAACTCCCCAAATCTCCTCCCCACCCCCAGACTCTGGTAACCATTAATCTACTTCTGTCTCTATGCGTTTGCCTATTCTCGTTCCTGGGTGGTGCAAACTATTAACACTCTTGGTTGCTAACTCAAAGGTTGGCAGTTTGAGTGTACCCAGAAGTGCCTTGGAGGAAAGGTCTGGTTATCTACTTCCAAAAAATCAGCCATTGAAAACCCTATGGAGCACAGCTCTACTCTGTCACACATGGATTCACCATGAGTTGGAATTGACTAGATGGCTACAGTACTGGTACATATTTCATGTAAGTGGAATTATATAATATCTGTCCTTTTGTGTTTGACTTATTTCACTTAGTATAATGTTTTCACCATTCATCCATGTCACACCATGGAGTTAACTTAATTTTAACAACTGCTTTTTAATCATTATTTCTTTAATGAAATTCACACTAAGTACATGAATACATTATTTCCATCATTACTGATCATAAAAGTTCTACGTTTGATTTTTTTCTGTATAAAAATGAGAATTTATAAAAAAACACATAATTGGAAAGCACAGAATAGGTAAAATATATATATATATATTTATTCCTCAAAGGATAACCGTATTTTATAATTCATTAGGAGCAACAAATACTATTCCTGAAAATATAGGCGTCAAGTCAAAAACTATTTTTCTAACTGATACTTGAAGGTCATATTTTTTCCTATGTATGTTGGATAGCCTTTGACTCAAGCAATGTCAGATCTATATTTTATCTCTCTTTCTGCTAATATTTTATTTTCATTTAAACATCTTTCCCACCACATCAGATTCCCACCAGTGAGAATGACTCAAAATAGCTTTCCCAGTTAAGGGAAGAAAAAAAAAATCCCACAAAAAACCTGAGTGCTGATAGAATGTCTGCTGAGTGACCAGCTACTGGAGTCCAGCGGGTGAAAGAGAAGAATGTGCTAGCAAAAGAGGCACCACATAAGTGATTACCAGTGGAAAAAATGTCACACTTCATGTGGTCTCTGTTATGTTAATATGATGCACTTGAAGGTAAAAATAATAGGCTCTGTCAGCCTTATTAATTATCTGCATTTTTTTCTAGAAAAGCAGGATAATGAAATGCCTCCGAACCACCTGATGAATTGGGCCATCCCAATGGCTACCTCATCTGCAGTTAAGGATGTTGTGCTGAGCTGGACTCACATAATACCAATATTGGCAACAAGATGATAGAATCATCGATGTTCCTGTAGTGGATTTCTTTAGCCTGGTGGGCAAATTTCTAAGTTAACAAAACTATTTTGATACCTGGGGCACTTTCTTATCTCATGCTGCCCTTGTTTGTCCATTATAGTTTAAATATACTGCATTTAAGTTAATGGGGGAAGCAAATTAGTCTGTTGTAACTACTTGTATGCATTTCTTTGGTGTAGTCTTTAATTTTGCCCTTAGAAAGCAAGAACACAGGCTAGCCCTTGTGGTGCTCCAACACTGGGAACTATTAATGCTTTCATATCTGGAAATTTACTAATAGGACTTTTTGAGAGGAAATGTTTGTGAATGAGAAACTGTGCAGGAAGACCTGGCTGCTAGTGACATTGCTTCTCTCCTGCAAGCAAGCAGGTGTGTCTAGGTGTGTTTGTGTGTGTGTGTGGTCATATTTACGTTTGGACTATGAGCTGCTAAAGGGCAAAGAACATGTCTCTTTCTTAATAACTGTCCTGGATCTTGAAACAGTGTTCATACCCAATGACTCCGTAATATGTGTGTGTGAGGGAGTAGATGTTCTAGTGAAAAGCGCATGAAGTTTGGGACTTGAAGACTGGATTTTATTGCTTTCCTTTTTACTTGCTAGTTGTGTGACCTTGGGTAAATCATTTATTTTTCTGAATCTCAATTTATCTTCTCTCAAAGAATTAGAATAACATCTGTTCTACCTATGCCACTCTAATTTGTTTGAGGATCAAATTAAATTATGAAAACAATGGTAAAATGCTTCATAGGTGTTTGATGGCTTTATCTCTCTATTACTATTACAGTAATTATTAAATGATCTTTAATATCTGATCTAGCCCTAGAGATTTTAATATTATGATGATCTTTCCTACAAAGCTCAGGACAGCATTGTGTTGCTAATATTTTCTATGTATCTGCATATATATAATATCTAATGAATACAATCTTCTTAGATCATTCTGCAAAGAAAAATCATCTTTATGAAGGATTGAAATTGGGAACTTGATGTCAAATATGCAGGTCTACATGGTCTATAAGAGTTATGACACAATTTAATAGAATGAAGATGATTGTACAGTTTTTTCCCATTGTAACTGGACTGATGTCAAGATTTAGTTATGCCACTTAGACATATGTTGCATCAACACGGAATAGTCACTGAATTAGAATATACCAAAGAAGCTTTTCTCTTTACTCGTTAACAGTGAAAGCTAATTGTTCAGTCAAAACTATGGGATATTAGGCAAGTCACTTCACCCACCCAAACTTTGGTTTTATCATACAAACTGAGGGAGTAACATTGAAGTGTCTCTAAGGTAGCTCTGAAAAAAACTGGTTCTCTGATTTTATGTGCCTTTGCATATGTCATAAGTAAATGATACTCTGCTTTTTACACCAGGAAAGTAATCACCTTCAGCTATCTAAAATGGCTCTTCTCAACCAGCTATTCTCAATTACGTTAACCTATCTAATTCATTTATAACTCTTACCACAGCCTCTAATTATCTTGCTTATTTGTTGATTTAACAGCTTAGGGTTCGCCTCTCCATGAGGCCACAGCCTGTCTTGATCACAGATGGGTGCTTAGTGCCTAGAAAAGTGAGTGCCTGGCACATAACGGGGCATCCCATAAATACTTAATGAATGAATGAGCAAATGAATGTATGCATGAATGAATGAATTCAGCTCTGTCTCTAGAGTGTAGGCTCTCTATTCTTTAAAATAACTTCACTAGGAGTTCAGTGAGATGGAGTAGTGATTGAAACTAGATCTTATGTAAAGGTATCAATAGAGGAAATGATTTAATGCTTTGCTTCCTAAAGTGTGATAACCATCTGTATTTTGTTTATTTCTGGCCTTACTACTGTAGCTAAACAAGAGTAGTGTTTTTATCAGTAAGTTGTTTATATGCTTGATGTTTTTAAAAGCTAAATTTGATTTGTCCATGGTTATGATTATGAGTAGCTGTAGTACTTGAGTACATAGTAATTCTGGGTCTATTTTTGTATCATGTAAGTAAGTGTGCCTGTTATTAGCATGCATTTTCATAAGAGAAGAATGTTTATTACCATTAAATGTGAATTGTAAATTTTAGAATACATTGTAAAAAGTAATACATGTCCTTCTTGAAATTTCCTGCAGATATGTTAGAATATCATCTGTGTGGTTTCCCATAACATGAAAATGTTTAAAAATCTTGTGATATATCCCACTGGCTGAATTGCTCCTTGCTTCAACATACATTCAAGTTAAGGCCAATCTGAGTGCTATTTTCTCAGCTTTTAGTTTGTTGAAAAGACAGATGCTTCCTTGTAAAACACAGAGGACATCACCATGGAGCCTGGCCTCCCAGTGAAATAAACTCTTCCAAATTAGAAAAAAAAATGAATTCAAGTTGATTTGGAATACAGGATCATGAATATCACTAATAGAGCCTGTTATTCCCTGTTACAGGACTCTATAACACTTCTGAAAAATTAAAAGGGGTGTTATCTTCCATTGTTCTTATTGTTTATACGACATAAAATACTTTTGCTAACAATATTAATTTCATCTAGGAACTAGCAATTTTTCTTCACTGAAAAACTCAAATTTTGGTAGCGTGTAGTTATGACGGCTGGAGGCAAACCTATGCAGCCTTCTATTATGATTGTCTCCCCCTCCCCACTCCCCAGGGATCTGGGAACCATTCTCTGGCAGAAGAATCAAGCCCATGCATGAGATTATGAATTAATCAGAAGGTAAACGCAAACCCAGTGATACCCCAAGGAATGCAGGTTTTGGTGACATAGTTGGGAAAACGAGAAGGAAAAGAATTTGCTTTTGCTTTCCTGAAAGGCTTTTACTTTCCTGATAGACTTTTGTTGTACCTTGACCACTGTGGGCAAAAGCACTTTTCAGTACATCCTTGCTCTGTAGCGAGAGTTGATCAAGAGACTCTCACCACAAACTTCGTCCAGCATCACACGTACATGTTTACATAGTTTCATGATACTTTTATTTTGACAATTCTTGAACTGCAACACATTGCACATTAATTGAATACAACTGGTTTTGAGTTGCCTTTAAAAAGGTGCAAATTATGGTTTCAAAGTGACCTGATAGAGGTGCAAATGAACGTTAGCACGGCATTTCTAAAATGCAGTTATTTCAAATATACACATATAGATAGAAATTCAGAGTCTGTCTACTTAATTTTTTGGTTGAGGGTTTATTGACTTAAAACGGGAAACAAATGTGTGAATTTTATTGAGGGTGTGAAATTCTGCGTTTGTACAGACTGGAAACTTGGTAATAATTATGAATACAGCAATAGCAGAAATTATACAAAAGTTTAGCAACATTATTTTAATTTTAAACGCAAGTATTTCAGGGGAAGAGTTTAGTATCTGCGTGGAGAGATTTTCTTGCAGTCCTTAATATTAAAAAGTTAGGCATTTCCAAAGAGCCTATAAATGCTTTTTTTTTTGTAATTTTAAAACAGAAAATTGCACTGACTACTCTTTTCTATTTCTAAAGCTGCTTATTCTAGAGGAGTCTAAATCTGATAAACCCATGAGCACCAACTTAACCCAACCTAAATGAAACTTAACCTTTTCTCTCTTCTCCCATCAGTGGACAATGGGTCTCAGCTGCATGGTGCATTAGAGAAGCTTGCCTGATCCTTAGGCCAGCTGGAAGGCCAGGCTCCTCTGCTTTTCAGCCAAATAGACACTTGGCGCTGAGTTACCCTAGGGCAGAGGTTTAACCTGGTTTGAATGAAGTGTGAATTTTGAAGTATATCTTTTAGGCTGATGGCACTCAGAGTCCAAGACTCCTCTTTCATAACTGGCCTCTCACATGGATGGAAATGATGACAGAAAACAGCCAACCGCTAAACAGTTGGTTCTTTTTTTATTATTTGTAATTTTGTCTATTTGCACGAGAGCCTGGCAGCATATGGCCTGATCAATTAAAAAAAACAAAACCTTGTAAACTCTTGTCTACTGGCCAGAGCCTCTAGCTCATGGCATTAGCAGGGGCTAGGGCTGCTCCACCTGTCACTTGTCTAGAGGGTTGGGGCATAAACTGATGACCTACTAGGTTTCCATAGCCAAATAATGCCTGGCTAATGCCACAATTTAATTCCTATCTTGCTTGATAAAGCCATAGGAGCTTCTACCCCCAATTTTTCTTCTCCTTTTCTTAGATCACTGGCAATCGTCTCTGCCCTACCTAATATTCTACGCTAATTATGCCCTATCAGGCCAGCAGGAGTATGAGGGAACAGAAGTGCTTCTAATCTAATGCACACAGGTTAATTTTGAGTAGAAATACATAGAGATGGATACTCGCATTAACATTTCCTGCTAAGAGGGACTAGCAGCAAACCCAGGGAAAGAAACGAAGATCCTTGCGATCCATCTATTTGCTTTCTTATATATTTGGTCTTTTCAAAGGCAAAAGTTTCTGTGGATCTTGGGTTTTGAATTAGCCATTTTCCTTATCACAAACTTAGGCAAAGGAAATTTATTTTATGATTTCTTTTGAGAACTGAACTGATTCTTTCTTTACCTGAAACATAGAAATTACAACTATTTGTGTTGATACTTTATAGTTAAACTGAATCAGAAACCTTTTATTTCTTCGAAATTTGTAGTGTATTTAATGTCTGATTAAGCAATGTAAAACGAACCATGCAAACACGCAAACAAAAACAATGTACAGACCTTTATTAACCTAATGCACTGGTCGGAAATTCAGAAATAAATCGTCCTAAAATTCAAAGTTTGTTTGCTTGCCCTTTTTGAGCTAGTTCAGAAATGGTTTGTTTTTTCTGCATGTAATATTGCTAAACACATTTATACTAAATGCAGTTAGTCAGAATTGCCACTGATCTAAAAAAAGGAGAAAAAAACGGGGGGTAGAAGTGCCATTTTTTTCATGAGGCTCAACAGACACATTCGGTACTGGGAGATTGGGCACAGATAGGACAGTGTTCAATAAAAACTAGTTGCTGTTGAATAGATTCCAACTTACGTTGATCCCGTGTGTGAGAGTAGAACTGTGCTCCGTAGGGTTCTCAATGGCTGATTTTTCTGAAGTAGATAGCCAGGCCTTTCTTCAGAGGCACCTCTGGATGAACTCAAATCTCCAGCCTTTCAGTTAGCAACCAAGTGCGTTAACCGTTTTCACCATCCAATATAGAACATAAATCATTGCTAAATGGTAGGCATTGTTATCTCACTAAATCCTTAGAACTGCTCTATAAGGTAGTCAAGGAGGATATTCCAAATATTTAACAACCAATAAAGAACGGCAGTGCTGGAGTAGAATTTCAGGTCACCACTTGGAGAGGTGCTGACCCTTTGATTCCTGAATTTGGAATCCCAGTGTAGAGCGGGAGCCCTGGTGGCTCAGCGGTTAAGCATTCGGCTGCTAACCAAAAGCCTGGCGGTTCGAATCCACCAGCCACTCCTTGGAGACCCTATGGGGCAGTTCTACCCTGTCCTATAGGGTCGCTATGAGTTGGAATCGACTAGAGGGCAATGGGTTTGTTTTTTTTTCGTTTGGTATAGAGTGGGACGTGGAGAATGGTGAGCTTTGGGCAGTAGCTGTTTAGCAACATATTGAAGTGCAACAACTATTTCTTAACCGGTATGGCAGTACTTCTGTGTGCTGGCAGAACATAGTCCCAATGGTAGGCACTGTTTTACAGATGAAGACATTACAGCTTAGAGAGGTTAATTACGTTGTTCAAGGTCATACAGCTAATAAGAGGCAGAGCCAGGATTTGAATACATATCTATACGACTCCAAAGACTGAACTTTTTTTCTATGCCATGCCTCTACTATAACGTTTCCTTGATATTTTGCTCTAAAGAATTAAGTCCAAGTTTTTGCTTGAATTGCCTCTTAGTAAAGTGGATAAGCCACTCATGAGTGATGCAAACGGTTAACGTGCTTGGCTGCTAACCGAAAGGTTGGAAGTTCGAGTTTACCCAGAAGTGCCTCAGAAGAAAGGCTGGTGATCTCTTTCCAAAAAAGCAGCCACTGAAAATCCTGTGAAGTACAGTTCTACTCTGACATGCATAGGGTGGCCATGGATCAAAACTGACTCAATGGCACCTAGTTTTAATGTGGCTAAAGACATCAGATAAATCCTAGCAATTGATAAAAACTGACTAACAGAGAAAATCTATTTCATACACAGCCTATTCTTTGACTTTAGAGTGAAATATGTTCCTACATGTAATTGGTGCTTGATAAGTGTTTGTTGAATTAAAATAAAACCTTGAATTGTTGTACTTTTATGTAGAGAGCTGTGTATAGGATACATACACATCATCTGTTTTAAGTAAGATACAATTCTAGATAAAATCAAGAAACTAAACTAATGAAAACATTGCAATGCTATTTGCTTCCAGGTGAACTAATTTACTTGAATTTGAACTGAGCTAAGGGAGTGGGTTTTACACCAATTCAAAATGAATATAAATAACTAAACTTAAATTATAAGGAAGACTTAAGGTTTATATGCATAGAAGTGAAATTTGTGCTGAGAAGTAACATGAATTACGTGCAGTATTATAAGAATGGTTGTTTCTTCCTAAGGAAATACAGACATTTTGCAAAGAAATTCTGAATTGATGAGATGTTAGATCAAACTCTGTCCCTTCTTATGGGACCAATCAAGGTAAGACTATAGATTTACTCAAATGTATAACCACTTTCTGCTTAGAAAAATAAGTTCAAGAACATTGATTTCACTAGCATAAAATATAACTTCATACAGTCCATGATGTTTGAATAGATTTTGCTCCAAATGTTTATTTAGAATTCAGTATTCTAGCATGTCATATGCAATTTCAATATATAAAATATTTCAGGAACTAGTTATATCCTCAGTCTGACTAGTCAAATTTATTTTACCTGTAATGTAACTTAACTATAGAACTAATTATATTTTAGGCCTTACTTTCCAACTATTCTATTGTTGATGAGGGAAAAACATTGAGTTCCAAATGAATTTGCTGAAACTTACTTGCTTTCAGACCTCCAGCCTTGACATAAAACAAACATACCAAAAACCCGCTTAAGTAGGATCACATCCGTTCACATTCTCTCATCCGTGGGGTGAGAGATTCTGGGAATAGGAAAGAGATTTACCAAGGAGGCTAAAGGATAAAATTATTTGCCTAGATTTACAGTGTGATTCTATGAAAACACTTTGCAAACCACTGTCAATGTAAGCATTCCAACTTCTGTCAGCAAGGATCACATAGAATTTAAGAGCTGAGTAGAACCTAAGAGATCATCAAACTCAGCAGATCCTTCTAATCTGAATAAGCTGAAGACCACTCTTTCTCTTCCCTCATTACCTAATTCACAAGCATCTAATTCTGAAGCCAAAGAATCTACAGACTTTTGCCTTGCCCATTTTACTTGTTGATATGGTATGAACTACCTGTATGACAAGATTTACAGGGTATTGGAAGACCCCATGCCAAGAAATGTTTATCTTCCATGCCACCTTCTTTTCATTAAAACATCCATTCTTTTACCCCAGGGTCTATTCATCGTGCAAATATTTCTTAAATTTTTATTCTGTGCACAGTACAATTCTAATTGATGGGAAAATACACAAACAAATAAAATGTAGCTTCTAGCCTCAAGAAGATTATCTTCTAAGCTACAAGGTACACACAAGTAAATCAAACAGCAAGTCAAGCGTTTAATCACAAAAGCAAAAACATGCTTGTAAAATAAATGGCCCAGACAAAAGCTTCCATGGGTTCATAAGTAGTAAAGAACATTATGTAGTGGAATGAGCTAGATTCATGGAGCACAGGGTATGAGAAAACAAGACTCAATACTGATTGATGGCTTCTTAGAAGGGGTCAGTGAGAGAGAGGAAGGGGTCCAAGTTTAGAGTGTGATATCCACACTGAGCCATGAACATCCACTAATAATTTGGATAGGAGCTGTGAGAGCCTGATGTAGTGGAACTGGTTCTGGATTTGGTGGTGGGAGTGAGGAGTCATCAGGGGGTAGAGGTTCATCTCTGCTATATACCCGATATGTGATTTTGGATGAGAAGCTCAACTTCTCTGATCTAATGTTTCTTCAAACATGAAATGAGGCTTGAGTTTGATGATCTCTAAAGTTCCATTCATCTCTTAGCTTCTAAACGTTTGGATCCGTTTTGATGAAAAGAGAGTAGTGGAATTGTTACTGAACAAAGTCTAGAGGGCTTTTTTGTATTTTGAAATGATATCTGCGTCAAGTCCTGAATTTTCTAACATTACCTTAGATCCCTTTCAGTTATGCATACTTGTTCACAAACCACTCTTTTGTCTCTCTCCTGCACTTCTTTCACTCTTACAACCACCTGACCTCCTAATCATAAATACTCAAACAGTAGAAAGGCAGAGTATAGAGGAAACGGTACTCTGGTTTTTGTTTTCTCTATTGTGGCAGCCACAATAAAGCTTTTTGCTTTTCCCTTTTCTAATTGGGTGTTTTGAATTGCCACTGATAGTGAAGAGTACAACTGTGCCCCTTTGGTTTGCATGTCCTAGGATGATAGATGGCTGTATTTTTCAGACCTGCTCAGATACACCCAGAGAAAACATTTTCTGGGATCCCCAGATCTGTGTGGAAGAAGGGAGCAGGGATCAAGAAGAGTAATGAATGTAACTCTAGGGACTCTAAGGGAAGAAGACTGTAGTTACCAAAGGAACAACAACAGTTGCAAGCTGAAGAGAAAGGGTCTGTGTCCAAAGCACTTATTTGCCAAATGTAGCCTCAATATGGTACTTCTCTCAACAAATGTTTATTGAGAACCGACTGTATGCCAGGCCCTGTTATAGATGCTGAAATGTTTTATTGGATCTAAGCCATTCTGATACATGAAAATGAAGTGGATTTAATTTCCTCAAAAAAAATTAGATTTTACAGCGTCTTTCTGCTTCATGCGTTAGCACGTTGGTTTCAACATTCACCATTGTGAAAATCTGTTAATGTCCTTTTTTTTTTTTTTAGGTGTGTGCCACATTAAATTGAAAACATTTCCAAATGTTTTATTAACATTTTCTTCTTTTATAGTGATCAACTTTTAACCAATTATTTCTGAAGATTATTACACGGATATGCTTGTTATTTATTTTTGTTCTGTGAAAAAAAATGCCCCCTGATATTAAAAATCATTTTGTTAATATCTCAGTCTCATCCCTTGCCAGGGTTCTCTGCTTTCTATCAATATAGAACTATCTGCAGTTCCTTCCCAGAACATACTGTACTATTTTGTGCCTCAGTGTCTTTGCGTATGCTAGATCCCCAGCTGGAATGTATTTCCTTGCATGGATAGTGTCCATGTAACACCCTTGAAGACAATTCAACAATCACCTAATTTGCTCAATTCTTCCACCCTAGTTAGCTTGCCCATCCCCCCCCCATTATAGTGTGGGGACCTTGGTGGTTCAGTGGTAGATTTCTCGCCTTCCACATGGGAGACTTGGGTTTGATTCCCTGCCAATGCACCTTATGTGCATCCACCACTCATCTGGCTTGTGTGTTGTTACGGTGTTGAACAGGACTAGGAAGTAAAGGTGTGGCAACCTACTTCTGAAAATCAGCCAGTGACAACCCTATGGGTCACAGCGGTTTGATCTGCAACCGATCCCAGAGATGGCACAGGACCAGGCAGCGTTTCCCCGTGCGTGGGGTTGCCATGAGTTGTGCTGACTTGGCGGCAGCTAACAACAATGACTATTACAGTAATTCTCATGTGGAAGTCACACTTATTTGCTTAGTTTTCTATTCCTTACTAGATTTTATGGATTCATTGAGGGCAGGCACTACGTCTTATTCGTGGTTATATTCTTAGAACATGGAGAAGCCTAATGTATGATTTAATAAATTAGTTGAATGAATAAATGTACGAGTGAATGAATCAATGAACAAGGAAGCAAAGGACATATGAATGCCTACCTTCAACTCCTAGGAACACATTTTGCTAGTACTGTGGGGAATGTAAAGAAATATGAGAGGGATTCTTTCCTCAAGGTAACGTAACAGCAATGCGTTGCATGGGATGAATATAACGGCTTCTGTATAAAATATTTAAAGCAATGTTTTCCCTCTCTCAAAAACGTAGTCTACTATAAAGTTCTTTGCCAGATGGAAAAAAAAGGTAAGTGAAAAGGAACACAGGACCAAAATGCTGTTTCAAAACAGAATTTGATGAAGGCGTTGGCCCAAGAGTGATAAGAAGCACCTCCTTGCAGGGATCCCTATTTAGGGTGTGGAAGGGATACTATGCTACAACCCTGGTTTACATGGAATAGTATTGCCGTAAGAGAAATGAGAAGAGCCCGAATTTCCAATGACCCTATCTGAAAAGGAAACATGTTATGCTATCTAGACAAGAGCAAATGCTTTGTTTTTTGAGGGAAGGTGACCAGAATTTTAAAAACCAAACCATGGCTAGAGAGCATAACTAAAGCTTTATTGACTGCTTATTTTTTAGGAGGGTTTTTCTCTGTCTTTGTTTTACTCTAAAAGTCTACTGTTATGCCCAAGATGCAAATTAAAGCTTAATTAGTGATTCCAAAAAATACAGGCCTTGCTACACAGCAGGCATAATCTGCCTTTTTTCTTCCAGTAAAAGTTTAAAGCTTGCAGCGGAATCGATATGATATCTATGTTTTAATCTCCTTTGGCAAATACAGAGTACACGGCTGTTTACATGGATGTTTCACGGTGCCGTTGTTGTTAAGTGCCATCAGGTCGGTTCTGACTCATAGCAACTCTATGTACAACAAAACACTGCCCGGTCCTGTGTCATCCTCACAATCATTGTTATGCTTGAGCCCATTGTTACAACCACCGCGTCAATCCATCTCATTGAGGGTCTTCCTCTTTTTCGTTGACCCTCTACTTTACCAAAGTATGATGTCCTTCTCCAGGGACTGGTCCCTCCTGATAACATGTCCAAAGTACTTGAGACAAAGTCTTGCCATCCTTGCTTCTAAGGAGCATTCTGGCTGTACTTCTTCC
>NW_004443973.1:3159658-3173495 GCF_000243295.1 Trichechus manatus latirostris | reverse complement strand
GGAGAAAGCCAGGTAAAGAATGTAGCACTGTGGAGGTGCAATCCATACTGAAGGCTGTAGTCTTTGATCTTCATCAGTAAGTGCTTCAAGTCCTCTTCGCTTTCAGCAAACAAAATTGTGTCATCTGCATGTTGCAGGTTGTTGGATTATTAATGGATATTTGAGTCATGCTACTTCAGCACATGAAGATCTTAAAAGCTTTACTCCATCCACATCATTAAGTTTGACTCTACTTTGAGGAAGCAGCTCTTTCCCAGTCGTATTTGGAGTGTCTTCCAACCTGAGGGGCTCATCTTCTGGCACTGTATCAGACAATGTCCCTCTGCTATTAATATGGTTTGTACTGGCAAATTTTTTTCAGAAGTAGACCACAAGTTCCTTCTTCCTAGTCTGTCATAGTCTGGAAGCTCCACTGAAACCTGTCCACCATTGGTGACCCTGCTGGTATTTGAAACATGGGTGGCATAGCTTCCAGTATCACAGCAACATGCAAGCCACCACAGTATGACAAACTGACAGATGAGTGGGTGTTTCATAATCACCTAAAAATACTATAAGTTTCAATGTTGAAACTGTCGAAACTTCCTACATTGTAAATATTAGATTAATAAGAGTTCCTTGGGGGCAATTGTGGCTTAGTGGTAGAATTTTCTCCTTATGTACAGGAGACCTGGATTGGATTCCCAAGCAGTTCACCTCACGTACAGCCACCACCCGTCTGTCAGTGGAGACTCACATATTGCTATGATGCTAAACAGGTTTCAGTGGAGCTTCTAGACTAAGAGTGACTAAGAAGAAAGGCCTCATGATCTACTTCTGAAAATCAGTCAGGGAAAACCCTAATGAATCACAATAGTCCCATCCACGATCAATTATGGGGTTGATGCAGGAGTGGGCCACATTTCTTTCCATTGTGCATGAGGTTACTATGAGTCAGGGGATGACTCAATAATAGCTAACAACTAGAGTTCCATAAACCCTTTTTTTTTCCCCCATGAAACAGCAACATAGACTTGAATAGATATTTGAGATTGTCATTCTTCAAGGATTGGCTTCTCCATTGACCTCCTGACCTTTGGTGTTTTTCCAGCCTGCTATCCCTCCCTCATAGAATGTAAGAAATATCAATTTAAGAAAATGAAATTGTAGAGTTTGTGAAAAGATGGAAGAATAATGATTAAAACAGTTTCCTTTTACTTTGATTTTTACATTTATATTGACATAAGTTGCTTTATTATAGCAGTTGAAAGCCAACATTATGGCATATTTAAAAGACTATCTCTAACCTAGAAGATTCTATCTTGTGTTGATACACATTGGGCCTTTTAGCAATTTATACTGTCCAAATCTTTGTATTGACATTGCCAATTTGAAGTCTCCAATTCTAACTCTGGCAACAATTATTCCGTTGGATTTGGGATTACACCAGAACTTTATGTTTTTCTCACTGTGAATCCTGTTTCCCACTGGGGGACTTAATATGCAGGCTTCTCTTTGGGTTTGATAAATGTAATAAAACAGCATTGTTTTAGAAAATTCAAGAAGGCAAAAGCCATGTAGTCAGAGACAAAATATATGGTTTGAATCATCAACAATAAATTCAATGACCAGAAAACCCATATTTGAGGATAGGAATATGTTCCCTCCATCATGACTTTTCCTTGTCTGAATTTTCATATTTATTACTCCATATTTTTTGTCAGCTCTAAAGATGGGATTGTGTACATCTTTCATTGACATTAGATGGCAATTTTAGGGTGCCTATAATTTAGAAATACTAATTCTTAGCTTAAGCTCCCTGAAGGCAAGATTAAAATTACATAGTGATTTCAATTTTAGAAGATATGAATGGTTTTGCCAAAGTATAGGTGTGTTACTTCTTCAATCTTTACAGATTTTTAACTTATTAATGTTGTAAAGATGAACACAAATGGTATAACTTGAGAACAACAGTAAAAATTACCCTTTTACAAAAACAAACTGCACCAATACATGTCATAAACTATTTGGACATTACTAAATTGGTTTAAAAATTGTTTTTCGAAGAGGAGGAGAAGATGTTTAATCACTGAAGTCAGGCTAAAGAAAAAAAAATCACAAGAGTCTATTATTTGGAGCCTTACGTTTCCTTTGAGTAGTTTCCTCCATCAGCATATTTATAAAAACAAATTCATTCCTTTCCTCAAAAAAAGAAAAAGGTACATAATGAGAAAAGGCGAGATGGGGGTGTGACAGACTAACAACAGTGTAAGAATTCTGAATTTCTAAGACATAATCACCAAACAGCAGCAAATTGCAGAAGTTTTAATTATCTTCTTTCACAATAAATGCTGGGCTTTGACAATCACTTGCTTAGACAAAAGTCTTTTGGTTATGTGAACAGGCAGAGTTCAAAACAAACATGACTAAAGAAAGAAATGCAAATATCCTATTCACTATCCTTTTTTTTTTTTTTTTTTAAGCAGTGTTGAAAGGAATCAGCAGTACATAAAGAGCAGGAGACCAGACAATTGTTCCTTCTGTAATCTAGTGATTGACCTTTCCCTTCTGTTGCTTTAAGTTAACGCCTCTGCAAAATGGGTATTTTTTTGTGCTTTGCAGTGTCCTTTTCAAGATTAATGAGCTAAACTTTTTGAATAATAAAACCGTGCTGAAAGCCCAAGTTAGTAGAATCATGGGCAGGTTTGCATCTGATGATTGGCAGTTAGCTAAGAAGCTTGCTTTCAGTATTAACATGCAGCAGTAATTCCAGCAGTGCTCTGATAAAAGTCAGTATAGATATTAGACATCAGCTCAATAACCCTTGACAAGATAGGGTTCTACCAAGGGGACTCTCCTTGGGTTTTGTTTAATAGTAAAGTCTAACCTCTTCACCCTTTTCAAGATCTTGAAATTTAAAACACAATTAAATAATGCAGTTAAATCTTATTAGAAGAGAAAATTAGTAGTAGAAAATGTATTGACTAAGTACAATAACCTCTCATCCTGGACACCTAGGGTCCCCACTGGAGAATCTTCACAATAATTGAAATGAAACTTTAGCAAACTCTTCCCTGTATTGTGAATGTGTCTGCCAAGCAATACGCTCAGAAGCTTATTAATGGGCAGCTCTTTAAGATAATGTTCTTTATAAATGTTGCTGACCTACCTACCTCACAGCCGTAGTCTCCCCACAAAGATGTATAATTTTCTATTCTTGTGCTGAAACTATGTGAATACAGTTCATGTTTAGTAAAGCATCATCGAATGATACTAAACAGAATGTTTTTCATTGTTAACTGCACATATGCACTGATGTTATCCACTACTTTATAAATAAGAGGAAATGCTAAGAGAGAAATAGGTTTAAAACTGGTTTCATTTGGAAAGCTCACTAAATGTTTTTACATGATCCAGATAAAAAATAATCACAAACTCAACAAATAAGAAAAAAACAGATGTGTTACTGGAAACAATAAGTAATATGCAAGTGTCTTTACACATGAATATAGAGACTTTTTAAAGAAGCATTTTTTAAATTTATAATTTGAAATTATTGTAATAGAACTTTTAATATTCCATTTTGTAACCCAGATGTCATTTATCTTACATAGAAAATTAATTTAAATAAATATTGTTTAATTTCTATACCATCTCTTAACTCCATTCTCTCTCCCTCCTCTATAATTTTTCTCTATGAAATGTAAACATGGACTATTTTGATGGAAAGTAAAAGACAGAGATGCATATAAAATTACAGATGACAGCTATAGCCAATAATATTTTATTTAGAAATGCAAAGAAGTATTCCTAAGAAGTGAAAAAATAATTGACTGCTTTATGCAGGCTAATTTTACATGATTATATAATACATAGATGCAAATTAAACAAGCTTTTTATTACTTATAAACTGTGATTTAGAACAAGAATTTGTTCAGTGAATAATTTTATTTAAAAATGAAGAGAAATATACTTTTATTATGGCTTCGTGACAACAAGACATATTCTTCCATTAGCAGCATCTACACGGATAAAGCATTCCCAAATCCCCTGGGCTCCCTAACCACTAAAATAGGCCTCACTGTAGATATATCTTGGACCTTGTCCAAGAAGGTTTATAACTCAAAGTGTCAAGACTTTAATTCTACCTCACTCATAACAGTGAGGTGGCACAAATACTAGAAACAGAGCTTCTCTAGGCTTCAGCATAATCCTGTATTCTTTGGTTGCAAACTTTTACCTTAATTTACTTTTGTTTACTTTCAACTAGACAAAATGCCCAATATGAGATTAACGTAGAATGAGCCCTGTCTCTAGGTCTATTGGTAAGGCTTGTACTCTTTCTCATATTTAACTCTAATGCCTTTTCCCCCAACTTTATATACTTCTTCGTGACAAGTGACCACAAGTTTATTTTTGTTTGTTTTTCTGAAAACTAACTCTCAAGTAAATTTGGACGTGATTGTCTGGTTTCTAAGTACATAGTATCACAATATAGTTATTTGGTAAGTTCATTCTTTGCTAACACACTTGTTTATTGTAGAATGAACATGATTTCTAAGCATTAAGGATTATAGATTTTCTTGACCCAAGTCTTCCAGGTCTGAGGAATTAGCCAAGAAACAGGTAGCCAAGACTGTTTTGGCTCCAAGAGGGAAAATAGTCTTTCTTTCATGAAAATGCAAATAACTTAGGAGACTGGAACTAAAATCACTGGAGAAGATAAGATTGTCCAGGGAGACGTTAGAGAAAGAAAAGGGAAGAAAATAGAACAATGGATTTTAAAGTTTAAACTGAGAAGGAAAACTCAGAGATGGAAATGGAATAGCAGAAAGATAGGAGAAGGTAGTATCCCAGAAGTCAAAAAAAGAGGAGTTTTGAGAAGAATGGAGACATCTGTAATGTCAAATGCTGCAGCAAGCTAAAGTAACATGAAAATAGAAAAGTGCTCAGGGATGGTGGCCACTAAGATTTCATGGTGGGCTTTGAGAAAGCAGTTCCAGAAAACTGACGTGGCTGATAGGAATGGGAAGTGGAGCCAGTGAGCATAAACACCTGTTACACAAATATTTGATGATGGACAGAGAGAGGCAGAGTGAATAGTCTGAACAGGAGAAGGTTGAGGGAAGAGATCATTTGATTTTCAGTTTTTAGAAGTAAACACATGGATTTAATCTGAAGTGTACCTGTAGTATTTAGGAAGCTCAGGCTTTAAGATGACAAAATAAAAATAAACTGACCAAGTTAACCTAAATAGCTGCTTGAAATAATTTAAATTAAGTTTAAATATAAAATTTATTGATTTTTGAATAAGCTTAATTTAGGATATACTGACACGTCTCGTAAATACCAATTAAAATAATTTTCATATTTTTCTTTCCGTGAATACTTTATATTCTGTACTCTATTGATTGTGTATGTCATGTTTAATGTTGTTTGTTTTACATTTAGATAGCTAAGATGCATCGTATCTTCAGAATATGCTAGTACATTTCATAGAAATATAAGAACTATTTTTCCTATGATGGTGTATGCTGAATAACTTTGGAGGAAAAACGATAGACAATTTCTATAAGTTAGAAAAAAATAATTATGTTAAATACTATGGACTTATGAATATGAACAAGTATAAAAAGTCACAAAAATTGCCAAGTTACAAATTATCTTAAATGGATCTGTATCCCCACTGGTTCAGCCTGTAGTAAAGAAAATGATGATCAGATGCTTCACAAACTTGATTTTGGATTTAAACAATTTAAGTAAACCATACCATTTGTTACAAGATCTTCTTAACTGTTAAAGTTTGGAGTTCCTCAAGGCAATATCCTAGGTCCTTATGGATTCAATTGTGTCCCCCCAAAATATCTGATAACTTGACTGGGCCATGATTCCCAGTATTGTGTGATTGTCCACCATTTTGTCATCTGATGTGATTTTCCTATCTGTTGTAAATCCTATCTCTATGATGTTGATGAGATGAGATTAGCGGCAGTTATGTTAATGAGGCAGGACTCAATCCACAAGATTAGATTGTGTCTTCAACCAATCTCTTTTGAGATATAAAAGAGAGAAGCAAGCAGAGAGACATGGGAACTTTATACCACCCAGAAAGCAGCGCCAGGAGCAGAGTGCGTCCTTTGGACCCGAGGTTCCCACGCTGAGAATCTCCTAGTCCAAGGGAAGATTGATGACAAGAACTCCTCCAGAGCCGACAGAGAAAGAAAGCCTTCCCCTGGAGCTGATGCCCTGAATTTGGACTTCTAGCCTACTAGACTGTGGGAGAATAAATTTCTCTTTATTAAAGCCATCCGCTTGTGATATTTCTGTTAAAGCAGCACTAGATGACTAAGACAGTTCTCTTCACTTTTCTGACTAATCTGTCCCTTGTTGAGCTCATTCATTCCCAAGGCTTGAAGCACCATGTATATACTGATGACTCCCAAATTTGTATTTTCAACAAATAACTTCTCCAAGATCATGTATCTAACCACTTCCTTCTCTTCCTTCTCCTCTTCCTTATTCTTCTCCTCCTTGCAACAGCTAAATTGAGGAATAATAGACATACAATAAGCATATTTAAAATGTACAAGGTTGAGGCTACAGAAAATGTTAAAATGGGGCAGTATAAGGAAATGAATAAGAGAGAGCAATGTGGAATCAGACAACAATTGGTTTAAATCCAGGCTATACTTATTGAATCTGTGATCTTGTGGAAGTCAAGTAACTTTCCTAAGTCTCCGTTTCCTCCTTACTATAATGAAGATTAAGATAACCTAATGCACAAAGGTTTTATTAGGACTAGATATGTGTGAAACTGAGCACGCGTACTAAATGCTCAATAAATCTTAAGTACTGTAGGGTTGCTATGAGTTGGAATCAACTCGCTGACAACAAGTTTAGTTTTTTGGTTTCATTATTATGACTACCTAAAGTTTTTATTTCCCAGTCAATTTGGTTTAAAATGGTTGCATTTAATAAAATAAAAGAAATCTTTGAAATGATACCAGTAGCAAGTACACAAATGCTTTCATTTTCCAGGCTTTATGATAAGAGAGTTGTGAGCTTCTAGGGGAAAAAATACAGTCTTATTCTCTAATTAATTCTCAAGAATTTGTCAAACTACGCACTACACATGGAATTTAATCACTAAATAGAACTAAATAGATAATAAATATATGCAAATATTCATCCTTCTCTTAATTCTGGTCTTTATTTTGTAAATGTGCTTTCATAAGTAGAAAACAACTCCATTAGAAAGCCAAACTGTGCAGACCCTGGGTGAAAACCCAAGATAAGTATGAAACTAAAAGTTTGAAGTAGTTAAAACCAGAGTCCTGAAATAAGCCAGTTATGAGATGATTGGCAAGTCTGCACCCTTTCTACATTGCTTGCCAATTCCAGTCCTGATCTGTTAGATAATCATAGTGCAATTAGCCTACCTACCATCTAGCACTCACAGTCTCCATTGATGGTTACAGATAGTTCAGATGTCATTTCATGAAAATTGAAAAACAAATTGGTTTTGCTTTTCTGCACCACCACCACCACCACCAAAAAGCAGTCCCTACGCCTTTCATTAGTAGAACTGTGTATATAATTTACACATAAAGCTATCATAGACTTATCATCCTAGACAGTATGCCTGGGGATAATGTGGAAATTATGCTCTTTTGTGTAACTGGGAAGGTCTCCAAGATGAGTGCCATTTCTTGGAAGAGCAGAATTCTGTTCTCACATGAGCTACATGACAGAGGAGTGTTGCACAGCTCACCCTTGGATGCTGGCAGCCAAGTGACACCCAAACATAGTTCTGAATCTGCATTATGTAATTGGAAATCCCTGCAGTGCAATAACTTTTCAGTGTGCACCCAGATCTAAATTAATATCTCACTTCTATTCAGGGAGAACTAGGCTGCCAATGATTTCATTTGCTTTTTTCTTGAGGTGAGAGAGAAAATTCATCTTAGAGAAAACTGTAATGGATGCTTCTGCGTGTGTGTGTTTTGTGAAATGAAGATGTGCTCAGCTCTGTCCCTTCTGTTTTTCTGTTTAATCCTGTGAGATGTGTGAGCTTATTTATTTCAGGATTGATGTGTGTGCGTGTGTTTCTGCTTTTATTCAGTTGTTGTGAGGTACTAGAAAGGTGCAATAGCTGTTGTACATATTACTTTTACATATAAAAAGCATGGTTGCTTAGAGGCCAAAATATGAGAGATATTTTCCTTGAGGTAGCAGCTGGTCTTCTGGCAGATTCCAAAGATGGTGCCATTGGTTATGTTAGAATTGCCATTATTGGGTTTGTTCTGTGGTTAGATTGCAGATGGCTGTTACCTGTGCCTCTCTTCCCTTCCTGGATGTGTTTACCTTTCTTTCAGCTTGAATTTAAAGGAATTACTACTCTTTGATCTAATTTCTCATAAATTGTTGTTTACCTATAGCACTTTCATAATAAAAATGTGTGTCAATGGAAATTGTCTCCTTTGGTTCATTTGTATGTTTTACAGTAATACTAGACAAGGGCTTTCAGCTGGAGAGGGATGATATTCGGTATTTAGAAACTGGTATTTTGATTGTTCCCTCCTGAATTCAAATGTGTATGCAAATCCTCTAGCTACCATTAGCACCTACTTGGATTCTTTAGAACATTTAAAAAAAAAAAAAAGTCTCATGAAAAATATACCTGGGCAATGAAGGAAAAGAATATATGTTTTATGGAAAATGAAGCTCTTCCGCATCCCTGCTCAACTGTCCTAGTCTAAGCCTTCGCATTCACTTTCTTGAATCCAGGCAACAGCCCACTAACTGGTTTCTCACGACACTTCTGGCCCACTCTAAACTACTCATCACTCTGCAGAATTCACATTGGATCATAACAACCCCTTCCTCTCCTCAAAACTGGCAACATAACCATACTTGAAATTCTTTGAAGGTCCTCCTTTGTTCTGTGGATAAGGAAACAACTCGTTAACAGGGTTTACAGGGCTCTGCTTACTCCTCCAGCCTCATCTCATTCACTCCATGCTTCACCTTTTCTGAGACCCAATCTCACCGTCAATTCCCAAATGAAGCCACGTTTCCCGCCTACCCACAGATAGCTACTTGTACTTAGAATATGGTTGCTCACACTTTCTATCCTGTTAACTCAACTCATTCTTCAGATATTAACTCAGTTATCACTTCTTCAGAAAAATTTTCCGTTATCAACATAAGTGTTTCATTTCCTTTTAATGTTATGTTACCACAGTACTGTGTTTTTTTTCCTTGTAGCACTTAACTACAGTTGCAATTTTACATTTGTTTTGTGTGATGATTTTGACTAATATTTATCTTCCTTACTGCATGGTAGCAGAAATTGTGTTTATTTTTGCTGAACTTTGTATATCACCACCTGATACAATACTTGAAATGTAGTAGAGATTCCATAAATTTTTTTTGGATGAATGAAAAAAGAAATGAAGCCATACGGCAAGAATTTGGAATAAACCTTTGCCAAGTCTGTTGTAATTGTTTAAGTCTAGATAATACAGCCATTAAGCTATTAAAGTGTATTTGAGGTTTTTTGGGTGAGAGCATTTTGATTATCAAGTTCACCAGCTGCATCTGAAAGCAGGGATCACTTACATTTCATCTGAGTAAACTCATTCTACTGGGCAAGTGCCCTGACTCATGAAAGAAGATGAATCTGGGTGGACTAGAATCTCCTTGTGTTCACAAATTAAATTTGAGGATTGGCCAGCATGCCCAAAATACTCATATGAGGAAATTTATAGCCATATTGTAACAACAAACATTTGTTAAGTTCTTACTATGTAACAGACACTGTGCTAATCTCTAAACTCATAATAACTCATTTTACTCACCACAGTCTTCTAAGATATAGGTACTATCATTATACACATTTCATAGATGAAGAAACTGAAACAGGTTAAGTAATTTATCTGAAGTTTCAAGTTCAGTAAGTGGAGCTGAGAGATGAGTAGCATTCTAGAACCCAGCTCTTACTGCCTTATTTTAAAAACGATTATTATTGACTTCTTTGTGTTTTGTCTATCAAGTAGTAGAAGATGAATATTTTGTGTTTTGTCTAATAAGTAGATAGGATATGAGAAAGATAAGAATAAGTGCAGATTTTTGCTCTTCCCCAAATATAAATATCATCTACAATATATTCTAAAAACATAATGAAATAAAAATTAAAATGATAACCTATCTTCTGCTTTATACTAACTTTAGAAAATTTTTGAATTGTTTGAATCTGTACATTGAACTCTTAATGATGCCTTTGTTCAGATATTATTAATAATAATATGAATACTTTACATTTATATAACATTTTATAGTTTATTAGGTGCATTTGCCTATATGCTGAATTTAAATCTCCCAAATACGCACAATGTAGAATTATTATCTACATTAAAGGATATGAAACTGAGAATCACAGCTCTCAAGCATAGAGTGGTTGGCTGATTCAGGGCAGGACCCTTGGTCTTCTGACCCCAAGTCCAGCACATGTTCTTTGTTATCACAGGGCCTCTCAATTTCACAAAAATTATCAGACAGTCTGCTTTGGGGACAAGATCTCTATAAGGTCTGACCACTATGCAGCGTATGCTGAATTATTTCATTGCAACATGTCTGGCTTTGATCTCTACTGTAAATTTTTAGAAAAATTCACGAAGTATGGTTTGTTATACAGAAAAGAGAAAATATGGGCAGGTTTTTTTTTTTTTTCAAGTTAGAGAAGCTCACCTATCAAGACTGCAAATGCCTTTATAAACCGCTTCAAACTGGCTTTGTATGACAATAAGTATACACTCACACGTGCACACACACACACTTTACCTAAGTGTTAGTATTTTAGAAGACTGAAAAAGAAGGATCATTAATAACATTTACTTCAAAGCTTGTTAGTATCATGATTTCTAGGAAAAAATGGTTTCAAACTGAGCTTAACTCTGCTACTTTTTTATTGTTAGCTTCTAGGAATAACACTACGTGCAAAACTTTAAGTAGATGGTGAAATAATTAAAATGACATTTTTATGATAGGTCATATTACTAAGTCATAAACAAGTGATGCAGTTTTTACTGAAATAATGTTTTTGATTTTCTGAAAGTCTATTTTCTAGAAACTTTCTTTTTAGTCTTGCTTTGTATACATCAAACCATTAAAACTTTCTTCAGGGTAACGTTAGCGAAGGAAAAGAATGACAACTGGGTAGCCTGCCTGACCTCAAGACCACCATAGTTTTTACTATGAAGGTCCTCAGCGCTAGTGTGTATTGAAATTCTACCAGCATATACCAAACTGCAGTGGAAATGAAATCAGAAGAGACTTCCAAGGTTGCATTTTTTAAATTATTTGAATAATCAAAAGTATCGTATGATTTGTGTTTTGACTCTTTTCCATAATGTGTTATATTGATCTGCTACCACATTCCCTCCTATTGTGGCTAGGAAGATGGGAATTTTGTGGACAGATGGAAGTAGGATAAAGAAAAGAGTCAATATGTTTTCATTCCACATCCCCAGATATAAACCGATGAGGTCAGACAGGGGTTGTATCAGTAGTTGCTTTGGCTATCCAAAAAGAAAGTTGCAGGACACAATGATCTTCAGTTCTGAGTTGAAAGCTCAAATGTTGCAATCAAAGTTTATGGTTGATTTTGCAAAATACAGTAGTTCCTTTTCAATGGTTTTGACCTTTACAAAGAAATTCCATTGTTGTTGTTAGGTGCCGTCAAGTCAGTTCCAACTCATAGCGACCCTACATACAACAGAAGGAAACACTACCTGCTCCTGAGCCATCCTCACAATCATTGTAATGTTTCAGCCCATTGCTGCACCACTGTGTCAATCCGTCTCATTGAGGGTCTTCTTCTCCTTCCCTGACCCTCTACTTTAGCAAGCATGATGTCCTCCTCCAGGGGCTGATCCCTCCTGATAACATGTCCAAAGTATGTGAGATGTAGTCTCGCCATTCTTGCTTCTAAGGGGCACTCTGGCTGTACTTCTTCCAAGATAGATTTGTCTGTTCTTCTAGAAGTCCATGGTGTATTCAATATTCTTCACCAACACCATAATTCAAAGGTGTCGATTCTTCTTTGGTCTTCCTTATTCGTTGTCCAGCTTTTGCACGCATATGAGGTGATTGAAAACACCATGGTCAGACACAGTCTTCAAGGTGACAGCTTTGCTTTTTAACACTTTAAAGAGATCTTTTGCAGCAGATTTGCCCAATGCAATGTGTTGTTTCATTTCCTGACTGCTGCTTTCATGGGTGTTGATGGTGGATCAAAGTAAAATGAAATCCTTGACGTCAATCCTTTCTCCCTTTATCATGATGTTGCTTTTTGGTCCAGTTGTGAGGATTTTTATTTTCTTTATGTTGAGGTGTAAGCTTAGGCTTTAATCTTCATCAGTAAGTGCTTCAAGTCCTCTCCACTTTCAGCAGGGAAGTTTGTGTCATCTGCATATCGCAGGTTGTTAATGAGTCTTCCACCAATCCTGATGCCTAGTTCTTCTTCATATAGTCCAGCTTCTCAGATTATTTGCTCAGTATACAGATTGAATAAACATGGTGAAAAGATACAACCCTGACACACACCTTTGCTGACTTTAAACCACATGGTATCCCCTTGTTCTGTTGGAACAACTGCCTCTTGATCTACGTACAGGTTCCTCATGAGCACAATTAAGTGTTCTGGAATTCCCATTCTTCACAATGTTATTTATAATTTGTTTCAAGCCACACAGTCGAATGCCTTTGCATGGACAATAAAACACAGGTAAACATTTCATTAGAGACCAAAAAACCCCCAGCATATTGTTGGTCTCCTCCCCCAGTGTAGCAGTAAACTTTATTAAGCATTGTATATCTTAGTTCTGATGTGAGCATCACAACACAATAGCGGACAGCTTTTGCTATTTGGAGAAGGAGAAAACCTGTATACGAAAGAAGACACGTGGTATTCAATAGCAGAGAACATAAACTCAGAAGACTTGGGATGGAGTCTGTTATGGATTGAATTGTGTCTTCCAAAAATATGTGTCAACTTGGCTAAGCCATGATTCCCGGTATTGTGTGGTTGTCAACCATTTTGTCCCATGTGTTGTAAATCCTACCTCTATGTTAATGAGGCAGGATTAGAGGCAGTTACGTTAATGAGGTGGGATTCAGTCTACAAGATTAGGTTACATCTTTAGTCAATCTCTTTTGATATATAAAAGAAGAAAGTGAGCAGAGAGATGGAGGACCTCATGCCACCGAGAATGAAGAACCACGAGAGGAGCATGCCCTTTGGACTCCTGGTTCCTGTGCTGAGAAGCTCCTAGACCAGGGGAAGACTGATGACAAAGATCTTCCCCTAGAACTGACAGAGAGAGAAAGCCTTCCCCTGGAGCTGGCACCCTGATTTCGGAGTTCTAGCCTACTAGACTGTGAGAGAATACATTTTGTTTGTTAAAGCCATCCACTTGTGGTTTTTCTGTTATAGTAGCACTAGACAACTAAGACAGAGTCCTAATCCTGCCACCTCCTTGAAACAGGCTATTCATCTTCTAAGTGGTGGGAAAGTATAGCTAATGTTCCCTGCCCTGCCTAGTTCCCAGACCTGTGGTGGGCCACCATGTCCTAGTACATGATGGCTCTGTGAAGCCTTACACCAGTGCCAGGTGTTACCGCCATCATTTTTTTTTCCTTCTTTTTTTTTTTAAATTGTACTTCAGGTGAAGGCTTACAGAACAAATGGTTTCTCATGAAACAGTAGCACACATATTGTTCTATGACATTGGCCAACAACCCCACAACACGTCAACCCTCTCCCATCTCAACCTCCTTTTCCTTTTTTTTTTTTTTT
>NW_004443973.1:3156659-3159558 GCF_000243295.1 Trichechus manatus latirostris | reverse complement strand
CATTTCAAAATTTCTACATGCCCAGTTCAGTGACATCGACCATGCTCCTCCAATTGTGCTGCCATTCTCACTCTAGATGAAGGCCCACAGAACAAAATAGTTTCCAATTTAACAGTTAGTACGCATGTTGCCCTATGACAATGGTCAACAACCTCATAATGCATCAACACTATCCTTACTCAACCTTGGGTTCCCTATACCACCATCATTTTTATCCTTTGTACAAGAACTGACAAATTAACAGTTCTTTACCTTGTTTCTTAATATCAGATTCTATGGTTCCCAGTCACAAAGTAAATGACTCAGTCAGTGCAGATTTGGAAGGCACAGATAACTGCAAGTAAGTCTGGTCAGGTCAGTAAGGTTGTTACAGTGTTGGTGTGCTTCATTAGCTGTCTTTGTTTGTATTCTTGGCCCTTTGTAGTGCTTTAACTAGTAGGACTTTTGAGAATGAATACCCTGATTACATTTTTGATGGCCTAGGTTAAGCTATATATAGGAAAGTGAAGATTAGCTGTTGGCCATGATTTGTTTTCTCACCATCGCTGTCAGGAAACTGTCAAAAATACTGATAAATATACCTGGTGGTACAGTGGTTAAGAACTCAGGCTGCTAACCAGAAGGTTGGCAGTTTGAATCCACCATATGCTCCTTGGAAACCCTATGGAGTAGTTCTACTCTGTCTAACAGGGTCACTATGAATCAGAATCAACTTGATGGCTGTGGGTTTTTTGGCTTTTATACTGATCACCAGGGAGTGTTAGTGGTTCAGTGGAAGAATCCTCCCCCTCCATAAGGGAGACTCAGGTTCAATTCCCAGCCAATGCACCTCATGTGTAGCCAACAGCTCTCTGTCAGTAGAAGCGACCTTCCAGACTAAGGTGGACAAAGAAGAAAGGCCTGGTGATCTATTTCTGAAAATCAGCCAGTGAAAACCCTATGGATCACAATGGTCCAACCCACAAGTGATCACGGGGATGGTGCAGGACCAGGCAGTGTTTCATTCCATTGTGCATGGGATTGCAGCACAATTCTACAGCAGCTAACAAAAACAACAACAAATTGGTCACAGGCGTGAATACCTGAATGTCTTGTGGTGGTCTGATTCTGTCATGTGACTATCATTATAAAATAAAATGTGGTGTGTTTTCCAACTTATTTTGAATTAGAAAACGTAGAAGCTGATGTCACTGAGGGATGGTGGTGTTGATAGTAGCAGAACAAACCAGTACCAAGAGACTTCTAGCTTTGGTGCCTTTTTGTTTTTAAAGCTCACTGGGGACATTGTTGTTAGTTGCCTTCAAGTTGATTCTGACTCATGGCGATGCCACATGTGCAAAGTAGAACTGCTCATAGAGTTTTCAAGGCTGTGACCTTTCATAAGCAGATTGCCAGGCCTGTCTTCCAAGGTGCCTATGGGTGAGTTTGAACCGCCAACCTTTCAGCTAGTAGTTGAGTGCTTAACTGTTTGCAACACCCAGGGACTCCTTCATAACAGCTAAGACTATATTAGCTCTAGCTCACAGTCACTACTTCTCAGAGGGATCAAGATTCTTTTTTTTTTTTTAATTATAGTTGTCATTTTTAGAGTAGATAACACATTCAAATGCTTCAATAATCAGAAAGTATGTAATAATAACAACAACAACAACAACGGCCAAAGATCAGGCAGACGCATAAAACAAAACGAGACTAACTGGGCACACGAGCCCAAGGGCAAGGAGGAGAAGGCAGGCGGGGACAGGAAAGCTCATAATGGGGAATCCAAGGTTGAGAAGGGGAGAGTGTTGACATGTCGTGGGATTGGCAACCAATGTCACAAAACAATATGTGTATTAATTGTTTAATAAGAAACTAATTTGCTCTGTAAATCATCTAAAGTAAAAAAAAAAAGTTGTAAAGTTAAAAAAAAAAAAAAGATATGTCTAAGAATAGTCTTTGGAGTCCTGGTGGTGACGTGGTTAAGAACTACGGCAGCTACGGCAGCGAATCAAAAAGGTCAGCAGTTCAAATCCATCAGTTGCTCTTTGGAAACCCTATGGGGCAGTTCTGCTCTGTACTATAGGGTCACTATGAGTTGGAACTGACTCGATGGCACCTAACAACAGCAACAAGAACAGTCTTTGGTAAATTTAGTGTTTGTCCCAGGGCGTAAATACCTAACCACTGCCTGCCTATCCCTGCTCTCTGTAAGTAAGTGTTTTCTGGAGGGAAAGCATCAGGTTTACCTGAGTTTGTCCTAGTGTATTCAGCACATGACCTCATGCTTTCAGCAGAGTTTAGGATAGCTAATGAAAGAAACAATTGTTTAAACAATGTATAAAATACGGATTTTAATAGTCTCAACTGAAATAAAAACGTATTATATCTGGAATATTTAACTGCTTATCTCTTAAATATTTATCCGTTTGAAAAAATCATATAGTGATCATGAATACTGTTTCTGATGCTGATTACTTACGTAAATGATTTTTCCCCTGACTCTGTAATTACATGATGGACTGGTTTCTAGAGTATCATATACTTAATGTGAGTTTCTAAAAATGCTTTAATCATGTAATTGCTAGTTTATCAAGTAGAAAATATAGGCCTGAGAACACTATCATTATGTCATTATTCTCTACAAAAGATTGTGAAACACTCTGAAGAGGCCATTATGAGGCAAATAACAGTTTTCTATAGTATCTAAACTCACAAGGACTTAAAAAAATAGGAATGACAGAAAAAAAAAAAGCCTGAAGGTGAAGAGTTTAAAATATAAAACCCATTGCCGTGGAGTCGTTTTTGACTCATAGCGATCCTATAGGACAGAGTAGAACTGCCCCATAGGGTTTCCAAGGCTGTAATCTTTACAGAAGCAGACTGCCACATCTTTCTCCCACAGAGCAGCTGGTGGGTT
>NW_004443973.1:3095904-3156185 GCF_000243295.1 Trichechus manatus latirostris | reverse complement strand
GTTATGTGTAAGATTTCTTTTACTTGGATCTACAGTCAACACCCAAGGAAACAGCAGTCAAGAAATCTGCAAATCTGTTGCAAAAGACCTCTTTAAAGTGTTAAAAAGCAAAGATGACACCTTGAGGAATAAGGTGCGCCTGACCCAAGCCATGGTGTTTTCAATTGCCTCATATGCATGTGAAAGCTGGACGATGAATAAGGAAGACCGAAGAAGAATTGATGTCTTTGAATTATGATGTTGGCAAAGAATATTGAATATACCATGGACTTCTAGAAGAACAAACAAATCTGTCTTGGAAGAAGTACAACCAGAATGCTCCTTAGAAGCAAGAATGGCGAGACTACATCTCATATACTTTGGCCATGTTATCAGGAGGGATCAATCCCGGGAGAAGGACATCGTGCTTGGTAAAGTAGAGGGTCAGCAAAGGAGAGGAAGACCCTCAACAAGATGGATTGACACAGTGGCTGCAACAGTGGGCTCAAGCATAACAATGATTGTGAGGATGGTGGAGGACCAGGCAGTGTTTCATTCTGTTGTACATGGGGTTACTATGAGTCGGAAGCAACTCTATGGCACCTAACAACAACAACAACATATATATGTGTCTATATATATATGTTTATATACATATATGTCTCTCTCTATATATCTATTTAGAGAGACATATATCTATATCTATACACACCTACAGCCCTGAGCAGAAGGAGGAAAACCAAAGCCGGGATGCTAGATGTATGGATAAATGAGATGGTTGAAGGTGTCTCTATATTGAGGACTCAGGATTAGGTAATTATTTATTCTGTAATTTATAGAAGAATGATAGTTATGGTTGGTATGATAGATAAAGGTCATTGGTTTTGATATTGTCCTTGCAATTAATTAGTTAACAAAAAAAATGAGACCTTTACTTATCCCTCAGTGTAGATACACTCAACTACCTTGTGTGATAAAAACAATATTAGCTAGTTAGGATTTCATTTTTGTTTGTTTGTTTACAATATTCGATATACATCAATATTCCATATACAACTATTGACCTAGATTAATATATCCAGATGATTTATATTTTTGTGCAATAAAAGCATTTTTTGCTCCCATAGAGTAAACCAAAAAAACCAAACCCATTGCCGTCAAGTCCATTCCGACTCATAACAACCCTATAAAACAGAGTAGAACTGCCCCACTGGGTTTCCAAAGAGCAGATGGTGAATTTGAACTACTGACCTTTTGATCAGCAGCTGAGCTCTTAACTACTGTGCCACCAGTGGTTTAAAAAAAAATGATTAAAAAAAATTTCGTTGTTAAAATAACTATTACACTTTTGCTATTTAGCCTTTTGATTTCCTTTCACCTTTAAAAAGGAGTTAAAACTAGTATTTTAAGATAATAAATGTTTAAAGATTTTAGTTAGCTGAAATGATTTAAAATTGATTTGTTCTGGCCATTAGCTCTCTCAAGAAAATCTGAAACTTGATGGAGACCTCTTGGATGGTGACTTGCATGCCTTATACTGGGGAGTCTGGGCTTTAGGACCAGAATGACCATCTTCTAATGCTGGTTCTGCCACTTACCACTCTGTGAGTTCAGCCAACTTACTTAGCCTCTGTGTGCGTCAATTTCCCCATTTCTAAAATGGGAATGGTAATAGTAAGTCCCTCATAGAAGATTAAAAGCTACTATATGTGCAAAGTGTTCAGAATTCAATGGGGACTCAATGGGGCACGTGATACACTCCCTTTACGCATCGGTTCTTCCTTGGTTCACTCCTCAGTATTCCCTGCTGTTCCCAGGATCTTTGGCTCCGCCCTCCTCCTCCTCTACCTTCCTTGTTATTCTATGATAGCCCAGGTTTGTACTTACATTTTAGTATTGGAATTTGTTTAAAAAATGTCTCTGTCACTTAATACCTGGGTGATCTTGAGGGAATTCCTTAATTTCTTAGGCTAATTTTCCTCATTTGTAGGAATCTGTTTCCTTGTGAGGATCAAATGATATATGTGAAAACAATTTAAAACCTGCAAAGTATAGTGTTATCATTAGAAATTATAACTTAAAATGTGAGCTCTAGGAAGGCAAACATTATGTCCTTGTTTGTTTCTTTTTTGAGCAAAAGTTTTTTTTTTTTCAGTTGTATAAGTTTTTATTTTGGAAAATTGGAAAGTGTAGAAAAGCAGAAAGAAAAAAGATTATAATCCTTCCACTTGAAGATAATTATTAACAGTTTGATATGCTTCTTTCTAGTAATTTTTCTATGTATTTTATTATATTATTAAAATCTTACTGTAGAAATGTAGTTTGATATTGATCATGTCTTCCTTTAATTTTTGCATATTGCTAGCATACCAATATTAAAATGCAATTCAATTCATTATTTTTTAAGTCATTGTCATGGTTTGAATTGTGTCCCCCCAAAAAATGTGTGCATCCATTTGGCTGGGCCATGATTCCCAGAATTGTGTGGTTGGCCTCCATTTTGTAATTGTAATTTTATGTTAAAGAGGATTAGAGTGGGATTGTAACACCACACTTACCCAGGTCACATCCCTGACCCAATGTAAAGGGAGTTTCCCTAGGGTGTGGCCTGCACCACCTTTTACCTTACAAGAGATAAAAGGAAAGGGAGGCAAGCACAGAATGGAGACCTTATACCACCAAGAAAGCAGTGTCAGGAGCAGAGCATGTCTTTCGGAACTGGGGTCCCTGTACAGAGAAGCTCCTAGTCTGGGGACCATTGATGAGAAGGCCGACAGAGAGAGAAAGCCTTCCCCTGGAGCTGACACCCTGAATTTGAATTTTAGTCTACTTTACTGTAAAGAAATAAACTTCTCTTTGTTGAAGCCATCCACTTGTGGTATTTCTGTTATAGCAGCACTAGATGACGAAGAGTCATTATTGTCAATCTCTGTATATACATATATCACAAACCCAGCCCAAACCCAAACCCATTGCAGTCCACTTGATTCTAACTCAAAGGATACATAATTACTTTCTTTGTGCCACAAGTTCTTTTTCCTGCTTGATTTGTGTGTTTTCTTTGCCTTGCAAGTGTAATATATGCACAGCCTTTGTCATGCACTTTAGCGTGCTGAAGAGTTTTACTCTTAGATTCTAAAAACTATCATTATAAGAGCTATCATTGGCTTTAAAACCTTATCCCCAAATCAGGTACCATATATTCAGCTTCATTAAAAGCAATCAAAATGTTCTTCTCTCAGGTATATTACTTGTCCCTAAACCTTAATTGTACTAAAACTGGAGAGAAAATTTGTTATAAGAATTTGAGATTGGGGAGGAGAGTTGACAAAACCCTCAGCTTTGACAATGCAGAAGTTTGAAATCCTCATGGACTATCATAACCTGAATCTAGTAGTAAGTAAGGCTAATTTATAGAGGGATGTTGATTTTGAAATTGCAGAAGATCAAAATGGATGCATATACGCGTATATTGAAATAATTTTATGTTAAAGGATAGTTTGTCATTCAAAAGACACAGCATTTACAGTGTTTGAGAACACTTATTTTTTTAAAATAAATAACAAATGCATTTTAATAGAAACATAGAAAGGGTAACAAATACATTTTAAATAACATATAGTAAAAAATTTAAATACTTTAAACAGAGTTCTTTTATGGATACTTCTATTTTTATTAATCAAGACATTGTATGTTGCACACTCTTTATGAAAGTATAATTAAGAATTTTTTTCCTCACTTACTGATTTAGGGAATATAATAAAATCTCTGATTTAATACAGAAAAAATCTATTTAACATTTCTGAATATGCATACTTATACAGATAGTGCTATCGTCATGTAAGCCTTGGAAATTATTCCTACATCAAACTATTTTTTAACCATCTAAAAACACCCGTTTTTACCTCTTCAGTGTTGATCATATAAAAAGTTAAGATTAATAGCAACAACAATAGCATAAAACTTTAGTTCATTCACTCTACTCAATTAAGTTTTTGATAGGAAAAGTGGGCAAAATATAATATCTTACAATTTTTTATGTGCTGAAGAAATCAGTGAAAATTTCCTGAAGTACTGAGATACGTACATAACTATAAAAAACAAAAAACCCATTGCTGTCGAGTTGATTCCGACTCATAGCAGAGTAGGACTATCCCATAGAGTTTCCAAGGGGCACCTGGTGGATTCAAACTGCCGACCCTTTGGCTAGCAGCTGTAGCTCTTAACCACTACACCACCAGAGTTTCCTATATACCTATAGTTACATTTATTTATCTCTAGCCACTATTAATCCTAGGTTTCTTAATCCAAAATTCCATCTAAAACCATGCATTTTTCATGATTTCACAACATATTGTTTAGTCTACAAATCCTTTCCCCAATAATGCATTCATCTGAATATTTAAGCCAAAAGCTAGATACCATAAGAAGGATCCAACACTCATTGATTAAACTTTTAGGCTCTAAACCAAATAAACATTTGTAGTACTTAAAGTGCTATCTGGTTTGTAAATCCATCTCTATTTTTTTTACCATGCCTCCAGTGCTCATATGCATCACCTCATATACATGCAAAAGCTGGACAATGAATAAGGAAGACTGAAGAAGAATTCATTCCTTGGAATTATGGTGTTGGTGAAGAATATTGAATATACCATTGACTGTCAGAAGAACAAACAAATCTGTCTTGAAAGAAGTACAGCCAGATTGCTCCTTAGGAACAAGGATGGCGAGACTTCATCTCACATACTTTGGACATGTTATTAGGAAGCACTAGTTCCTGGATAAAGACATCATGCTTGGTAAAGTAGAGGGTCAGCAAAAGAGAAGAAGACCCTCAGTGAAATAGATTGACATAGTGGCTGCAAGAATGGGGTCAAACATAACAATGATTGTGAGGATGGCACAGGATGGGACCCTGTTTTGTTCTGTTGTACATATGGTCACTATGAGTCAGAACCAATTCGACAGCACCTAACAACAACAACCAATGCTTTAGGCATATTTACTTGTCACTGTTTCCCAGATTTGCCCAACTATATGATACATCCACTGCTTTGCAAATGCCATTACTTTTGTCAGGAATGCTCATTCTCCCTTGTTCTGTCTAGGCAAGTTTATTTATCCTTCAAATTCAAATGCTCAAATGGTATCTTTCTGTGGAAACTTTCTGTATATTTGTTCTCAAACCCAAACTTTGATGGAGGTATTTATACTTCTGGGTTTTTGGATCTATTCCATGGTAAAGGGATACTTATCACATTGATCCAAAAGATCTCCTTTTTAAAAAGTCTTCATTATTTTCATCTTCAGCATCATCATCACCACTATCTAGCTTCTATCCTTAGATGTACTCAATGCCATGCACTGAGCTTAGTGCTTTATAAGAAATTTCATTTAATACTAACACGAAGCTACATTTTTGTTATTATGATTACTGATGTTGGTATTTTTATTTTAGAGTTAAGTAAACTAACAAATAAAAATCACACAATTATCATCTGGAGTGTCATACAAAATCACTAAGTGATGGAGTTGAACTTGTGTCCTAGTCTGTCTGGCTTCAAAGCCAATGAGATTAATAATTACGTTATATAGTTGCTTCAGGGCTTAGTCATCTTTGTAAAGTATTATCTAGCACAGTTCATGTCACATAGAAGTTTCTTGGTAAATCTTTGAAAAGTAATGATTAATGATCTAACACATAGATAAAGTTGGTGTGACATAATTAAATACCTGACCAATAAAATCTCGTATTATTTATTCTTGGTTATAGTCATCTTGCAGTAGGCTCAAGTGTTCATAAGTGAATGTTTTTATTAAATAACATAGACATAGCTTTGTTGTTGTTGTCCAATGCTGTCAAGTTGTTTCTGATTCATGGCCACCACAAATGTGTGGAGTAGAACTGCAGTCCGTTGGGTTTTCAAGGCTGTGAACTTTCAGAAGCAGATCACTAGGCCTCACCTCCACAGTACCTCTGGGTGGGCTCGAACAGCCAGTATCTCAGCTAGTAGTCCAGTGCTCAAACACCATGTCACCCAGGGACTCCTAGACATAGCCTATAGTCTATAAATTCAGAATAAATAAAATTATGTAAAGACAGATTAGGAGAGAGCTGGATAGATCATAGATCATGAAAGATGGCTAGAAAGCCAAAGTGATGTTTGGTTAAGACATCTTATACATTTTTTAACCGTCATGAAGGGTAGACTATTATTGACATCTAGGAATACAGAAAGAATATTAAAAAACGTATTTTAATTATGCATTAACTTTCAAACGATGCTTTAGAACACACTGTAATCAATATTTATAGCCTTAAAACTACATCCTTCAAATGATTTTTTCACACAAACATTTTTTAGGTAGCTTAACACTTAAACTCTTTCACCTTTAGATTTAGAATTTTAAAAAAATTGTTAGTTAATAACTATAAAAAGAGAAGATTTCTGGCATAAAATTAGATGCACACTTTCTGTGGAAAATTACTGAAATAGGTAGATACTCTTTTCAGCTAATTAATTTCTGGAAGCTACATCCTCATTTATCATCTGACAGACTCACAATAACATTACATGCCATTGTGATCCTGAGACTCAGTATTATATCTTTAAAAAAATGCCTTTTCACAGAAATTTTCTAGCACTGCCCATTTGTGCAGAATCAAGCAACATGATTGTTTATGGGTCAGAGAAGTACTTTAATTTTTTTTGTGTGTATGTATATGTATTGTATTTACATGTTTTATTATATTTAACATTGTTATTAAAATACTAATGTCAGTATGTTAGCATAATCACATTAACAGAAAAGACATTTAAAATGTTAATTATTTTCTAATCATTTATAATTAATTCAAAGTAAAATAGGAAATAGTTTAATCATTTCTTTCAGGGAAAAACAGCAACTTTTTAATATTCACTTCACAAAAAGAAAGTTTCCCATATTTCTTACAGTCATGACTGACCCAACAATTAAGCAAACTAGACTGATGTCCTATGGTTCTAAGTTAAGAGCACCACAAAATCCTTTTCCCTGAGTATATCTGCTTTGAGACTACCTTGCTCATAATTTCTACCATTCTAAAAACTTTCTACTGGGTTCGGTTATATTACTGTGGGAAGAGAAATCTGCCCTAGATTTCTTGGTGTTCCTTCAAATGCTGGCCTTCTGAGCTACAGAAATTGATATCTATGAAGATAGAGACTGTTTGCTTTAAATCTTTCCCAGAAACATTTGCTCTTCACAAGTCATTGGTATTAGACCTGCAGACATGTGCTTAATTTATGATAAAGAACTTTGCTTTAACAGTCCCTGGGTGGTGCAAATGGGTAATGCACTCACTACTAACTGAAAGGTTAAAAATTTGAGTCCACCTAGATGTGTCTCAGAAGAAAGGCCTGATGCTATACCCCCCAAAAATCAGCCATTGAAAACCCCATAGAGCACAGTTCTACTCTGACACACATGGGATTACTGCGAGTCGGATTCCACTGACAGCAACTGGTTTTGTTTCCTCATTCAAAAATTTATACACAAATTGTTTTGTGACATTGGTTGCAATTCCCAGAATGTGTCAGCATTGTCCCCCCTTCCCTTTACATCCTGGGTTCCCCGTGTCCATTCGTCCAGGTTTCCTGTCCCTTTCTGCCTTTTCATCTTTGTTTTGCTGCAGGTGTTGCCCATTTGGTCTTGTATTCTTGATTAAACTAAGAAGCACATTTCTCACGTGTTATTGTTTGTTTTATAGGCATGTCTAATCTATGGCTGAAAGGTGGACTTCAGGAATGGCTTCAGTTCTGAGTTAGCAGGGTGCCCGGGGGCCATAGTCTCAGCGGTTTTTCCAGTCTCTGTCAAACCAGGAAGTCTGATCTTTTTTTGTGAATTTGAATTTTGTTCTACATTTTTCTCCTGCTCTGTCTGGGACCCTCTATTAGGATCCCTGACAAAACGGTTGTTGGTGGTAGCTAGGCACAGTCTAGTTCTTCTGGGGTCAGACTGGTGGAGGCTGTGGTTCATGTGTCCCTTAGTTCTTTGAACTAATATTTTCCTTGTGTCTTTGGCTTTCTTCATTCCACTTTGCTCCGAATGTGATGGGACCAATAGATGTATTTTAGATGGCCACTTGAAAGCTTTTAAGACCCAGATGCTATTCAACAAAGTAGGATGTAGAACATTTTCTTTACAAACTACGTTATGCCAACTGAACTAGACGTCTCCTGAGACCATGGTCCCCAGCCCCCATCCCCAGCAACTCGGTCCCTCAAGGTGTTTGGATGTGTCTAGGAAGCTTCTATGGCTTTGCCTTGGTCAAGTTGTGCTGACTTCCCCTATATTGTATATTGTCCTTCCTTTCACCAAAGTTAACACTTGTCTACTATCTAGTTAGTGATTTCCATTCCCCACCCCTCCTCTCCCTCATAACCATCAAAGGTGGTTTTAGTCTGTGTGTAAACTTTTTCTTGGGTTTTTATAATAATGGTCTTATACAATATTTGTTGTTTTGTAATTGACTTATTTCATTCAGCATAATGCTTTCCAGATTCACCCATGTTGTGAGTTGTTTTGAAGAATCATCATTGTTCTTTATCGTTGCATAGTATTCCATTGTGTGTACGTACCATAATTTGTTTATTAATTCATCTGTCGATGGGCACTTAGATTGTTTTCATCTTTTTGCTATTATGAGTAATGTTGCAATGAACATCGGTATGCATGTCTATTTGTGTGACAGCTCTTATTTCTCTAGGATATATTCCGAGAAGTGGGATTACTGGATCTGGATTGTATGGTATTTCTATTTCTAGCTTTTTAAGGAGGTGCCATATGGTCTTCCACAGTGGTTGTACCATTTTACATTCCCACCCGAAATGCATGAGAGTTCCCGTCTCCCTTACAACCTCTCCAACATTTGTTATTTTCTGTTCTTTTTTTTTTTTTGGTTCGTGCGAGTAATGGCAGGGTGAGATGGTATCTAACTGTAGTTTTGATTTGCACATAGGGTCACTATAAGTCGGAATTGACAGTGGGTTTGGTTTTGGTTTTGGTTTCAGAATGGCTAATGGGAGCCCAGGTGGTCAGTGGTTAAGAACTCGGCTGCTAACCAAAAGGCTGCCAGTTCTAATCCACCAGCCACTCCTTGGAAACCCTGTGGGGCAATTCTACTCTGTCTGAATCAGTCGCTATAGTCAGAATCAACTCAATGGCAACAGGTTTGGTTTACCAGCTAAAGATCACAATCATTTCCTCATGTGTCTGTTAGCTACCTGAATGTCTTCTTTGGCGAAGTGTCTGTTCATATACGTTGCTCATTTTTTAATTGGATTATTCGTCTTTTTGTTTTGGAAGTGTTGAAGTATTCTATAGATTTTAGAGATTAGACCCTTGTTGGATATGTCATAGCCAAGTTATTTCCCAGTCTGTAGGTTCTCTTTTCACTCATTCGGTGAAGTCTTTTGATGAGCTTAAATGTTCAATTTTTAGAAGATACCTGTTATCTAGTTTCTCTTCTGGTGTTTGTGCATTGTTAGTTATGGTTTGTTTTGTATTTATGTCATGTATTAGGTACCCTAGCCTTGTCCCTATTTTTTCTTCAATGATCTTTATGGTTTTAGGTTTTATATTTAGGTCTTTGATCCATTTTGAGTTAGTTTTTGTGTATAGTGTGAGGTATGGGTCCTCCTTCATTTTTTTAAAGATGGACATCCAATTTTGCCAGCACCATTTTTTAAAAAGACTTTTTTTTTTTTTTTCCCATTTAATGGACTTTGGTCCTTTGTCAAAGATCAGCTGACCGTGGCTGTATGGATTTATGTCTGCATTCTTGATTCTGTTCCATTGGTCTATGTGTCTGTCCTTATAGCAGTAGCAGGCTGTTTTGACTACTGTGGCTGTATAGTAGGTTCTGAGGTCAGGTAGTGTGAGGTTTCCTACTTTGTTCTTTTTCTTCAATAATGCTTTGCTTAACTGGGACCTCCTTCCTTTCCATATAAAGTTGATGATTAGTTTTCCAGCTTGTTAAAGAATGCTGTTGGTATTCGGATCAGGATTGCATTATACCTGTAGATCACTTTCTGTAGGATTGACATTTTCACAATGTTGAGTCTTCCTATCCATGAGCATGGTATGTTTTTCTATTTATGTAAGCCTTTTTTGGTTTTTTGCAATAGTATTTTGTAGTTTTCTTTGTATAGGTCTTTTACAACCCTGGTTAGATTTATTCCTAAGTATTTTGTTAGGGGTTGTTATAAATGGTATTGTTTTCCTAATTTCTTTTTGTTGGTGTATAGGAATCCAACTGATTTTTTTCTCTCTGAGATGTATTTATTCTATTTACTATCACTTTTATTATTGTATTTGAAATATAAAAACATCCACCACACTTCCAGCTTTTATTAGATACTATAAGAAGGAAGAGGGGGAAAAACATAAATTTCAAAATATTTCAAAGGACAACATGTCCCATTACCAAAGTGGAAATTAATAAAGATCTCTATAGGTAAATTCATTCTGTTTAACCCCTTGGACTACTGTCTTTTAACCATATCACTGTGTCTTCTGTGTTGGAGCCTCTTTTTCTTGGATGTTATGTCTTTATCTTTTCATATCTCTCATTTTGTTGGAGTAAGTACATCCTGCAGTTGCTTCCTAAGAAACCCTGTCTGGAGAGTAAAACTTTTGAGAAGTTGAGTAAATGGAAATACTCATTCTCACAACTGATTGATACTTAGATTATAAAATTCTAGATTTTAGATTTGTTCCTGTGAAAATCAAATATGTTCCTTTTTCCCAAGATTTATGCTTTTGGAATCCTTTTGCATATATTCATTATCCCCAGTATTTTAGAATTAAACACATTTTTCAGTCACAGTATATTTTTTAAAATTTGTTGTGCTAAGGCTTCAGTGGCCACTTTGAATTTGAAATGTCACTTCCCTTAATTCTATGTAATTCTTCATATTTCATTTTTGTTATTTTCCCTAACTTTTCTATTTTTTCTTTTTATGTAATTGACTTTGCCATATTTTCTTGAATCTATAATGCCTGTTTTTTTCATATTTTCATGTCTCTAAAATTGGTACAAGTCTTATAATTGATAGTCTGTCTATAATTCAATTAGCAACAATTATTTTTATGAGTTCTTAATATAACAGTGTATGTTTCAATCAATTGGATCTTAGGTTGGATATATTATGGTACTTAGATATAGTAGCCTATAGTTGTTTTCTTTTTTATTGTTGTAGTTTAAATGAAGTTTACATTTCAAGTTAGTCTCCCATACAAAATTTTATACATACATTGTTATGTGACCCTAATTGCTCACCCCATTCTGTGACAGCACACTCCTCCTTTCCACCCCTGATTCCCCATGTCCATTCAGCCAGCTCCTAACCCTCTCTGCCTTCCCATCTCACCTCCGGACAGAGCTGCCCCTTTGGTCTCTTGTATCTACTTCTCTAAGAGGCACACTCTTCACTAGTATCACTTTATGTCCCACAGTCCAGTCCAATCCCTGTCTGAAGAGTTGGCCTCAGGAATTGTTTTAGTTCTGGGTTGATGGAGAGTCCAGGGGCCATACTTTCCGGGGTTCCTCCAGTCTCAGTCAGACCACTAAGTCTGGTCTTCTTACTAAAATTTGAGTTCTGCTTGCTCATCTGTGGGCATAATAGCTCTCACCACCTTGTCTGGACAGGTAGGGCAGCAGCAAGCAGGAAAAGCCTGCTTTGCACTACAGTGGTTTGGTGAGGTGGCTGAGGGTGGACTGGGTGAGTGTGGCCTGCCTCCTAACCCAGCCGTGTGGAGCTTTCACAGCCCCTTGCCAGATAGGCAGGGGTGTTGGACGGTGAGTAGTATGGGCTGGCTTCCCACCATTCAGCAGCTGGTCAAGTGGTGGGACGGGAGGGGTGGTGAGGCTGTGCGCCTGAGCACCGGGGATGCTGTAGTCACAGCTGCATGGTGGAGGCCAGCAGGAAGGAAGGGTGGCATATGGGGTAGTTGGGGGTGAGGGGGAGAGAGAAAGAAAAGAAAAGAGAGAGAAAAGAAAAAAGAAAAAGAAAAAATGGCAGCAGGGTAGGGGCTGGCCAGTGGGGGGTGGGGTGGATGTGGGTGCTAGTGGGAAGGCAAGGAGGTGATGTACTGGCCTAGGTAGAAGGGAGAAAGAAAAAAAAGAAAGAAAGAAAATTGAATGGGTTTAGGTGAGAGGGGAAAAAGAAAAGGAAGAAAGGTAAAAAAAAATGGTACTGTGAGAGCTGCCAGGTAGGGGTGGGGTGGGTGCAGGGTGGTGGTGGGTCAGTGGCTCTCTAGCCAAGTGGCACGGCACAACCCACTGGGAAGGGGTGGAAGTTTCCTATGGGGCAGGAGGGTGAGAATTGAGAAAACATGTTTCTCTGGTTACTGGGTGCTCTGTCTCCTGTTGAGAGCTCTGTGAAGTTGTCATCCCGTACTCCTTGTCCGAGGTTGCTGCTGGCTTTGTCCCAAGATGGCAACGTTGTGCGGTGTTAGTTGGCAGGGGAGCGCCACTCCATACCTCTCCTCATTTTCTGTTTTTTGTCAGTTTCTTCTTTCATTTGGTGTTTGATCTAGTTCTTTATCCTTTCATTTGATGCTTAGGTTTCCAGGACTGATGTTTGTATCTGTTTTACTTAGTTTTTCAGGTTTTTGCTGCAGAGGGTCGGCATGGTGTGTCTGTCTATGGTGCCATGTTAGCTCCGCCCCCTGGACAGTTGTTTTTTGTTGTTGTTACTTAAGTTGTGGTTTAAATTTTGCCAATAACTCTAACCCACTACTAATACTCCATGAGAGCTTAGAAAGGGCAAAAGGAAAATAGAAAACAAACAATATTTGAGTGAAAATGCAAAAAAAAAAAAAAACCCATACACACACACACAAACCCAGAGAAGCAGAAGAATAGAGAATTAAAACAAAATCCACAGTTCATAAGGAATGGTCAAGTAAAAGAAGGAAAGCCGTAAGACTAGAACTAAGGCAAGCAATGTCCGTGGAGATCCACATTAGCAAAGTAGAGTCAGACCTTAAATTTAGACTGTTCAGCTGAACTTTCAATATATTTAATTTTTTATTTGAGAAATAGTAAGTGTCTACTATACATTAGAACATCTGCTAAGGCATTGGATTACGAATAAATAAATTGAGAAAATCCCTCTGACCTACTTAGATCATAGTGTAGTAGTGTAGTCAGATACGTACACGGGTAATTAAAATTCAACATGCTAAAGCAGTGATAGTATGAGGCACATTTTATTATAACAGCTAATAAGAAGGACAGATCTTGAAGTGCTCTTTTTGACAATGAACACGATGCCATTCCTCTTCAATTTGTCATTCTCGGCACAGTAGACTGTTATTGTCTGATCCAAAATGGCTAATACCAGTTCATTTCAGGTTACTAATGCCTAGGATTTTGATGTTTATGTGTTCCTTTTCCTTTTTTATAACTTCCAATGTTACTAGATTCATACTTCATACATTCCATGTTCTAATTATTAATGGATATTTGCAGCTGTTTTTTCTCATTTGAGTTGTGCTACATCAGCAAATGAAGGTCCCGAAAGCTTGACTCCATCCGTATCATTAACGGCAACTCTACTTTGAGGAGCCCCCTCTTCCCTAGTCGTATTTTGAGTGCCTTCCAACCTGAGGGGCTTATCTTTTGGCACTATATCAGACAATGTTCAAAGCTTTTCACTGGTCACTTTTTTCAGAAGTAGACTGCCAGGTCCGTCTTCCTAGTCTGTTTTAGTCTGGAAACTCAGCTAAAACCTGTCCACCAAGGGTGACCCTGGTGGTATTTGAAATACCAGTGGCAAATTTTCCAGTATCACAGCAACATGCAAGCAACCACAGTATGACAAACTGACAGACACATAGTGTCTCTCCTGAAGTACAGTGCTGTCAATGATAGGACAATATCCATACAACTACAAGGAAGACGAATTAATTCGACTGTTATTCAAATTTATGCACCAACCACTAAGGCTAAAGATGAAGAAATTGAATATTTTTATCAACTTATGCAGTCTGAAATTGATCAAACATACAATTAAGATGCATTGATAATTACTGGCAATTGGAATGTGAAGGTTGGAAACAAAGAAGGATTAGTAGTTGGAAAATATGACCTTGGTGATAGAAATGACGCCCACAGATCACATGACAGAAATTTGCAAGACCAACAACTTCTCTATTGCAAATACTTTCTTTCAACAACTTAATTGGAGACTATACACTAGATCTCGCCAGATGGAATACACAGGAATTAAACCGACTACTTCTATGGAAAGAGACAAAGGAAAAACTCAATATCATCAGTCAGAACAAGGCCAGGGGTTGACTGTGGAACAGGCCATCAATTGCTCATATGCAAGTTCAAGTTGAAGCTGAAGAAAATTAAAACAAATCCATGAGAGCCAAAGTATGAACTTGAGTATATCCCACCTGAATTTAGAGACCATCTCAAGAATAGGTTTGACACATTGAACACTGATGAACGAAGACCAGATGAGTTGCAGAGTGACATCAAGGACATCCTACATGAAGAAAGCAAGAGGTAATTTAAAAGACAGGAAAGAAAGAAAAGATCAAAGTGGATGTCAGAAGATACTCTGAAAGTTGTTCTTGAGCATCAAGTAGCTAAAGTGAAAGGAACAAATGATGAAGTAAAAGAGCTGAACAGAAGATTTCAAAGGGTGGCTTAACAAGACATAGTAAAGTATTGTAATCAATGTGCAAAGATCTGGAGATAGAAACCAAAAGGGAAGAACACATTCGGCATTTCTCAAGATGAAAGAACTGAAGAAAAAATTCAATCCCTGAGTTGCAGCGTTGAAGGATTCTACTGGGAAAATATTAAATGACGCAGAAAGAATGGAAAGAAGATGGAAGGAATACACAGAGTCACTGTACCAAAAAGAATTGGATGACATTCAATCATTTTAGGAGGTAGCATATGATCAAGAACTGATGGTACTGAAGGAAGAAGCCCAAGCTGCATTGAAGGCATTGGTGGAAAACAAGGCTCCAGGAATTGACAGAATACCAGCTGTGTTGTTTTGACAAATGGATGCAGTGCTGGGAGCGCTCGCTCGTCTGTGTCAAGAAATTTGGAAAACAGTTACCTGGCCAACTGACTGGAAGAGATCCATATTTGTACCCATTTCAAAGAAAGGTGATCCAACAGGATGTAGAAAATATTGAACAATTATTGGTAATATCACACACAAGTAAAATTTTGCTGAATTTCATTCAAAAGTGGTTGCAGCAATATATTGACAGGAAACTGCCAGAAATTCAAGCCGGATTCAGAAGAGGACTTGGAACAAGGAATATCATGGTTGATGTCAGGTGAATCCTGGCTGAAAGCAGAGAATACCAGAAAGATGTTTACCTGTGTTTTATTGACTATCCAAAGGCATTTGACTGTGTGCATCACAGGAAACTATGGATAACATTAAGAAGAATGGGAATTCCAGAAAACTTAGTTGTGCTCATGAGGAACCTGTACATAGATCAAGAGGCAGTCATTCAAGCAGAACAAGGGAATACTGCGTGGTTTAAAGTCAAGAAAGGTATGCATCAGGGTTGTATCCTTTCATCATACTTATTCAATCTATATGCTGAGCAAATAATCTGAGAAGCTGGACTATAAGAAAAAGAACGTGGCATCAGGATTGGAGAAAGGCTTATTAATAACCTTCCATCTGCAGATTACACGACCTTGCTTGCTGAAAGTGAAGAAGACTTGATACTTAAAGCAGAGAGAAAGGGTTTAAGATGTTCATTACATTCTGGAATTTCTTCACTGGTCTTCAGAAAATAAAATGAAAAAAATCTAAAAATAGCCCTGTAATTTTTGTGTGGTAATTTTGCTACTTTCTGTAGACAGAAGCTTATAGGAAAAAAAAGTACAGTGATGGATTACTGGGGGCGGGGGGGGAGTGAGACTTTTCCCAACTCCCATTTGCAATCAAGGGGAAACTGGAAGCTATACTACTTGAGGACCGTATAGGTGAAAACTGTTCAACAATTATTATTAGATAATGGCCTTTTTAGAAGCAAAATTTCGATTTGAGGAACTTCTTTATATGTCACTAATGTAATCAATTTGGTACACCAATTTTTATTTTTTTGAGATTCATTTATGTTTTCAATATCTGTATTGGAGAACTAGAAATGATAGATGTATAGTGTGACAAACTTTAGATAGAAGAGTATAAGATAATCAACAATTTCTTTCACTGACCATAAAAGATTATAAACTATCCTACAACTTCTTATCCATTTCAATGGCAAACAGTCTCAACATATTCTCTAACTTACTCATTCTCTTCCGGTTTTCTGCTTGCATAAAACCCCTCCGTCCTGGAGAAAATGTTTTGTCAGAGGTTGAGAACTGGCTTTAAAAAGGAAGCAATGATTAGGAATAGTTATTTTTACCACATAGAAAAAAGCCCTATCACTAAAGTTCATTGTGATTAGTGATAAAAATGGTTTTATTTATTTTAATGAGTATTAGATAAAAGAAGGCAAAGTGAAATGTTCAAATATATATGAGACACAGCTTTTTCTGGCCAGTGAATTTTTAGAGATGAGAAGAAACTGCACGTTCTGAGAGTGAACAGAAAATGGACTATAGCTTGATATAGACAAGTATAAGGTAATCCACTCATGGAAAATAATTAGCACTTTGTTTTTGAACTAATGGGTATCTTTCAGATTTTTTTTTCATTAAAATCAGCTCAACATTCTTCCATGACCAAATAGGAAACCGTGGAGATTATCAGAAAACCTCTTGAAAACCAACTCAAAGTTTCATATACAGTTGTTTGTTGTTGTTGTTAGATGCCATTGAATTGACTCTGATTCATAGAGATCCTATGTATAGCAGAACAAAAGTTTGCCCAGTTTTGAGCCATCCTGACGATCGTTGCTGTTTGAGCCCATTGTTTCAGCCATTGTGTCAATCTCAGAAATGTGAAAATTGTATTACCTATTATTTTAGATGTTTTATTTTAAGAAAGTCAATGAATTTCAGAGAAGGAAGGTCACTTCACGGAGCACCAAGCAGGTAGATTTAAGATATATAAAGTTGTTAATAAATGCATGACGCTAAGGTAGCCCTGGTGGCGTAGTGGTTAAAAGGTATGGCTGTTAACCAAAAGGTCAGCAGTTTGAATCCACCAGCCGCTTCTGGAAACCCTGTGGGGAAGTTCTACTTTGTCCTATAGGGTCACTATGAGTTGGAATCAAATCTATGGCAACTGGTTTAAGGTCGTCCAGGTGGAAATTATAAGTACATTGCAGAAACACTAAGATAAATTTACAATGGTAGATTCTGCATAGGTTCTTTAAGGAACCCAGGACAACAAATAATGGACATAGGCTTGGCCTTGAGAGTCAGAACATCTAGTTGAGGGTCTTCTACTTTTTCACTGACCCTATGCATCATGTTTGGTAAAGTAGAAGGTGAGCAAAAAAGAGGAAGACAATCAATGAGATGGATTGACACAGTGACTGCAGCAATGGGCTCAAGCATAACAACAATTGTGAGGATGATGCAGTACTGGGCAGTGTTACGTTCTGTTGTACATAGGGTTGCTAGGAGTCAGAACCGACTGGCTGGCATCTAACAACAACAATGTACTTTACCAAGCATAATGTCCTTCTCCAGGGACTCGTCCCTCCTGATAACATGCCCAGTCTATGTGAGGCAGTCTCATCATCTTCGCTTCTAAGGAACATTCTAGCTGTACTTCTTCCAAGACAGATTTGTTTGTTTTTCTGTCAGTCCATGGTATATTTAATATTCATTGCCAACACCATAATTCAAAGGCATCAATTCTTCTTTGGTCTTCATTATTCATTGTCCAGCTTTCGCATGCATATGAGGCGACTGAAAACACCATGGCTTGGGTCAGGCGCACCTTAGTTCTCAAATGGACATCTTTGCTTTTGAACACTTTAAAGAGGTTTTTTGCAACAGATTTACCCAATGCAATGCGTTGCTTGATTTCTTGACTGCTGCTTCCGTGGGTGTTGATTGTGGATCCAAGTAAAATGAAATTTTTGACAACTTCAATCTTTTCTCTGTTTAACATGATGTTGCTTATTGATCCAGTTGTGAAGATATTTTGTTTTCTTTATGTTGAGGTGTAATCATACTTAAGGCCGCAGTCTTTGATCTTCATCAGTAAGTGTTTCGAGTCCTCTTCACTTTCAGCAAGTAAGATTGTGTCATCTGCATAAGTATGGTGAAAGGATACATCACTGATGCACACCTTTCCTGATTTTAAACCATGCAGTATCCCCTTTTTCTGTTTGAATGACTGCCTCTTGGTCTATGCCTCTTGGTTCTGCATGAGTACAATTAAGTGCTCCGGAATTCCCATTCTTTGCAATGTTATCCATAATTTGTTATGATCCACACATTCAAATGCCTTTGCATAGTCAATAAAGCACTGGTAAATATCTTTCTAATATTCTCTGCTTTCAGCCAAGATCTGTCTGACATCAGCAATAATATCCCTTATTCTGCATAGTCGTTTGAACCCTACTTGAATTTCTGGCAGTTCCCTGTTGATGTACTGCTGCAACCACTTTTGAAAGATCTTCAGCAAAATTGTGTGATGTTAATGATATTGCTTGATAATTTCCGCATTCTGTTGGATCAACTTTCTTTAGAATGGGCACAAATATGGATCTTTTCCAGTTGGTTGTCCAGGTAGTTGTCTTCCAAATTTCTTGGCGTAGACCAGCAAGCATTTCCAGCATTTCATCCGTTTGTTGAAACATCTCAATTGATATTCCGTCAATTCCTGGAGTCATGTTTTTCAACAATGCCTTCAGTGCAGCTTGGACTTCTTCCTTCAGTACCATCAGTTCTTGATCATATGCTACCCCCTGAAATGACTGAATGTTGTGCAATTCTTCTTGGTACAGTGACTCTGTGTATTTCTTTCATCTTCGTTTGATGCTTCCTGAGTCTTTCAGTATCTTGCCCATAGAATCTTTCAATATTGCAACTTGAGACTTGAATTTTTCCTTCACTTTTTCAGCTTGAGAAATGCAAAGTACTTTCTTCCGTTTTGGTTTTCTAACTCCAGGTCTTTGCACACTTCATTATAATATGTTACTTTGTATTCTCAAGCCACCCTTTGAAATCTCCTGTTCACCTTCCATTTGCTTTAGCTACTCTGTGATCAAGAGCAAGTTTCAGAGTCTCTTTTGACATCTGTTTTGGTCTTTTCTTTGTTCCCTGTCTTTTTAATGATCTTTTGCTTTCTTCATGTATGATGTCCTTGATGTCATCCCACAGCTCATCTGGTCTTTGGTCATTAGTATTCAATGTGTCAATTCTATTCTTGAGATGGTCTCTAAATTCAAGTGGGATATACTCAAGGTCGTACTTTCACTCTCATGGACTTGTTTTAATTTTCTTCAGCTTCATCTTGAACTTGCATAGGAGAAATTGATGACCTGTTCCACAGTAGGCCTCTGGCCTTGTTCTAACTGATGATACTGAGTTTTTCCATCATCTCTTTCCATTGTAGTTGATTTGATTCCTGTGTTTTCTATCCAGAGAAGTCCACGTGTATAGTCACCGTTTACGTGGTTTAAAAAAGATATTTGCAACGAATAAGTTGTTGGTCTCACAAAATTCAATCATATAACCTCGTGCATTATTTCTATCACCAACGCCATATTTTCCAACTACATTCCTTCTTCTTTGTTACCAGCTTTCACATTTCAATCACCAGTAATTTTCAATGCATCTTAATTGCATGTTTGATCAATTTTACACTGCAGAAGTTGGTAAAAATCTTCCATTTTTTCATCTTTGGTATTAGCAATTGGTAAGTAAATTTAAATAATAGTCGTATTAACTGGTCTTCCTCATAGGTATATGGATATTATCATCACTGACAGTATTGTACTTCAGGATAGATCTTGAAATGTTCTTTTTGAAAATGAATGCGATGCCATTCCTCTTCAATTTGTCACAATAGACCATATGATTGTCTGATTCAAAATGGCCAATAACCAGTCTATTTCAGCTCACTAATGCCTGGGATATCGATCTTTATGTGTTCCATTTCATTTTTGATGACTTCCAATTTTCTTAGATTCATACTGTGTGCATTCCACCTTCCAATTATTACTGGATGTTTGCAACTGTTTCTTCTCATTTTGAGTCATGCCACATCAGCAGATGAAGGTTTCTCAAAAGCTTTACTCCATCCACGTCATTAAAATTGACTCTGCTTGGAGGAGGTAGCTCTTTCCCAGCCTTATTGAGTGCCTTCCCACCTGAGGAGCTCATCTTCTGGCACTATATCAGACTGCATTCTGCTGCTATTCCTAAGGTTTTCATGTCAGTTTTTTAGAGGTAGATCCCCAGGTCCTTCTTCCTAGTCTGTCTTAGTTTGAAGCTCCACTGAAACCTATCCACCATGGGTGACCCTACTGGTATTTGAAATACTGGTGGTATAGCTTCCAGCATCACAGCAACAGGAAAGCCACTATAGTACTACAAACTGACAGATGATTGGTGGAAGCTGAAGTTAGTGGCTTATATTTAACTCACTGCTTAGCACATAGTATGTATTCTATAAAATAGCAGCTGCCATTATTATTATATTATTCCTATACAATGTACCCACATGCAATTGTCTTGAGACAGATGCCTAAGCTAAAAGGAATACAGGTCTTATTTTATAAAACATTCATTCCGTGTAATCTTGTATGAGTCAGGGTAGACTAATAAATAACTCCTAAATCTCAATGACTTAATATAACAGACATTTTTGCTCAAATACAGTCAAATTTGAGTTTGCATGGTCTGGGTGGGTCAGGAGATTTATTTTGCATAGTGAATTAAAGATATAGATTTCTTTTGTCTAGTGGCTGTACCATCTCCAAGAGCTTAGAGTCTTCTCCTGAGCCCTCTGCATTAGGCCAGTTAATGAAGAAAGAAAGAAAAATGGAAGATTTTATGAGTCAGACCTGGAGACTCTGTACATCACTTCTCCCCACGGTTCATTGTCCAGAACTCAAATAATCAACAACTCTAACAAATTACGGATAACATTGGGAAGAATAGGAATTTCAGAACACTTAATTGTGCTCATCAGGAACCAGTACATAGACCAATAGGCAGGCATTTGAACAGAACAAGGGTATACTGTGTCGTTTAAAAACAGAAAATGTGTGTGTCAGGGTTATATCCTTTTACCATATTTATTCAATCTGTATGCTGAGCAAATAATCTGAGAAGCTAGACTATATGAATAAGAATGGGGTATCAGAACTGGAGGTAGACTAGTTAACAATCTTTGATACACAGATGACACAATCTTGCTTGCTGAAAGCGAAGAGAACTTGAAGCATTTACTGACGAAGATCAAACACCACAGCCTTCAGTATGGATTACACCTCAACATAAAGAAAACAAAAATCCTTACAACTGGACAAATAAGTAATATCATGATAAATGGAGAAAATATTGAAGTTCTCAAGGATTTCATTTTACTTGGATCCACAATCAACACCTATGGAAGCAGCAGTCAAGAAATCAAATGACCTATTGCATTGGGCAAATCTGTGCAAAGCGTTAAAAATAAAGTGTTAAACTGTTAAAAAGCAAAGTGTTAAAAAGCAAAGTGTCGAAGCGTTAAAAAGCAAAGGGTTGAAAAGCAAAGATGTCACTTTGAGAACTAAGATGCACCTGACCCAAGCCACAGTATTTTCAATCGCCTCATATGCATGCAAAAGTTGGACATTGAATAAAGAAGACCAAAGAATTGGTCTTCAAATGCCTTTGAATTATGGTGTTGGCAAAGAATATTGAATAAACCACAGACTTCCAAAAGAACGAACAAATCTGTCTTGGAAGAAGTACAGTCAGAAAGCTCCCTAGAAGCGAGATGGCAAGACTTCATCTCACATACTTTGGACATGTTATCAGGAAGGACCAGTCTGTAGAGAAGGACATCATGCTTGGTAAGGTATAACCCGTTGCCGTCGAGTCGATTCTAACTCATAGCAACCATATAGGACAGGGTAGAACTGCCCCATAGGGTTTCCAAGGAAAGCCTGGTGGATTCGAACTGCTGACCTTTTGGTTAGCAGCTGTAGCTCTTAACCACTACGTCACCAGGGATTCCTGGTAAGGTATAAGGTAAGTGAAAAAGAGGAAGACCCTCAACAAGATGGACTGACACAGTGGCTGCAATGATAGGCTGAAGCATAGCAATGATTGTGAGGATGGTGCAGGACTGGGTGATGTTTCGTTCTGTTGTACATAGGGTCGCTATGAGCTGGAGCCCACTCAATGGCACCTAACAAACAACAGCTTTGGAGACTGGTAATGTAGTCTACCTATAAGGTCAGAAGGAAAAGCAAATCTCTACTACAAATCTCTTCCAGCTCTTTCATCTACATGTCAACTAGAATAAAAACCAGTTGCCATGGAGTGACTCAGACTCATGGCGACCTAATGTGTGTCAGAGTAGAACTGTGCTCCATAGGGTTTTCAATGACTGAGTTTTTGGAAATAGATTGCCAGGCTTTCCTTCCAAGTCACTTCTGGGTGGTTCAGAGTTCAACCACCTACCTTCCAATCTTTCGGTTAGCAGCCACTCAGGAACTCCCAGCGAAAATAACAAATTCCTATAGTGTATCACACCATAGAGAAAATATAAAGTAAAAGATTATTTGACTATGTTAGAAGATCAATAATTCTAATCACTAATATTTGCTTTCAATAAATAATATTCTTACAAACTTTGTAATTTACAAAATACATTCACATCCCTTAGCGTGGTAAGGTTGCATGGTGAAAGGAGCATGGTCTTTGAAATAAGACAGGCATAGATTTAGATCTTGACTCTAGCACTCACTACCTGTATGAGCTGAGACTAGTTAGTTTACCTCTTTATGCCCTCATTTCTTATATGAAGAGTAAAAGAAAGAATCCTTTCCTTGAGCACTATGAGGGTTAAATAAATTACAATAGGCAAAGCATCTGGCTTAGTATCTACTGTTTTTTGTTTGTTTTTTTCACTAGTGATTATCATTTAACTAAGTTAACACTTTCGAGACATACTATTAGCCTGAAGAAACTGAGACTCAGGGAGGGTAAGTGACTTTTTCAAGTTTAGCCAGACTCCAAATGCCATTTATTTTTATTTTCCCAAGAAAATACAGCAGAAATATACTTCTGTACAATTAATACAATGTAAAAGAGCCTTAAAAGGCAAGTACCGAAAATATCTAGGGAAACATATCTAACACACTTAAAAAAAAAAAAAAAAAAAAAGAATTACAAGGCAGGACCAAATTTGAAAAAAGAAAAAAAATCTTCAAAAATTTCTAATATTTACTCATTTTTTCTTCTGGGTCTCACACTCCTTCCAAATTAGGAATTAAGCTGTGTCTGCCCACTTAGGCATACTTTCAATCTCTTGGGAATGAAATGCGTAGTGTGAGTCTCTGTGGTTCAACTGGAATTCAAACAGCAGAGTTCTGAGATATCAAAACTGCTGACTGGAAACTTTTTGCTGCCTCAGCCAGTCACCCAAAGAGGATATGTAGTTTGTAGCCTTTCAAGAACTATTACTTGTTAAAACAAAACCAAAATCAAATCCATTGCCATTGAGTCGATTCCAATTAATAGCAACCCTACAGGACAGAGTAGGACTGCTCCACAGGGTTTCCAAGGCTCTAATCTTTAGGGAAGCACATGGCCACATCTTTCTTCTGAGGAGTGGCTGCTGGGTTCGAACCACCAACCTTTCAATTAGCAGCTGAGTACTTTAACCCCACCAGAGCTCCTTTTTATAATTACTTGTTATTGCTATGGAAATTACATCGTTGAGGTGGGGGAATGATATCTTCAAAGCCTCATGACCCTTCTACTTAGTCTGGTTGGTGAGAGTTCTTTTAGGAATCACAGTTGTAAACGTGCACTTCATTTATTTTATAGCCTATATTACACTTTTTTTTTCCACAAACACTTTAGGTCTATTTTAGTTAACTAATGTCTGCTTGCCCTTATATTTATTTCATATACACTTTTTTCACGCCCTCTGCTAAATTGGCTTCACACATTTTTTTTTTTAATACTCAAGGTCATTAGTTTTACTTCCTTAATACTCTGCCTATATTACTCCTTGTTTATGCCCAGTGAAGCAGTCTGCTCTTTCAAAAGCCTACAGAAAAAACAGTAACATGTCTGTTTTCAAATCCTTGCTAAATATACCATAGTATAGGGTCACTATGAGTCAGAATGGAGTAGACTGCAACGGGTTTGTTTTTTGTTGTTTTTTTTTTTTTAAATTAAGGGATGGTAAAGATAAGAAAGGAACTCATTTCTGGTAAGTTAAGATCTCAGCTTAAAAAACAAAAAGAAATCCCAACATTAGCTTATCTAATAAAAATTTCAAGTTGTCGAATTCACATTTTAAATCTTCTTTTTCTTGTATAACAAAAATGGAGGCCTATTTATCAAACCCATGTATATGCCCATCCATGCTGGTACATACTTACTTAAAACCAATCGATCTTTATCAAGCTGATCCTAGTCCTTGGAATTTTGTTTTTGAATAAGAAATTAGTTCCTTGAACCTCCTTTATTTCAATACCGAGTTTCATTAGAGAATGTACCTTTATATGGCAGATACAAACATACCCAGCCAAAATATTAAATTAAACTGACGCACTTTGAAAATGAGTTAAAGGGAGCACAAAGAAAATACATGCTGCTATTTCTAAAGCAAATGTTTATGAGTGTTAAAAAACCCACGTAGTGACCCTATAGGACAGAGTAGAACTCCTTAGAACAGGGTTTCTAAGGAGCGGCTGGTGGACTTGAAATGCTGACCTTTTGGTTAGCAGCTGAACATTTAACCACTGCACCACCAGGGCTCCATGTGAATGTCAGGGCTATTTATTGGAGTCCCTGGGTGGTGCAAATGATTAAGCACTGTAAAACTAACTGAAAGGCTGGCAGTTCAAACCTACCCAGAGGCAGCTTGAAAGTAAGGCCTAGAGATCTGCTTCCAAAAGGTCACAACCTTGAAAACTCTTTGGAGCAATTCTACTCTGCACACATGGGGTTGCCATGAGCTGGAATCAACTTGGTAGCAAGTAACAACAATAACAACAGCGCTATTTATTAAAACTTTATCATTATCACAGTAACACAAGTACAGGAAAATTCTATGTATATATATTTATACAGCTATGGTTAGTATTCAAAGTATTTAATGACCAATATAGCATAGGCAACGCCCAGTGGTAACAGGTGCTTGTCATTTCTCTGTATGCTGTTTTAGCCCGTACCATCAGCTCTCTGTCAGGATCAATATGTACAATATGTTTGCTTTCCCAGCAGGTTATTGTAATTCCATGTTATCCCACCACCATGGCTTAACAGTATTTTTAATAGAATGACTAATTTTATAAAGAAAATCTTATTCTAATTTTTCAATGTAATCAATGCAAGCTGCTTTAACAAAAAATATTTTCACATCTACTATTGACGGAAATAATTTGCCGTAATTCTTACCCAGAGTGGCATAATTGAGAAGACCATTATTAGCTGGACTGACTTGTGTGGAGAAGCGATCATAAAGACGTACTACATAAATCTGGTGTGCAGCTATTTTTCCAAGTATGAAGTACTCTGACTCATAATGTTCAGCAATAATTATATAACTAAAAAATACTTCAATTGTCAAGACTTTATACCTTCAGATTGTTATAAATCTTCAAATTTTTTAGAACTCTGATACAATTACTTATGCATTACATATATAATGCATGTATTTGATTTAATGTTGTATATTATATAATTATATGTAATTATATAGATTCTATCATGAGTACGTAATATGTTTATATCAAATATAAACATATACGTATAACTATTCGTCGTTATAATACATACAAGCTGATTATTATATATTACCTCACTCTATAAGAAGAGAGACAATAGGAAAGCTGTGTTGTATAGCTACCTAGAGTCAACTCTACATATTTCAAATCTTAGTTTTGCCTCTTACTAACTATGCAACTTTAGGTACTTTACTTAATTTTCCTAAGCCTTAGTTTAGGGACGATAATGAGGAAAATAACACCCTCCTTAGGATTTTTGTGAAGATGAAATGAAGGAATGTATACAAAACATCTTGTGGGCTAGACGGCACTTGGTAAGCATGAAATAGATGGTAGGTGGAAAGGAAAAGGGGAGGGAGAGGAAGTTAGCAGCAGCAGTAAGAAATTTGGTAAATGTTGATAGATTCACTCACCTTGTCCCAGTTCTAGTGATCACATTGAACTACTTAATCATATAGAACTTGAGTTTCAAAAACAAAGCATGGATTAAAAAAATTCTAAAACAAGGAAAAAGTAATTTGATATTGCTCCAACAAGTAGTGGGTTGGTTATTTTTTGAGTCACTCACGGTAGTGGGACTAGTGAGAATGAAAATGACGGATATGAGGGAAGAGTTGCGAAAGCATCCATTTTAGTATGTGGATTGTGTTGACCTTTCAGAATTCCTTTCAGGTTGTACTTTGTGTGGTGGAAAAATACTTATTTAAAACTACTTTTCAATTTCAAAGAGCTCACATCAGGGTTAGGACTAGTGAATGCAACATGAGAGGGTTAATGTCTAAAAGCAAGGCACGAGGTCAAAGCTCCCCAAACCTTATTATAAAGTGCGGCTTTTTTTCATTGAACAGCAGAATTCTCTACGTGACTTGCCTCAGCTCTGCAGTCAGCACTCCCACCAGACATGACAATGTAGATTCTCTAAAACAAGCATCAGTGTGAAAAATAACTCTGCTTATTTTGCTTCTCAAATTTGGAAGTCAGTTAGCATTTCTGGTTTCATATACAGAGGTTTAAGGAAGGGCAATAGCCTTCAAGAATCTTTGCAATTACTCCAAGCAAAACAGGACTTTTAAGCACTTAATACTTTTGTGTCCTTAAGGGTTAATCGTTGTAGAATGAGGAGAAAATGAATAAAAAGACAAATTTCTCTGTATCTGATTTCTCAAAAGAAGTTTTTATTTGGTAGATTTAGGAAAGAGAAAGTAAAAAAGTGGATATACCAGTGTTTATATTTACGGATTTTATCATCATATTAAATTTATCTAAGATAATAACATGCTGTATTTACACGATTACTTTCCTCCAAGGAATTCAAAACACTCTACGTAAATTTCAGCCTCTATGTTTACATCTAAGGAGCCCTGGTAGCACAGTGGTTAAACACTCGGCTGCTTATCAACAAGGTCAACAGTTCGAACCCACCACCCCTCTGTGGGAGAAAGATGAGCCAGTCTGCTTTCATAAAGATTTACAGCCTTGGAAACTCTATGGGAGCAGTTTTACTCTGTCCTTTACAGTCGATATGAGTCAGAATCGACTCAACAATAGAGGGTTTGGTTTTTTGGTTTATGTTTACATCTGAGCTCCTAACAACGACAACAATCTTTAATTTCACTGACTCTTCTTTTTTTCAGTTCTGTTCTTAAACTCATCCAGTAATTTTATTTCAGGAATTACATTTTTCATATCTAGAATTTCCACTTTTTTAAAAGGTTTCTATTTCTCTGCTGAGATTTTATATCTTTTTTCATTGCAAGTATATTTTCCTTTAGGTCTTTGAGAATAATTATAATGGCTGCTTTAAAGCCTTTATTTGCTAATTCCAACCTCTGGGTCATCTCAGGGTCGGTCTTAATTTATTGTCATGTCTTTTGAGAATGAATCATATTTTCTCTGTGGTTTTTTTTTTTTTTTTTTGTAAGTCAAGAAAATTTTAGGGACTCTGGATTATGTTATGTTTTTCCTAAGACATTTTTTTTTTTTTTTAAGCAGGCAGTTGACTTGGCTGAACTCAAATTATAAACTTCTCCATAGACACGTCCAAACTCCCTGAGGGACCAAGTTACTATACTAAGGTCTGGAGACATCTAGCTCAATTGACATAAAATAGTTTGTAAAGAAAATATTCCATATCCTACTTTGGTGAGTAGCATCTGGGGTCTTAAAAGCTTGTGAGCGGCCATCTAAGACACGTCTGCAGCAAGGGAGAATGAAGAAAACCAAAGACACAAGGGAAACATTAGTCCAAAGGACTAATGGATTGCAACTACCACAGCTTCCACCAGACTAAGTCCAGCACAACTAGATGGTGCCTGGTTACCACCACCTATTGCTCTGTCTGGGATCACAATAGAGAGTCCCAGACGGAGCTGGAGAAAAATGTAGAACAAAATTCAAACTCACAAAAAACACTTACTGGTTTGACAGAGACTGGAGAAAACCCGAGAGTATGGCCCCTGGACACCCTTTTAACTCAGTACTGAAGTCACTCCTGAGGTTCGCCATTCAACTGAAGATTAGACAGGCCTGTAAAATAAACAATAATACTCATAGTTCAACCATGTATACAAGACTAAATGGACACACCAGCCCAGGGGCAAGGATGAGAAGGCAGGAGGGAACGCGAAAGCTGGATGAACGGAAATGGGGAACCCGAGGCTGAGAAGGGGAGAGTGTTGACAGGTTGCAGAGCTGGCAACCAATGTCACAAAACAATATGTGTATTAACCGTTTAGTGAGAAACTAATTTGCTCTGTAAACTTTCACCTAAACCACGATAAAAAAAATAAATAAATAAACTTCTCTCCTGCAGTGCAGAGCAGCTCAAATCTGACTTCAGTTCTTTCAGTCTTAGATAGGTTGCTTGTCATCTGTCCTGCACATGCATGGTTAAGTGGCCAGTCAGAGATTTGGGCTCATCCTCTTATTTCTCCTGCATTCACCAGTGGTTATAGTTGCCCTAATGTTTTCCCTCTGCTTTTCCAAGCCATAAGACTGTGTGTCTCTAACAGAGTTCTAGCAGCCTCATGTATATGCCCACATAGTAGCCTGCACTCAGGCAAAAAACACACTAACAATAAAAAAAACCCGAAAGCCACCAACAAAAACATAAGCTGAAAAAAAAAAAAAAAAGGTGGAAACACATCTTGTGTTGTTCCTTCATCCAAGTGTCAAACCCCTTTCTGTATCTTCTTGCTTTTTTTACTCTTAGTACATTCAGGTAGTTGTTTTTTTATATTTTGTCCAAATCGATAGTATATCTAAAGAAGGGTTTGTCTCGTAGGAGCTTATTTGGCCATAACCAGAAATAGAATGTCCACAGTTAGAAGTAACTTGTGTTTCTCAGTTCATACCAGACAAGGGATAAAAATAGAATCTAGTCATATCCTTATGTGCTCCATGGGAATTTTAGCGTTCCTCAATTTCCACTCAAATTATTTGGAAGTCCTGAGGGGATGTTTTAGATATGCTCCAAAATAGTCTGCCATTTTTTTTCCTTATCTCTCTTACTATATCTTTTATCCTTGTGTTAATCTAGCTGAATACATTAGTATTTCTGTTAATACCCATCAATCTCTCAAGGATATTGAAGGCATTGTGTTCTTGTCACTGGAAAAACTATAGATACTAATGGAGTCGATGCTTTCTCTTCTTGATATCCCAAGGGGATTTTAGAGAAACAGCTCTTTTTTTTTTTTTTCTGTCTTGTACCTGCTCTATGATTATTAACTGCCTACATGAATTCATGGCCCTAAAGCCAGTTGTGAAAGCAAACAAACAACAACAACAACAAAACTATGCTTCTTCCTCTGCCTCATTCTCTTTCTTATGCCAGAGATGCTCTTCCTACTTGTTTTTGACTGGTTTATTCCTACTTTCCTTTCAAGATTCAGATTAGGGGGCCATGTCCTGTAGGAACATACCATTTTCTGTAGGAACATATTCCTGATAGCCCCAGTCTGGGTTAGATGCTTCTCCACGTGCTCCCACAGCACCCTCAGCTTGCCTCTGCCCCACAAACAGTATGATAACATGATATATTAGTACTTTCCAGGCACTCCTCTAGACTATGTCCTTCTTTAGGCAAATATGGGTCTTGTTTATCTTTGTTTCTCCAGCATCTTGCATGGCATATAGTACAAGATAAGGCACCAGAAAATGATTGTTGAAAGAATACTATACTTAGAAACTTCTCTCCTCTGAATCTGGCCTGTTTTTCCTGAGTGAAACATTTGCAGCTCTACTGTCTCTTCTATGATTATTTACTGGGAGGTTTATTAGTCCCTGAAGCTAGGAGGCTGAATTCTTTCAGTCATCCCACTCAGCCTTGAATTCAAGAGTGAGCACAGTTGAACCTCAGCCTGGGACATGTTCTCTGACCAAAATTTATACCAACGTTGCATGTCACAAGACAAAAACCTGGGTTTTTGTGGAGAAACATAATTTTCCACTCAGAAGAAACCTGGCTCTTCTGGTTCAAAAGTTTCAGAGGATAGTCTCAAAACATAATGCTATGCATCTCATTATTGTATGATGTTCAACATTATAATTATGTGAACATCTGTGTATAAATAATATTTGTTTCTTTATAGGTGAATGAGGAAACAAGGAGAAATAATCCTGATATTGCTTAGTTATCTTGGAAGTCTGTTAAACTAAAAAAAAAAGGCAGGATGTTATTTCTACATTTCCTTCAAAATGAATAACAGTGGAAGTGATTTTTGGACAAAATTATATGCCCTTCCAATTCTAATATAGTATAAATAATAGTAAAATAGAATTTAAAGGTTTTAATGATCACGTAATTTCAGAGATTATTGTCGTTAGATGTCGTCGAGTCAGCTTGGCTCCAATTCATAGCAACCTTATGTATAATAAAATGAAACCTTGCCCAGTCCTGCGCCATCCTCACAATTATTGCTGTGTCTGAGCGCATTGTTATAGCCACCGGTTAATCCATCTCCTTGAGGGTCTCTCTCTTTTTTGCTGACCTTCTACTTTACCGGTGATTGGTCCCTCTTGATAACTTGTCAGAAGTAAGCAAGATGAAGTCGCACCATCCTCACTTCTAAAGAGCATTCTCGCTGTACTTCTTCCAAGACAGATTTGTGCATTCTTCTGGCAGTCCATGGCATATTCAATATTCTTCACCAGCACCACAATTTAAATGCCTCAGTTCTTCTTGGGTCTTTCTTTTTCATTGTCCAGCTTTTGCATGCATATGAGGCAATTGCTTGGATCAAGCACATCTTGGTCATCAAAGTGACTAATTTCACAGGTAAAAGAATATATTTCAGGGTCAGGACAAGGGTGAGCTAAGCAGGACAACCAGAATGCAATTTTAGGTGACAACCCTTTGTTGCATTAGCCTGAGAGTAAACATCTCTTTAAATTTGTGCCCTGCCTTATCCTAGTCCTGACCCCGAATATGTCCTGGCTCTATCACTTATAAAGTGTGTGACTTTGGATATGTAAGTTTTCCTCTCTAAGCCTCATTTTCTGGTAACTTAAGAATTTTATTTTAATAGCAGCCATGCATGGGAACACAGAAATAGGGAACTAGTTATGTTTTGGGAGAACTGTAAACTCATAAAATAATAAAGGTTAAACTCATCTGAGAAATTTATTTAATTCTTTCATTTTCCTGAGGGAGAATTTGATGCCCAGGAAAGTGCAATGATTTATCCAAGGCCATTCATCTATTTTGGGCAGAACTAAGGCTGGAGATAAGTTTCCGGAATTTTCTTCAACATTTTTCCACTCTACCTCACTTAAAACATAGCATAGTAAACTAGACTGGAGAAATATGGGGAATATAAAGGATACAAATGGATTCAAGAAAGTTTGTGAAGGAAGTATTGATAGGTTATCAAGTAAGTGATGACTAGGAAGTCATAAAAGGTAGATTAGACCACAGACAATTAAATGAATGGTACGATCAACTGAAATAAGCAACTGAAGTTTGTAGGAGAGATGGTGAGTTAGCAAAGGATATTAAGCTATAATGTGAGGGATTTAGGTAATACCTTCAAAAGAATTTTTTTGTGAAGAAAATTCGATAGGGGTTTGTAATAGCATAGTCAGACTGGGAAAATATTTCTATGATGGTCTTTAAAAATAGGATAGTTTTGTGGGATGGCTTAAGTGTAGCAAGGCTTGTTAGCTAGAAGGTGTATTCAATGATTTTTCAAAGTCCGTCTGAGACCTGTGATTCTTTGAAGTTCTTAGATTTAATGCACTAGGTTTGTTACATGGATGTTGGACGTGGGACACAAAAATATGAATAATTTAAAATGACCTTTTAACTGGTGAAGGGAATCAGCTATGCCTATTAGAAGGGTTACTGTGCTGTAACCTTGCAGGCTGTTGTGCTTTAAAAGACCCAAGAATTTGAAACTTCATCTGTGCTGCTAACCATATGTAATCAGCATGTCTGCCATGGTAGTTACAAAAAAGGAATAATGCTTCTCAAGAGGCAGCATCTATAGTAGAGAGTTAAGAAGGCTCTTGAGCTGCGTTTTCATCAATAAAGGAAGAATAATGAGCCTGACCAAACTGTCGTCTCAACCCAGTTGCCTAAACCTAAAGAAGTTACATTTAACACCATTTTAGCTTTTGAGCTCAAATTGGTAAATAGTTACGCTTTGATCGTTGTTGGTTTTCTTCAAGCATATTCATGGACTAAAAATAATTTTAAGGACAGTGTGACTATAATTCAGTATGTATTACTGTGAGAGACTTCATAGTGACCAAAAATGACTTTTCAAAGTCCTGCTTTGAACTGGTCTTAGCTTGGGACCCAGAAAAGCTATTACTTCTGTGGAAATACTTGAGTCTTATCAATCTAGATAAAATATATTTTCTATATTTCAATGAAGTAGTGTATTTACAGCATCTTGTTGAGGGTGTGAAGGCTGCCAGTCCATTTAGCTGTGGTGATGGTATCACTCATGAAGACAGAATGATTTTAAAATATGAGCTATTTCTTTATGGTTCATGGATTTTTACTATAATGACTATTACAGAGTAGTCAGAAGGATATAGGATGGAAATTATTAGCATTATTAATTTAGGCAAAGTAGAGAAAAATTTGTGGTAATTATTTTTGTAGACTTACAGCATTGTGATCCCTGTTCAGTCTGTATTGAAATTAGCCATTTGGGGACGGTGATTGTCCTCAGTACTCATCTGTTTGGACGGAATAGAGAGGGTTTGTAGGGATGAAGTTTTGTGCATTGGATCTTGGGGCCATAGAGAAGGGTGATACCGAAATAATGAAGACATTATGGAGTCTGTTCACAAGGCCTGACCATGATCAAGGGTCAGTCTCTCTGCTTTTGGACGGAGTGGAGAGGAATGCAGAGCCATTTTAGTACCCTAAAGCTTTGTGAGTAGTTGAAAGAAAGATTTTTGGTATACATAACTCTCTTAGTCAAATGGTGGCATACTGCAAGTGAATGAGAGAGAAGTATTCTTATCCTGGAAGCATCAGTGAGGTCACATTTTTGTTCTATAGTCAATGCCCATTTCTTGGAGGACTGCAGGATCAAACTTTTGGATGGAAAGTCATCCAGTTTGATTTTTATCACTACCATATGTTTAGCATTGGGAAAATGTATTTATTATTCATTTATTTATCATGTATTTTTAGCTGGATTCTAGGGTATAAGTGAGGGACAATGAAAGATGAAGAAAGAGTGAAAGGACAAATTATGATGAACGCTTGTGCACCATAACCATGAAACTTGGATTTTATTTGTAAGACACTGGGAAACCACTGAAGGATCTAGAGAAGCATTGAGAGTAAAGGTGGAACAGTGGAGGTCTGTTAGCCTCATACAGACTTCTGGGTATACTTGGCAAGATGGATGCTTGGGTTCTCATGCAAGCTGTTTGGCACCTACTATGTTACACCTGGAGCCCTGGTGGCGCAGTGGGTGAGGTCAGCAGTTTGAATCCAATAGCCACTCTTTGGAAATCCTACGGGGCAGTTCTACTCTGTCCTATAGGGTCTTTATGAGTTGGAATTGACTCAATGGCAGTGGGTACACTGCACACATTTATGTTTATTTCATACCTCTGTAGACATTAGTGTTTGCAGTCCCTGATCTAGACGAATATCTTCAAGCAGCATATAGAAATGCTATATTTTTACATTACACACATAGCACCAGGCTTGACCAACCTATACATTCAAATAAAGTCTTGCAAACATTAATGCTAAATAATGATCTTATGTACATATATGTGAACCCTGGTGGTGTAGTAGTTAAAAGCTATGGCTGCTAACCAAAAGGGCTGCAGTTTGAATCCATCAGGCACCCCTTGGAAACTCTATGGGATAGTTCTACTCTGTCCTATAGGGTCGCTATGAGTCAGAATCGACTTGATGGCAATGGGTTTGGTTTATATATGTAAAATCATAGGATTCAGTTCCACTTATTTCGGCAAATCTAAAGAGATGTCTCAGATGTGTAAAAGGAAAAAAAAGCCCACTCATGTCTTTTACTCTGCTACCAGCAACCTGTCTGAGGAAGGTATCCCACCACAACCACTGCAGCTGATGCTGATGCTTTCCTGGGGAAAGCTGTTTTCCTGTCACTCCCTTGGCCACAGAGACGGATATTACTGATTGGCCACTGTTCTGCAGGCAGATGTTGCCACTGTGTTTCAGTCCAGAGATAGGGTGTCCCTTTTCCCATATTAGTTTCAAATTATTGCCCATAATATCAAAGAATTTTTTTTGCAAATAACTTTCTTAGCTTCTGGCTTAGTCATCTAGTGCTGCTGTAGCAGAAATACCACAAGTGAACGGCTTTAACAAACAGAAGTTTACTCTCTCACAGTCTATTGGGCTAATAAGTCCAAATTCAGGACATCAGCTCCCAGGGAAGGCTTTCTCTGTCAGCTCTGGAGGAAGGTCCTTGTCATCAATCTTCCCCTGGTCTAGGAGCTTCTCTGCCCAGGAACCCTGGGTCCAAAGGATGTGCTCTGCTCCCGGTGCTGCTTTCTTGGTTGTATGAGGTCCCCCCATGTCTCTGCTCACTTCTCTCTTTTATATCTGAAAAGATATTGGCTTAAGACACAATCTAATCTTGTAGATCTCAATAATATAACTGCCACTAGTCCATCTCATTAACATCATAGTAATAGAGTTTACAACACATAGGGACAAAATTAGATGACAAAATAGTGGACAATCATGCAATATTGGGAATCTTGACCTAGCCAAGTTGACAGATATTTTTAGGGGGCATAATTCAATCCATGACTGCTTCTGAATTCAATTTTTCTTCCTCATATATTGCAAAATCCATCTTTGGAACTGGTTGGTGTAATGTAATCTAGCATCCGAACTTGCCTATCTTCATGAGGAGAGATGAGAATCAGGATCAGCACAAAGCTGGTTCCTATGAGTTGGAGATCAGACAAACCTCTATTCTCCAATTTCTTCACCGTTTCTGATACCAGCTGTTTTCCCCCACTCCTGCACTCTCTACTTCTTTACTAGGTTTGATAATTCATTGCAATGGCTACACAGAACTCACAGACCATATTCACGGTTCTGTGGTCTATTAGGAAGTAACAGACTGGGGTCAACTTGGAAGTAACTGGATACTACTCAGGAGACAGTTTTCAACCAGGACAGCTCTCTCAGCTCCTGTCATGCTAGCAGGCCCTTGTCTTGGTCAATCATGGCTGTCTGTCTTTGACTACCACCATGCTGTCCAGGGTCCTACATAGCTCCCGAGGCTTCTGCTCTTGCGCTGGGCCTGGCTGGGCCTCTGTCTTGCTCGGGCAAGTGTTACAGTTCTTTTGGCTCCACCAACAAGTGCCCAGAAGTACCCTTTCTGTCACCAAGCCCTCTGCCCGAGGGCGCTCAGCTCTTTCTCTGTGGGCTGGCAAGCCCACTGCAGCCATCTGTTGGTTCCATGGTTCCTGCTGCTCATACTGCTGCTGCTGTCTCCAGTGTTACAGCTCTTGACCTGCATTATAACTCTTTTAGAAGGTTCCTTCTCTCCCCTATTGCCTCTCTCTAAACCTCTGTTGAGTTGGCTGCTTATATAAGCAAATCCTTATCAATTTCAAGGCATGGCCCTCCCAGCCTGGCCACAAACTGACCAATCCTCCCAAAGGTCACTTAATCCTAGTGAGTGGTTTAATGTACCCTATGTGAATAGCAAGCTGACCAATCCTTGCAAGATGTGTAAAATAGACCAATCACAGGGCACGCTGCAGTCTAACCACTATTTTTGACAGAATTATAAACCCAAAGCCAGAAAGGCCATTGCATTGCAACACTTAACCATGCCATTAGTTATCATTTTTTCTCTTATCTCTCCTTAAGATCCCTCCATTTTCCAATGCCCTCATACCTCTTTTTTTCTCCTTTCAGTAAAAAAGAACAAAAAAGCTAATAACTTTTAACTCAACCAAATGGGCACTCACTTAGGAACATGGCCTCCAGTCCCTCAAACAGATACTGGAATCCACTTAGATGAGCTGGGACATAGTACTAGATTCATATTACTTAGTATAGGAAACAAACTGCATTTATTTTCATATTTTTATAGTTTGAGTCTATGCTCACAATGACATCCATACAAGTGTACCCACAAGCACAATTTTTGTTAAACTTCTGTTTCAAAAGTTGGGATTGTTCTTCATCTATCTTAATAAATTTTACCTCAATACCCTTTTCTTCCCATCTTTGGTCTACCATTACTACAGTAGTTAAGCTCATCTATTTTCAATTCTTTGCATCTCTTATTCTAAACGAGAGTTAAAGAACATACGCTAATCTTGCCTTGTAGCGCCTTTTCTCATCTTTTCTGAACATGCTACTCTCCTTCAGAATTCTATGAATCTTTTCTTGATTAGCTTTATCTTGTTTTAGCCACTTGTATCACATAAAGTCATCATTCCCAAAAGATTTTTATGGAACACTGGTTTATTGAAAGATGTTAATAGGTGTTCCTTGTAAGGTATGGGGAAAGGAATCTGTAGTCATTTAAATTTTGGGTATTTCTGCTTATTATATCCACCTTTCACAATGTGTGTAAACATATTAAAAGGAGCCCTGGTGGTGCAGTGGTTAAAATGCTTGGCTGCTAATGTAAAGGTCGGCAGTTGGAACCCACCACAGGAGAATGATGTGGCAGTCTGTTTCTGTACAGATTTATAGCCTTGGAAACCCTATGGGGCAGTTCTACTCTGTACTTATAGAGTGGCTATGAGCAGCAGTGTTTTTTTTTTTTTGGTAAACATAATAAAAATTCCAAGTAGTTTTTCAATAAAGAAACTAATTTTGTATCCAATCATATATCTCTATAATGTATGTACATGGTTTCATATTTATGTCACATCTTTATTTGTTATATATTACAGCTTTGGTAAACTTCCAATTTCTTAAGAATAAATAAATGTCCTCTATTTCCATCACAAGTTTCCTTGTTGCCTGATTCAATACTGTGTATAGAGTGGTTAAACTTACTATATACTATATATCATGGTAGTATCATAGTAGGCTTTGAAAGTTCAAAGATGAATAATTTTTGTAAAGATTTATAGACTAATGAATTTCTTTCAGTAAACAACATGTTGGTGATTTTTAGCATTTATTGAATTATAAATCTCTGGAAAATCTATTGAAACCTATGGACCCTCACCCCCTAAAATACAGATATGTGCACAAATGTAAACTTTTCTGTACAATTTCAGGGACATCAAGGAACTTCTGAAACTAATCTGAACCATGGTTAAGAATCAGTTGGCTACAGTGAATATATGAGGAGATGGCAAAATTGGAGCACAAAACATCTAAGAAGAGAAACAATAACCCATTAAAGATGCTTGTATGACTTTATCCATTGTAATGATAGATCATGTTCTATTTCTCTTTTCTGTTTAAGAATCTGTTGATCTTTTTTTTCAGTTGCTATTATACCACTATAAAAAGACTTTTAGAGATATTTGAAAACCAAGATAAAATTGCCAAAATATTACACAGGGATTTATAGTCTTGTCTTTCTGTTTCACTCTGATTATAGAGAATTAAAAATATGAATTTAAGGCATAAACATACTTAATTTATTCTTTGGGATCTAATTTATCCTTAAATCAGGAATGGAAAATGCCTAACTAGAAGGATGAAGGGATTGTGAAGTAGTCAAGTAGGGCTTAAAATAGTGTTCCTTAGAATCTAATGTTCAAATATCAAAAGGCAATAGAAGGTACCAAAAAAAGGCAAGAAGAGATGAATTAAATATTTTGTTACATAGTTAGCAACAAGAATGTGGAGGGTGCTACTGTGGTTATTGAAAGATCTTAGGCTCATTAGCTCAAATCAGCATTAATTTTCAATACTCAGCAGATTAGTAGCTTTTGACCCAAATGTGAACATTCCATCACTCAGGAATTTGCAGTTGCGATCTACTATACAGGATTATGATCCACTTGGAGCTAAAACAATTATGGCCACCAAGGGCAGGAATGGATTACCCAATAAGCAAGGTAAGCACATGCCTAGAACGTCAACAAAACAGAAGAAGCAGTTGTCCAAAGCAAAGACCATATATGCTAAGCAGACAGAACACAAGGAAAAGCAAGTGCCTCAGTGGAAGAGAACTGGCAGGGCAGTAAAAGAAATTGATACCTTATCTAGTGTGTGAGAAGGTGCTGGCTAGAAATAAAGTTCATGCACAAGTGTGCCCATGTGCAAGGTTATTTAAGCTATGAAGCCCTTACGGCTTCAGCATCTGTCTCCCATCGTCCCCTCCCATGTAATTGAAACTCCTTATTTTGGCTTGTCTCTTGGGCGGATCTTCTTTCTAATAAACAAGAGGTGGGGGTGGGCTGTCAAGCCTAACTCTTGCTACATTCACCCTATATGTAACTGATTCAACATGATCGGTTACTGGGCAAGGATGGATTATATTAATAGATAACTGGTCTCTGATCCCTTTTGAGAGAACCATCTTGTACATCCTAGTCTGCTGATCTAGCAACTCCTGCCGGGAGGGCTAACAATGCTCTTTGCCATGATACAAACATAAGGGAATGCTGTTGCACACATCCTGGTAAACAACAAACGGGAACTCTAGTCCCAGATGATGCACAAAAGCAAGAGAACTCAGGTAAGTCGACCATTGCAATGAATTCAGTCAAGTTAATTTTGAACTGTATAGCATTTATGTACAGAATTATGTCCTAAGATTTGTAAACAATAATATTTGTAACTTTAACTTTAAAATATGTTTGGCATACGCGTGGATGCAACCTAGCATACATTTGATATAATACTAACATGGGTAATAATTTTATATAATATTAACATAGCAAACATCCAAAAAATACTGGAAATGTTAATATTTATCTATCATGAAAGGTTTTAATTTATGTATCAAATGAGTTTCATTTTTTATTGTCTGTTGTGTGGAACACAGTAAACGAGGTATTTAGGCACATTAAGAGGACACAAAATTCAATATTTATTTATCTTGCAAAATTTGTTTCTGTTTTGCAACAATGAGTATATTTCTAAATTTGTTTTCCAAGAAACCAACAAAGGATGTTTATCAGAACATTAAGTTTACATTTTATGAGAATATTTACATATCTCCATGTAAGGAATTCGAACAATTTCTGTTGTTCTTGTTGTTGTTAGATGCTGTCAAGTCAGTTCTGACTCATAGTGACTGCGTACAACAGAGTGAAACACTGCCTGGACCTGTGCCATCCTCATAATCATTGTTATGCTTAAGCCCATTGTTGCAGCCACTGTGTCAATCCATCTCATTGAGGGTCTTTATATTTTTTGCTGACCCTCTACCAAGCATGATGTCCTTTTCCAGGGACTGATCCTTCCTAATAACATGTCTAAAGTATATGAGATGAAGTCTCCATTCTTGCTTCTAAGGAGCATTCTGGCTGTACTTCTTCCAGGACAGATTTGTTCCTTCTTTTGGCAGTCATTCAATATTCTTCATCAACACCATAACTCAAAGGCGTAAATTCTTCTTTGGTCTTCCTTATTCATTGTCCAGCTTTCGCATGTATACAAGATAATTGAAAACACCATGGCTTGGGTCAGGCGCACCTTAGTCTTTAAAGTGACATCTTTGTTTTTTTAACACTTTAAAGATCTCTTTTGCAGCAGATTTGCGCAGTGCAATATGTCTTTTGATTTCTTGACTGCTGCTTCCATGGGCGTTGATTGTGGATTCAAGTAAAAAGAAATCCTTGACAACTTTAATCTTTTCTCTGTTTATCATGATGTTGCTTATTGTTCCAGTTGTGAAGATTTTTGTTTTCTTTATGTTGAGGTGTGATCCATACTGAAGGCTGTAGTCTTTGATCTTCATCAGTAACAGCTTCAGGTCCTCTTCGTTTTCAGCAAGCAAGGTTGTGACATCTGCATACTACAAGTTGTTAATGAGTCTTCCTCCAATTCTGACGTCACGTTCTTCTTCATATAGTCCAGCTTCTAGGATTATTTGCTCAGCATACAGATTGAATAAGTATGGTGAAAGGGTATAACCCTGATGCACACGTTTCCTGATTTAAGCCATGCAGTATCCCCTTGTTCTGTTCGAACTACAGCCTCTTGGTCTCTATACAGGTTCCTCATGAGCACAATGAAGTGTTCTGAAATTCCCATTCTTCACAATGTTATCTATAATTTGTTATCATCCACACAGTCGAATGCCTCTCATAGTCAATAAAATACAAGTAAATATCTTTCTCATATTCTCTACTTTCAGCCAGGAGCCATCTGACATCGGCGATGGTATCCTTTGTTCTGTGTCCTCTTCTGAATCTGGCTTGAATTTCCGGCAGTTCCGTGTTGTTGTACTGCTGCAACCACTTCTGAAAAATCTTCAGCAAAATTTTACTTGCGTGTCATATTAATGATATTGTTTGATAATTTCTGCATTCGGTTGGATCACCTTTCTTTGAATAGGCATAAATATGGATCTCTTCTAGTTGGTTGGCCAGGTAGCTGTTTCCCAAATTTCTTGGCATAGACGAGTGGGCACTTCCAGTGCTGTATCCATTTGTTGAAACATCTCAATTGGTATTCTGTCATTTCCTGGAGCCTTGTTTTTCACCAATGTCTTTAGTGCAGCTTGGACTGCTCCCTTCAGTACCATTGCTTCTTGATCATATGCTACCTCCTGAAATGATTGAATGTGGACCAATTCTTTTTCGTACAGTGACTCTGTATTCCTTCCATCTTCTTTTGATGCTTCCTGCATTGTTCAGTATTTTGCCAATAGAATCCTTCACTATTGCAACTTGAGGCTTGAATTTTTTCTTTAGTTCTTTCAGCTTGAGAAATGCTGAGTGTGTTCTTCCCTTTTGGTTTTCTAAATCCAGATATTTGCATGTCATTATAATACTTTGTCTTCTTGAGTAGCCCTTTGAAATCTTCTGTTCAGCTCTTTTACTTCATCATTTCTTCCTTTTGCTTTAGCTATTCTATGTTCGAGAGCAAGTTTCAGAGTCTCTTCTGACATTCATTTTGGTCTTTTCTTTTTTTCCTAGAGGAAACAATTTCCAAAGGAAATAAATAAAATGAATATTTAGATAATAAAAATTTTTAAAAAAGTATTTTATTTCCCATTTCCCTTCAGAATGACTTTCTTTTTAGAAATTGATTGATATTGTTATGACTTGGATGGATTCAGTGATTGGTGTAACTTGAATATGATTGATAAACATGAAAACAGATCAATTCACAGAGATTGTATGTTGTCATATTTAAGCCAAAGACATGGTTTTGGCTTAATTCATGAACACAAATTAACGAAGAACACCAGTATTGGAAAGCCATTTTGCAATGCGTTGTTAGTGTCATTATAACAATCGCTGAAAATGGGCTACCTTTTTGAGGAAGAAATGAAGTGTTTGGGTCCTCACAAAATGAGAATTTTTTGGGTTTACTTGAACTTGTTGCTCAGTTTGATTCATTTTCAGCAGGTCACATCTCAAAATATGGTAACACAGCAAAGGGCAACTCATGGTATATGTCTAAACCAATGTGTGAAGAATTAGTAAACTTAGTAAGTGATAAAGTTCAATCAACTATTTTCAGTGAAATAAGTATAGCTCAATGTTTCAGTTTGTCTTTAGATTCCACTCCTGATCTTTCTCACACAGATCAGCTAAGTATTGTTTTAAGATATGTCTCTCTAACAGATGGAAAATCTGTAGAGTGATTTATCACATTTACTAGCTTAAAAAGTCATACTGGTAAAGAAATCACAGGTCAAGTACTTCACTATTTATGTGAAGTTTGCAAAATTGATTTTTCTAAGTGCAGAGGCCAGTCCTATGACAATGTTGCCAATATATCAGCGCATTATAAAGGCACGCAACAAAAAATTTTAGAATGTAATAAATATGCCATTCTCATACCATGTGCTGTGCATTCACTTCGTCTTGTAGGATGTAGCACAGTAGATTGTTGTCTGGAAGCAGTTGATTTTTTTTTCTATTGTTCAGTTAGTCTATACATTTTTTGCCCTCTTTACTCACCAATGGGTAGTTCTTAAAATATATTTAGGTAATGATCGAGTATTAAAATGTCTTTCTAATATATTTTGGGAAGCACATGCTGTAGCAACAAGTGCAATCCTGGAATTGTACACTCAGATTCTAGATGCCTTAGAAAATATTGCTGAAGACCAGACACAAAAAGGAGATACCAAAAGAGAAGCTGAAAACATCACTAACAAAATGCAAATTCTAGAGTATGTATTTACATTGATTATGTGGAATAATACATTGCAGCATTTTCATCTGATGAGTCATCCCTCCAAGATTCAGAAATAAATTTAAAGATATGTACAGATCTCTACCAGTCATTAACAGGGTATTTACATACTTTAGGAGGACATTTTTGAAAATTATGAAAACCCAACAAAACAAATACTGCCAAATACCGATTATCAAGTGCTCTAGATGTATTCAGTGCTAGAGATAAACTTCACGTAACCACATACTACACCATCATTGACACTCTTGAATCTTCCATGAAAAGAAGGGCAAAAGTGTATGAAGTTCTTTCAAATAGAGTTTTTTTCTTAAACAAAGTGGATCTATCTGATGAAGAATGCATGAAGGCATCCAAGAAATTAGTGCAGGGTTAACCTGATGACTTCAATACAAACCTTTATGAAGAAGTGCAACAATTTCATTCTTACACAAGAACTAAGTTTACAGATTCATGAAAGATAAATTTTACTCATGTAGGCCTGTATAATTCCATAACAGAAGATAAATTGGTTTATGCATATTCTTCACTTTAATGATCACAGACTGCACAACAGAACACTCATTTTCATCCCTAAAGAGACTCAGTAACCTTCAGCGTGCAACAATAATTCAAGAAAGACTCGATTCATTATCCTTATTATGTATGGAAGTAGATATCGTTCAGCAGCTTAATAGTGATGAAATCACTGAAGAATTTGCAAGAGCAAAGAATAGAAAGAAATAATTTTAATTATAAATCTTAGAGATGAAAGATCTGTCTAAAAATAAAATACAGTAATCTGTTGTAATATTTGTTTTCTGCTCACTAAATTTTCTTTTATTACATCTTTCTATTTGTTCATTTATAATTATAGAATTTATTATGAAACAAGTATCAAAATTGATGTATGAGCCGTTTAAAACAAAATTGGTGAAAGTCAATTTTTTGTTGTGGATGATCAACAGAATTTTACATTAATTGTTGAAACAACTAAGTTTGCTCACTCATTTTCTTTGTTGTAGAATATGTGGAATATTCTTTTTGTAGAAAATGTGGTATATAGTAAAAATCTTAGTACATCCAATACACTAAAAATTTTATAATCCAGTTCATTTCATCCTGCTGAAATGGCATATGCCACTTTTGCATTCAATTGCTAATATTATGGTCACATTTAAAAAGAAGTTACATCATGGATAGCTAAGACACACACACAATATATGTATATATATATATAACTCACATATCCCATTCAAATGCATGAGTAACCAGAGGAGGAGGTCCTACAGATTATCAGTGTTTAGGGCCCTCACACGCCATAATATGGCCCTGATCAAGGGAATGGTTTTTGTTCTATCTTTTAACTCAGCAAACACTTGCTGGATCCCTATTAGGGGTCATGAGTGTGGTAGGCTCAGTGGTGGGTGATGGTGGTTGTCGTGGTAGTTAAAAATAAATATTTTCTGGGAAGAATATAATCTTTTGGAAAGATGGAAAGCTTAAAGATGTATGGAAAGCTTCCAATATAACATGATAGAAGTATGTAAAAATGTTACTGTTACATGGTAGAGGATAATGCAACAAAACTTTGACAAAGATCTTAAAGAATGTCTATTTTTCTCCATTTTAGTTAGGAGGATGAAAAGCTCCTAGACAAAATGTTAACAACAGAACAACAAAAACAGAAACAAAACGATTAAAAAACAGCTTGAGGAGATTGTTGTTGTTGTGTACTGTTGAGTCAGTTGTGACTCATAGTGACCCCATGTGACAGAGTAAATCTGTCCCATACAGTTTCCGAGGCTGTAATATTTACGGAAGCAGATCTTTCTCCCAAAGAGCTGCCAATAGGTTTGACCCGCCAGCCTTTCAGGTAGCAGCAGAGCACTTAACCATTGTGCCACCAGGGCTCTTTTCGAGGAGATAGAGGGAAACAAATATTAGGGCTGAAATTTTGGCAAGCAAGTGCATATGCTATGTCACAAAGAAAAAGTTGAAGAAACTGTGCTTTTGGAGTAACGTAGAATTGTTTTCATAAATATGAACTCTGACCTTTTGACGAAGCAGAAGCTTCCCATATTGGATGGAACAATAGTGATATCTGGTGTTAGCCACAGAAGAAAAAAATCATGGTAATGTTTGGCCCACCTGCTGTAGCACTAGCTTCCATAGCAAATCACAAGATGTACCGTAGTTGTTCCAACCACCCAACTTCTGCACACTTCTGCTAATACTTACACTAAGAAGAAAAATGATACTGTCAAAAAAAAAAAAAAAACTAGAAATAGTTTCTTGTAAATTTTAATTCTAAGGTAGAAATTGAAAGATTAAAAATAAAAATCTCTTTCTGCATTTGAAAGTCAAGAATTTGGAACAGAAAGAAGAATAAAGGAAGTGAAAAACTGACTTCACAAATAATGTTGATAACCATAATTATTTTTTATGCCATTGCTTATGAAAAACACAGTGCTCTGGCAAGAGGAGGCAACATCTTGTTATATAGCCTGCTGGTCTATCAAGAACTTTTCATGTTAGAGAAGAGGATTTAAACTAAAATCTGAGATAGAAAAATAAAAGGAGGAAAAGTGCCAAATATTTTCTCAGAAATAAGATTAAAAACTATCATGAGAGCCTCTGATATTGACGTTCCAGTTCCCAAATATAGGGAACATAAAATTGAAGACTTACGTGATTGCAATTTGTGGAATGTGGGACTAGAAATTTACAATGGAAGAAAAAGATTTCAAAGAGTGCTCCCACTTGCCTGCCCTGAAGGACTGTCCCTATCTACAACTCCTGCTGCTATGATCTACCACTGGTTTGGATCCCATCGTTTACGGATGTTAAAATGGGCCAACATGAATTGGCCACTCCCTGCCCTTCGTGGAGGGTCTAATTTGGACTTCTGTCCACATTCTCAGGAACAATGATTAGTTTTTTAGCCCTAGGTTTGACTTATTCCCACATCTTCCCTTTCTCAGGTAGCTTCGGTCACGACATGCCTGATGCTGTACCACTCCTATGTTTACAATTCAATACTGGGTTGCTATACATCTTAAAAGGAGCCCTGCTGGCACAGTGGTTAAGCGTTCGGCTGCTAACCAAAAAGTCAGAGGTTTGAACCCATGACCCACTCCATGGGAGAAATATGCAGCAGCCTGCTTCCATAAAGATTACAGCCTTGGAAACCCTATGGGTTAGTTCTACTCTGTCCTACAGGATCTCTAAGAGTCGGAATCGACTCGATGGAGGTGGAATAGGTTATGTAACCTAATACAAATTTTAGGGAGGACTTAACTACTAAGATCATATGTGTGATTTTGTGTTCTGTGTTAAAAACAAGAATATAATTAATTTAAAACTGAGACTACCAGATGTTTCTGTCTTTAGGGACAGTCCCTAATTAATAGCCTGTGGCTAATTTTAGGGTACAGTCTAAAGAAAACGCTTCTTGACCTCCACTAGCTGGTGAGGGCAAAAATCCTAAAAGCTGTGAAGAAAACATTCAGTGTAGGAGTGGATAGGGGAGGAGGAGGGAATATGCCTTTTTTTTGGACCCTAGAACAGACCACACACTCAACCTAACATCTGGATCTGTCCTTTCACCCATCACCAGAGCCAAACTCTCCTCTGGTTCCACGACTTCATCTCACTTGCACCCCACCAAGCTGTAGTTTTCCTAAGGATCTGTTAGTTTAGTGAGATGAGATATGTCTTTAATAACAGTAGTAAATTTAGGAAGATTTATTGAGTATTTTATGGATTCATGAAGATATTTGTGACTTACGGATCCCAACCCAGATACAGGGGTGATCTGCAGAGACCATATATGTAGTCGTCATTGCTAAAGTGACACTGTATGTAGAAACAAATAGTGAACTGAGAAGATTATTTTATTCTTGTTTTAAATAATTCTAAAAGCTAGTGTTTAATAAAATGTCAAGGGACCAAAATAATAGACAGGAAAGTCCTTTAACCTTCTAATTTTTTTTTCTATAAAAACTATTTTTCAGATAATCAGAAATGAAAATGTTATAAGAGTGAATTCATATTTTCTCTGTAGAAAATAGGTGTGTAAGATGTTATGAAATTATGAATGTGTGTTTTTACAATGGCTTGGGATAGATTATGCTAATAACCATATTTCCATTTATTCTAGATATTTGCTTTTAATATTTAATCTCTCCACTCTCTGTTGCTGAGTATTATGTAGAGACATAGATGAATCTATTGAGTATTATGAAAATGTGAAATAACTTTCTTTTCTAGCTGAGACTTCTAATTGATTTTCAGATATCAATGAGCTTATCTCCAAGTCTTGATTTTAAAGAGTAGCAGCTAAAAGGGCTAGCCTTTAAACCCAAGATTTATATGCAAAAGTTTACTAAAGTAAAAGTGTCCTTGAGCATACACATAATTCAAAAAGGTACGTGAAGCCTGGTTCTCTAATTAACAGTCCACTTTATCAGAGGTGAGGCAAAATATAATGTTTCATTTTGTTGGGGTGCCACAGGATCTGCGTAGGAGAAAGTTCAGGACAGTGCTTCTCAAACTTCACTGGACGTACCAGTCACCTAGTAATCTTAATTAAAATGCAGATTTTGCCTCAGTAGAGCTGAGTAGGACCTTAGATTCTGCATTTCCAATAAGCTTCCAGGGGATACCTATGCTGCTGATCCTCGGACTGCACTTTGCAAATTCAGAGCTTAAGAAACAAGCCACACATGGTGAGTAAGGAGAGCACGAGGAATGGAGAAGCAACGAGAGATCCTACGTCTGAGTTTAAGTGATCTCTGTGGATAAGGATTTGGAGTAGGTTTCATGAGTCCACTTCATTTTCCGTTACCTCCCTTCTTCTCTTGCCGCAGTTGGCCTATCTTTTAATCCAGGCAGGGAATGGCAGGTCAGAGTGAGTTGTGATACTAAAAGAATAAGCTGAAGGATAGTTTCTATAAAATTTTGCTGTGGATAAGTCAATTAAAAAGAAGTTATATGCCCTTTAACATTTTAATTTGCCCACATCACTCATGGGCTGCATCAGAAATGGTAAGATTACTGGTAACATATATTACTTGAGATCTTTTTTAGCTTGATACAGTTTTGCCTATATTTAAAGTCAGGAAAGATGGAATTTTCCACCAAACTGCATAATTACTATCATTAATATGTCTCTCAGCAATTTGAAAATAAGGAAAATTATTACACGGATTGAAGGGAAAACGACTACTGAGGATATAAAACAAAAGCTTCAACACCATCGTAGTGATTTATTTTTGGCTTATCAAATTAAATTTACAACTTTTTCTGGCAATTATTAGGTAGCTTATTGTTCCCTACAAATGTTTGAGTTCTTTGATGGCAAGGATGTGCCTGATACCAGCCCAGTGTCCTCTAACAGATCCGGCACAATCCTAGGTGCACAGAAGAATGCAGGATACATTGACTGTGTGCATCTATTTCAGCTCTTAATTCTTCATTCCACTGCTTTATTTTGCAAACAGGACGTCTTAAGCATAAGACCTGACTTACATTGAAAGCTGCGTGTCAGAGTGCACATGTGCTTCGGGTTTTCACTTCCTGAAGATTATTTGTTTTGAGGTGGCTCTTCTCTTGTTTACTTTTGCATCGAGCCTTGCGTAGAGTTTGAAAAGGAGCCTGAAGAACCGTCATAGAATTCTCTGGAAACAAATTATATCACTTTTATAATTGTAAACATTTAGTAAATTGGTGTTGAAGTTTGGGAATGAGTTTATTATTCTATTCTCTGTTGTGTATACATTTGAAAATTTGCAATAATCAAAATATAAAAAAATAAGGAAACAAGGGAAGTACTATTTATAAGGTTGAGAGTGTATAAAAATAAATCAAAATGGACACAAAGGCATGAGTATACATATCTGTTAATAAATTAAGGCATATGTGTGTAATCTGATAAAAAGTTAAGTTCAAAATCTCACATAAGGGCTTATTTGAATTATTATTTATTTCTCAGGATTAGAAAGGTTCAAGTTTTTAGGAGCTATTCAAGTTGGTTTAAAGTGGTGAAAATGAAGAGGTATTTTAAAAGGCTACAGTGACTATCGAAATTTCCCTGCTGATTATCAGGACCTGAAGTCAAGGCTTCAGATTTAGATATCACATGGGGCCGTTAGGTTTTGCGGAGTGCTCAAACACTGAACTAATCCTATCATCTCAAATATTGGTCACAAAGAGAGACTACACGAGAATCCCGATGATTAGTGCAAATTGAATGCTACTGTTAGTGAAACAACTCAGAGTATATTGGGTCAGTCATTTGTGCACCTGCTTAGGTAACAAACATTAACTAAAGTCATATTTTGTATAAAGCATATTCATAGGATTTTCCCCTAATATCTTGTAGTCTAGTTGAAAAGATTTGACTTACGCACTTAACTATAGTACAAAACAGACTGTGCTAAGTTCTACTAAGAAGGTACAAATGAAGATCTAGGGAAGTTAGGAGTTAGAAAAACTTACCTTCAACTAGGAAGGGTACCCCACTGATGTTGGGTCAATATAAGTATTTTCATCTCAAAAAGACTTTTAGATAAGTCAGTGTAAGAAATATCATTTTCTGACCTGAAATTATCTTACTCTTAGACTTTACCTGGTTAAAAAATTTTTATATTATTATTTAGAATGATATAAAATTTTCTATATATTATTTAGAATGATATAAAAAAAATTGGAACAGGAGTGCTCAAAAAAATCTCTAACATCGAAGGAAGTAAATCACGCCCTGGAAATAGCTGGCCTAGACTGAAGGTCTGGAAAGGGAGAGTAACATGAGTAGAAAGTGGTTTGGCAATCCGTCTGATCACCTGAGCAGTATTTTGATATAAAGATGTATAAAGATGTTAAGGAGCCCTGATAGCCCAGTGGTTAAGCTCTTGGCTGCTAACTGAAAAGTTGGGGGTTTGAACCCATCAGCTGCTCCGCAGGAGAAAGATATGGCAATCTGCTTCCATAAAGATTACAGCCTTGGAAACCCTATGGAGCAGTTCTACTCAGTCCTATGGGGTCACTGTGAGTTGAAGCCGACTCCATGGCAGCGGGTTTAGTTTCTTGGTGTTAATAAAGTTGTTGTTGTTAGTTGCTGTTGAGTCGATTTTGACTCCTGGCGACCCCATGTGTGCAGAACAGAACTGCCACGTAGAATTTTCAAGGCTGTGACCTTTGGAAGCAGATCACCAGGCCTGTCTTCTGAGGTACCTCTGAGGGGTTCAAACTGCCAGCCTTTCAGGGAGTAGTCCAGCGCTTAACCTTTTGAGCCACCTAGGAACTCTGGTATAAAGATTGTTGTTGTTGTGTGTGTCGTTGTGTCAACTCCAACTTATAGCGATTCTATATGAGGTATAAAGATAGACCTATGGAATGTTAGAGCTAGAAGGCCACTTGGAGAATCTCCATGTCAGTCCCTCTTTCACATGTAGATTTGTTGCTGTTCTTGGTGTGTGTGTGTGTGTGTGTCTGAGCTTCAAAGCTTGATCCTGTGAATGGTTACAGGCCCTCTCAGAACAGAAGGAAAAAAAACTTAGCCTCTGGGAAAGGAAAATGCCCTATTTTTGTATTAAGAATTGTTATGGATTGAACTGTGTTCCCCAAAAATGTGTATCAACTTGGCTAGGTCATGATTCCCAGTATTGTGTGATTGTCCACCACTTTGTCATCTGATGTGGTTTTCCTATATGTTGTAAATCCTACTTGGATGATGTTGATGAGGTGGAATTAGAGGCAATTTTGTTAAAAGGCAAGATTCAATCTACAAGATTAGTTTGTATCTTGAGTTAATCTGTTTTGAGATATAAAATGGAGAAGTGAGCAGAGAGATGGGGGACCTCATGCTACCAGGAATGAGGAATCAGGAGAAGAGTGTGTCTTTTGGACCTGGCATCCCTATGCTGAGAAGCTCCTTGACCAATCGAAGATTGATGACAAAGACCTTCCCTCAGAGCTGTCAGAGAGAGAAAGCCTTCCCTTGGAGCTGGCACCCTGAATTCGAACTTCTGGCTTCCTAGACTGTGAGAGAATAAATTTATTTGTTAAAGCCATCCACTTATGGTATTTCTGCTATAGCAGAACTAGATAACTAAGACAAGAATACTAGTTTAATTAAAAGGAGTTTACACTGCTTGTTGTGAAACATTTTCCAGAAAATTAAGCCTCTGTTTTCTCTTATTTCGTTTTTACCTTGCCAGTAACTCCTTAGCAGTAAAACTCAGAAATCTTATAAAGTACTATGGTCAATAAAATAATTCATGAATGTAATATATTTGGTCTGGGGAAATCTATTTTTATCCATCACATGGTACATAGAGTACACTGTACTTTCTTCCAAGTAACTTTTGGAAGCTATCTGGTTAAATAATTCAATATGACTAGCAGTTACTTTCTGGAGACTGGTATTGTTTTGACATGGAGAACATTGGAAACATATGGTCTTTCATGTCTCTTGCCTTGTGCTTTCCTTGAAAATGTTTATATTTGCTTGTGATAAAATGCATTAAGTCTCATAATCCTGAACAACCTTCTGGTACACAGATTCATTTTCAAACAGTGCAAGTGGGGAAACAGAAGTTTTTACCAAAAAGATGAGATTTTCTTAAGAAGCTATGCATTTTATACACACAGGTGCCAACTGGGATTTTTTTTTTTTGCCAAATGTTCAAATTCCAAAGCAACTGCTAGGGTAAATTATCTTTATGCTGCCCCCCAAATAGCTCATGTTCTGCCAAAATCAGTATAAGTTTGGCCAGAACTTGTCAGCCTGATAGTGAAGGAAATGTCTGTGCTCATTTAACCTCATGACTTGATTTCAAAAGTGTTCAGTGACCCTTATGATTATGACTGTAAATGTTTCCTGTGCATATGGTGGAATGACATGGCTCCAGTGGAAGGTTTTCCTTGACTCAGGGTGACTATGAAAAGTATAATTTCTTTGTGTACTCTGGTAACTCTTCTGGGCATTTTTGCTAATTCTTATTTCCTTTATGTCCAGAGTCAGTAATTCATCTTTCTCCTTAGCATTTATCATATTTAAATCAAAGAAATAAAAAGGTGGTTTTTGGCTGTGCTCAACAACAATAGAAATTCACAGTCAATTTTGAAGAAATTTAAATGTACATTTTTACAAAAGAGATCATTTCAGGTATCTTGAGATCAAATCTCAATTAGAGATTGAGTGCTAGTCAGTCAAGTTTTATATTTTGATTTATTTTATCATACACATTATAACTTAATAGAACATATACCATCTTTTTTAGCCACATACATACTTTTACTTTTCCTGCCTTTCTTTCCGTTGATGGCATACAACATCTTAAAACAGCTTAAAACAGTGGTCAGTGCTAAATTTAGACTAGTCATACCCTACCAAGGGAGCCTTTAAATCAAACTCTAATTTGAGGCCCAATTACAAGATCAGAAAATTCCTAAGTGTATTCACTGTTGAAAATCTGCAACTTTTCTTTTACAAACCTCATTATAATATTTATATAATGAAATATCCCCATTATATTTTAATTTTTGTATTTATTAGAATTGTATCTTTTATAGAGAACTTCAGCAAACCAACAAAGATTTGAAAAGACAGTCTCTGCTCCAAATTTATGAGACTACTAATTAAAGTATCAGTGTAATTACAATGCCCAAACCCTCATTTTATAATGAATTTGGTATTCCAAAGGAAACAAATTTTCAGTACTTTGGGCCAACTTTCAAAGAAAAATTATTTAATCTTTATTTGGAAATATTAGCTAAAGAAAGACAGAAATGGTTTGACTCTAAGCACCCTGGAATTCATTCAAGATTCAAATTGTTAAAAGTAATTCAATCTGTTCACTGTCTTGAGTTTTTCAGAGATTATCCACCCGTGGTAAATTGAAAAACCAGTAAAAACTGCATTGTCAGAACATTTTCCAGTTGGACCAGTAAGTACTTTCTGGAGATTTCTTTTCTGAAAAAGATGGGCACAGCATAAAGTGTGTATTCTATTTGTTATGAGAAAAAGATAATAATAGCAACAAAGAAGCAATCATCTTAGAGATATACAAATATTCCCATATGGACAACACATGAATTCTCAAGGTTAAGACATTTTGAAAGAGATTTTGACTTTATGGAAGTTACATGGGCATAAAGATGGGAGAATTGGGCCAACAGTTATTAGTATAATTAAACCATTTGTTATGGATTGAATTGTGTCCCCCCAAAATATCTGTCACCTTAGCTAGGCCATAATTCCTAGTATTGTGTGATTGTCTACCCTTTTGTCATCTGATATGATTTTCCTATGTGTTGTAAATCTTATCTCTGTGATGTTAATGAGGTGGGATTAGTGGCAGTTATGTTAATGAGGCAGGACTCAATCTACAAGATGAGATTGTGTTTTAAGCCAATCTCTTTTGAGATGTAAAAAGCAGAAGTGAGCAGAGAGACACAGAGACCTCATACCACTAAGAAAGCAGCACCAGGAACAGAGCACATCCTTTGGACCTGGGGCCCCTGCACCTGGGAAGCTCGTAGACCAGGGAAACATTGATGACAAGGACCTTACCCTAGAGCTCACAGAGAGAGAAAGCCTTCCACTGGAGTTGATGCCCTGACTTTGGACTGCAAGCCTACGAGACTGTGAGAGAATAAACATCTGCTTGTTGAAGCCATTCCCTTGTGGTATTTCTGTTATAGCGGCACTAGATAACTAAGACACCATTCTTACATGGGCTCTGCCTAGAATAGAAACAAGCCATCCAGAACCTAACTGAAGAAATGTAATGAATACAATAAGCTACAGAAGCAAGAGAAATCATGATGCCTTCAATGGTTTAGTTTGATTAGTGAATTAAAATTTGAAGGCTACGATCTTGAAAGAAATATCAGTAATACTAAATATTTAGTATGAATATTTTCAGATGCTACCGCAAAGATTTTAACAAGTATTGCATCATTCAGGCAAAGAGGCTGAGAATAATTCAGACTGTCCAGTTTCTTTGTGAACATTTTATTCAAGGGAGAAATATTAGAACTTGTGAAAAGTAAATGCATTAAAGTTGTCAGAAATAATATGCCTCCTTCTTGTAAATTCCTGATATTCTAGATATATTTCTTATTATGATCTTAATTGCCTGAAATTAATTTGGCATGCTCTGTAATCTCTCTGAGGGGTCCTTGCACATCTTGAGTCAATAAAATGTTCTGTGGTTTGAACATATTTCTATTTGAGAAGTCAGATCCAACCAGTGGAGCAGATTTCTGAGTCTGCTATTGTTTGGTTTTAGTTTGCAGCTTTTCAGATTGGGAACAATTTTGCAGTGAAAGCCACAAAGGAAAGAACCTTGCTTTATGAATGTGTACTTTAAAATTAGTTGAAAAAATCAACAAATTTGAGTCAAATATTTCAAAATACATTTCTAATTCTTCATCTTTAAAATTAGAAAAAAATCATAATTATTGTTGAGAAACTTTTTTTCTCACCACATATCTGCCTTTTAGTATATCCAAGATGTACGAACTCAGTTATACAAGAGTAACCAATGTATTTTTGGAGAAAAAGCAGTTCTGATGACTCTATTTTGGTTTATTCAGATGTAATCCAGCTGATTCTACATGGGTTTGAGGAAGCTAATCTGTGCTGCTTTCCTCCAACATGGTTTGGTCAAGTAGCCTAACTTCAGTGTGATGTGGGGAGGAGCAGGAGGTCTGCCTTTGAAGCAGTCAGACTGGGGACCTAAGATGCTCTGTGGATGAGATGAGGCAGCTGCACTTCCTCAGAAACTGACACAGGGAGAGTCTATGTGTTGAGGGGACTTATGGGGGCCAATATGGTTTGTTATCAACTTGGGATTAAATGTATGCACGTCCCTGTCAACCACACCCTCCTGCCTTGTTACTTTATAACTTCTCTACTTGGGTTTCCTGCACCCTCCTCCATTAGAAACAACAGAAGGAAGAAAGGATTGACTGAGAGTAGCACCCTGTGAAATAGGGGAATTAAAAGGAGCAATTTTGGTCATTTATAGAAAAATAAAGATACGTTTCTTACACATCTGATTTTGTGGCCTGAAAATTATACCAGTTCCATTATGTAGAAAGCATCTTCAGTTCCTCTTTGTTTATCTTTCTGTTTTTGGACAAGTGGTTCCCAAGCTTGTCTACACTTTGGTATCCCTGGGGAGCTTAACAAACTACTGATGCCAAAGTTCCATCCTCAGAGATTCTGATTTTAATTGATGTGGCACGTGGCCTGAGCTTTGGAAGTTTAAGATTCCCCAGGTGATCATAATGTGCTTTCTAAAACACTTCCAGTGGCCTGCCAATATATAGATAACATAGCTCAATTCTTCGTCTTTTCATATAAGACCATCTAATCTTGATGACCTTTTGATTAGCAGTCAAGCTCTTAACCACTGCACTACCAGGGTTCTGCCAGAAATTCAAGCCAGATTCAGAAGAGGATGTGGAACCAAGGATATCATGGCTCATGTCAGATGGATCTTGGCTGAAAGCAGAAAATACCAGAAAGATGTTTACCTGTGTTTTATTTACTACACAAAGGCATTCAACTGTGTGGATCATAACAAATTATGGATAACATTGCAAAGAATGGAAATTTCAGAACACTTAATTGTGCTCATGTGGAATCTGTACGTAGATCAAGAGGCAGTCATTCAAGCAGAACAAAGGGATACTGTGTGGTTTAAAGTCAGGAAAGGTGTGCATCAGGATTGTATCCTTCCACCACACTTATTCAGTCTGTATGCTGAGCAAATAATCTGACAAACTTGACTATATGAAGAAGAAAGGGGAATCAGGATTGGAGGAAGACTCATTAACAACCTGAGATATGCAGATGACACAACTTTGCTTGCTGAAAGTGAAGAGGACTTGAAGCACTTACTGATGAAGATCAAAGACTACAGCCTTCAGTATGGATTACACCTCAACATAAAGAAAACAAAAATCCTCACAACAAGGCCAAAAAGCAACATCATGACAAATGGAAAAAAGATTGAAGTTGTCAAGGATTTCATTTTACTTGGATCCACAATCAACATCCATGGAAGCAGCCGTCAAGAAATCAAATAACAGAGGTAGGGCCAAGATGGCGGAGTAGTCAGATGCTTCCTGTGGTCTTTCTTACAACAAAGACCCCAAAAAACAAGTGAATCGTATATATGACAATCTAGTAGCCCTGAACATCAAAGGCAAAGTTGAGGAATCGAACTGAGTGGCAGGGGAGAGACAGATGGTTCGGAAGCAGTGAGGAATTGCCAGAGCTGACCCGACGAGAGCCAGCACTCTTCAGGCTGGATTGGCTGCTGTGCATGGTGAGGCAAGCAGTGGCACCAGGGAGGCATTTTCCACATCAGAAGAGACCCAGTGGCAGAGAATCTACTCATGCCTCCAGAACCAGTGAAAAGCAGCACTCATTTGGCAAAAGATAAGTACATGTGCCTGATCTACTGCACAGATCAAAAAACAACCCCTTTAGGAAAAACCTCTCTCCCATTAACCTGCCCCCTCTCAGCTCTGCACTGGGTCCCAGGTCAGCTTCAGTGATTTCTGAGTCCCCTGGGCCAGAAGTAGGACTTGTCATGCATCCTGAGCCATTCTCCTGGTCTTGGAGAGGGAACGAGTTAACAAACAGGAAAAAATAAGCTGCTGTCTTCCCTAAGACAGGAACTCAAGGTAGGCACAGCTCCTTTTCCTCTGCACAGGCATGAGAGGTCCCTGGACTTTGAATGCCTTTTACCCGTGCGTAGACCTGTTGGGCCCATTTCAACATGTAGGTCCTCATTACCACAGTACAACAGGGTATATACCTGAAGCCTAACTTCAACTGTATCAGCTATATGGTGAAATGGTAGGTTCGTGACATTTGACACTGCTCTGCCCATTTAGCGGGGTCCACACCTACCCACATCAGGAACCTGAGGACTGGTGGCTCCACCCACACTACCTAGCCACCCATGACAGGTGCCTCCCAGTCCTTACAACCAACAGCATTGGATGCCCATAGTCCAGCTGCAAAACCCAGCCACCTACATGCTCTAGGGAACAGGGACACACTTTCCTTCCAGACACTCAGGGGCAGCCCTCAGCCCCCTGCCTTGCTCAGAGCATGACCCCCTACTGCAGCTAGATTCTGTGCCTACACCAATCACTCCTGCCTGTCCAGGACTGTAGGTGAGAACCTGCACCACACACTTGGTGACCGACTACCTGGACACCTGAGCTGAATCCATACAAGAAAAGTAAACAGATTCCTAGGCACACATACCTAGTAAGAGATCTAACCACCTCGTGACAGGACATTAGACCTTCAAAGACACCAATAACCAAACTAGCTCACATGAGCAGCCTATTTGGGCATATCAAAACAAAACAAGAAGCTAGGACACAGTAAGCAAACATAAGATAAATAAATATAATAACTTATTGATGGCTCGGAGACAACAGTCAATATTAAATCACATAAAGAGGCAGAACATGATGGCTTCAGCAAGCTCCCAAAACAAAGAATCATGGAATTTTCCAGAGGAAGAAAACTTCTTATAACTATTGGAGGTAGAATACAAAAGATTAATATACAGAACTCTTTAAAAGATCAGAAAGGAGATCAGGAAAAACACAGAACAAAACAAGAAACACAGACAAAGCAATAGAGGAACTTAAGAAGATGAGAGAAGAGCGTAATGACAAATTTAACAGGCTGCAGGAATCCATAGGGAGACAGGAAACAGAAATCCAGAAGATTAACAATAAAATTTCTGAAATTTTATTCTGAAGTTATAGGAGCAGAATTGAGACAACGGAAGTTAGAATTAGTGAGAGTGAAGATAAGGCACTTGACATCAACTTATTCGAGGAAAAATCAGGTAAAAGAATTTTAAAAGAATGAAGAAACCCTAAGAATTATGTGGGACTCTATCAAGAGGAATAATCTACTAGTGATCAGAGTACCAGAACGGGGACGGGGTGGGGGGGGGGCGGGTAGGGGGCGGATAACAGAAAATACAGAGGGAATTGTTGAATATTTTTTGGCAAAAAACTTCCTCTATATCGTGAAAGATGAGAAGATATCTATCCAAGATGCTCATCGAACCCCACATAAGGTAGATCTCAAAAGAAAGTCACCAAGACATATGATAATTAAACTTGCCAAAACCAAAGATAAAGAGAGAATTTTAAGAGCAGCGAGGGATAAGTGAAAAATCATCTACAAAGGAGAGTCAGTAAGAATAAGCTTGGATTACTCAGCAGAAACCATGCAGGCAAGAAGGCAATGGGCTGACATATATAAAGCCTTGAAGGAAAAAAAAAACGCCAGCCAAGAATTATATATCCAGCAAAACAGTCTCTCAAATATGATGGCAAAATTAGGGCATTTCCAGATAAACAGAAATTTAGGGAATTTGCAAAAACCAAACCAAAATTATACGAAATACTAAGGGGAGTCCTTTGATTAGAAAATCAATAATATTAGATAACAACCCAATACTAGAACACAGGACAGAGCAACCAGATATCAACCCAGATAGGGAAGTCACAAAAACAAGTCAAAGCTAAAAACTGAAAATAGGGAAATAGAGAAGTCAATATGTGAAAGTTGACAACACTAAAACAAAAAACAGGGACTAAAAAATGTAGTCACAGATCCTTCATATGGAGAGGAAGTCAAGGCGATACAAAGAAATAAAAAAGTGGTTTAAACTTAGAAAAATAAGAGTAAATACTAGGGTAACTACAAAGGAAACTAACAACGTTACACATCAAAATAAAAAACAAGAAAAACATAAAGACTCAGCAAATACAAAAACAACAACAATGAAAAAGATGAAAAGAAAATACATAAAGAAAAACGACTCAGCACAGAAAATTAAGTGGAACAAAGAAACTGCTAACAACACAAAAAAAGACATCAAAATGAAAACACTAAACTCATACCTATCAATAATTATGCTGACTGTAAATGGACTAAATGCACCGATAAAGAGACATAAAGTGGCAGAATGGATAAAAAAAATGATCCTTCTATATACTGCCTACAAGAGACACACCTTAGACTTAAAGACACAAACAAACTAAAACTCAAAAGACGGAAAAAATATATCAAGTAAACAACACTCAAAAAAGAGAAAGAGTGGCAATATTAATCTCTAACAAAGTAGACTTTAAAGTAAAATCCAAAACAAGGGATAAAGGACACTATATAATGATTAAAGGGTCAATACACCAAGAGGACATAACCATAATAAATATCTATACACCCAATGACAGGGCTCCAAAATACATAAAACAAACTCTAACAACATTGAAAAGAGAGATAGACAGCTGCACAATAGTAGTAGGAGACTTCAACACACCACTTTTGGTGAAGGACAGAACATCCGGAAAGAAGCTCAATAAAGACACAGAAGATCTAAATGCCAGAGTCAACCAACTTGGTCTCATAGACGTATACCAAACATTCCACCCAACAGCAGCCAAGTATATTTTCTTTTCCAATACACATGGAACATTCTCCAGAATAGACCACATACTGGGCCATAAAGCAAGCCTTAACAAAATCCAAGACATCTAAATATTACAAAGCATCTTTTCTGACCATAAAGCCATAAAAGCAGAAATCAATAACAGAAAAAGCAAGGGAAAATAATCAAACTCCTGGAAACTGAACAACATCCTGCTCTAAAACTACTGAGTTATAGAAGAAATTAAGGATGGAATAAAGAAATTCACAGAATCAAATGACAATGAAGATGCATCCTACCAGAACCTTTGAGACACAGCAAAAGCAGAGTTCAGAGGTCAATTTATAGCAATAAATGCACACATCCAAAAAGAAGAAAGGGTGAAAATCAAAACATTAACCTTACAACTGGAACAAGTAGAAAAAGAGCAGTGAAAGAAGCCCTCTGGTGCCAGAAGAAAGGAAATAATAAGAATTAGAGCAGAATTAATGAAATACAGAATAGAAGAACAATTGAAAGAGTGAACAAGACCAAAAGCTGGTTCTTTGAGAAGATCAACAAAATTGATAAACCACTGGCCAAACTGAGAAAAGAAAAATAGGAGAAGAAGCAAATAAGCCTTATAAGAAATGAGATGGGAATACTACAACAGATCCAACTAAAATAAAAAGAATCATAACAGAATACTATGAAAAATTGTACTCTAACAAATTTGAAAACCTAGAGGAAAGGGACAAATTTCTAGAAACTCACTACCTACTTAAACTAACACAGAGGTAGAACAACTAAATAAACCTATAGCAAAAGAAGAGATTGAAAAGGTAATTAAAAAATTCCCAACAAAGAAAAATCTCTGGCCCTGATGGTTTCACTGCAGAATTCTACCAAAGTTTCAGAGAAGAGATAACACCACTACTACTAAAGGTATTTCAGAGCATAGAAAAGCATGGAATACTCCCAAACTCATTCTATGAAGCCACCATAACCCTGATACCAAAACCAGGTAAAGACACCACAAAAATAGAAAATTACAGACCAATATCCCTCATGAATATACACACAAAAACCCTCAACAAAATTCTAGTCAATAGAATTCAACAACATATCAAAAAAATAATTCACCATGACCAAGTAGG